>NC_090375.1:136948091-137250276 GCF_036365525.1 Heterodontus francisci
AGGCCAAAACATTGTATGTTTTCAAGAAGGAGTTAGATACAGCTCTTGGGTCAAAGGGTATGGGGAGAAAGCAGGAACATGTTACTGAGTTGGATGATCAGCCATGATCATAATGAATGGCAGAGCAGGCTCGAAGGGCCGAATGGCCTACTCCTGCTCCTATTTTCTATATTTCGATGTTTCTACCCTTGAGGCTGATGACCTCAAAACTCACTTTCCAGCATGGAGAGCTATCATACATGACCCATAACTGCAAGGTCCCATTGGCAGCCATGAGCATGCAGAATGAGGGTTCCTTTATCAACATAATCCAACATTACAAGGCATGGGAAAATAACATTTCCAGGGCCCCAAGTCCCTGCCACACACCCAGCTCTGCCACCCCATTATGGTACATCCTGCTTCTGAGATAAAACATTAATAACACACATTTAAGAGTGAGAACATAAACAAGTTATATTGTGATGATAACAAAAGAACAGACAAATGTGTGGAACAGCACCCAGGTGACCTATTAAGTGAAACTGACGGCATGATGCCTTTCTTTCCCTGACACTTCTACAAGGTGCTCCTCCTGTGGCGGATGATGAGATGGAGGCAACCTGTTCCGTTCTCTCTGCCTCCTGATGAGATGCCCGTGGCTTCCATCCTCATCTTGGAGGTGCCCGTGAGGGCTCCTGCACAGGTTGCCATGCTAACGTCATTGCAGAGGCTGCTTCTGTCACAGGCTGTGGCACACAGATGCTTTTTGCATCAGAGTGGACGAGGGGCCGAAATGTGATGCCGGTGCCCCCTAACGGATGGCCCTTTCATCTGCCACTTTGACCATCTTAGCCCTTTCCTTGCTCCCTTGGATGTTGGATGAGGCCACTGACTGGGACACAGCTGGCATCCAGTCTGAGCATCTCAGCGCCATCTGTGACACTGAGCGGTCAATGCTACAGAAAGATTCACTCCTTCTATGCATATCAGCACGCTGCTCCTGCACCCAATCAAAGTGGGGCTGCATATGGCTCTCCAAGAGGTTGCCCAATCTCTCAATGGAAGAGCTAATGCAATCGAATTCATGGGTCATGACAGGGCAAATGCACTGCATTACCTCCTCCATTGGCTGCCTGGGGAGGTGCACTTAGATTCCCCTTGGCAACTGGCCCTGTGGGAAACATAAGAAAATGGAAATGAGGATTCGTCCTACACAATTGCCCAGCACAATCGACCCCTCAGATGACAGTGTCAAAGACCCACAGCACGCATTGGGCTGGAATCTCCTCCATGCCCTTCACCTCAAGATAGAGCTACCCAATGACCCTGTGCTCATGGCCTCCAGTCTCACCATCCCCCACGAATGCCTCGAGGGCATCCTGACACTCTCAAGCGTTGCTTCCACCATCAGGGTCAAAATGTGCAGTTAAGCCACACCATCACCCATTCTGGCCATCTCACAAGTGTTACGGCTCTCTTCTCTTACAGGATGATAGGAGAATAATTCATTAGTAGGCTGCCCTCGCTCATCTCTTCCAGCATCATACTCACATGGGATGATGTTCCAATCAGTAATTTCTCCATTTGTCTGTCGCTCCATATGTGAGAGTGGTTGCCATCTCAGTGATGCGACTGTACACTTGATCTGACAATGTTAGGGACATTCTGAGGTCAACTTGGGTGCAATCTGGTGCTTAGAGAGTTGGTGGCCAATCAACCAGGTGCAGCTGGCCACTCACCTTACCAGATCCCAAGGGGTTATTGAACCTTTTTCTACACTGGACCCATGTGATTCTCGTGGGTCGCCGGATGCTGACCTCCATGGCCTCCTCCATGGCCTCCTCTATTCAGGCCTTCTTAGTCTCTCTAGGTGGATTTTGCCTTCCTAAATCAGGGAAGAACAGCTCTGTCCTTTCTGCAAATGCATCCGTAGGTACTTCCAGGGAGGCAACAGAAAAACAGGGTGCTGCCCAGGGACGCATGCCCATGCCAACACTGGCCCTCCCATCTCTTTGCTGTTCCATCCGCGAAGGCAATGGCAAGCCCAGTCATGGCTGCCGCTTGACTGTTAAAATCTCTCTCTGTAACCTTGCCCGCCTCCAGAACACTTCAGGCACCTCTAATCGGACGCCTGACTTGGCGGGGGCCAATTCAGCTCAAAACATGTGAAAATTGCGTCACGGCACTCTCGCTGACGCAAGGACCCAGATATGTTCCGGGCGCCGGGTTCCTGACCCCGGAATGAAAATTCCAGACCAGAACTGTGCACAGTATTTCAATTGTGGTCCAACCAAGGTTATATACAAGTTGAACATAACTTCTCTGCTTTTGAATTCTGTTTCTCTAGAACTGAACCCCAGTGTGTTGTTTGCATTTATATGGCCTTGTTAAGCTGTGTTGCTACTTTTAATAATTTGTGAATGTGTACTCCTAGAGCCATTTGCTTATTTGCTCCACTTACACTCTTATTTTCGAAGGAGTATGTAGCGATCGTATGCATCCTACCAAAATGCTCCACCTCACACTAATCAATATTGAAATTTGTCATTTACATGCCTATTCTGCAAGTTTATTAATGTTGTATATTTTGATGCAATTTTGCTAATACCAGCGAAAAGTGGGCATTTGTCCCATTTTTCCATAAAAGAAGAATGTCAGATCAGCTGTGTTTAAGCTGTTATGTTGGAATGCCATGTGCTGAAGCTGCCTAGGTGGTGCTATTATATTTAATAACCTCACAGGATATAACATCATTCATTATGCACTAGTACTTCTTGATTTGATGCTTTAAAATGTTGACTTGATTACATGCATGTCAAATTCATGTCATGAATTTAGACTTCTGGCTGAAAGAAGTCTTTGGAGCAAGCTTAAATCTAATCAGATGTTTGTTGCTATGGGTATCCTCATGGATCTTAGTTATGCCTGTCTTTTTGTGGGATGTGTCGAACATTTCTTGTTCCAGTCCTACTCAGGCCTCATCCCTCCTCTTTTTTCGGTACATTGATGACTGTATCAGTGTCACTTCCTGCTCTCACCCCGAACTGGAAAACTTAATCAATTTTGCTTCCAATTTCCACCCTTCTCTTACCTTTACATGGTCTATTTCTGAAACTTCCCTTCCCTTCCTCGACTTCTCTGTCTCCATCTCTGGGGATAGTCTGTCTACTAATATTCATTATAAGCTCACCGACTCCCATGGCTACCTGATCTACACTTTCTCACACCCTGTTTCTTGTAAGGACTCCATCCCATGCTCCCAATTTCTCCATCTCCGTTGCATCTGTTCTGATGATGCAACCTTCGACAACAGAGCTTCTGATATGTTTTTCTTTTTCCTCAACTGAGAATTCCCGCCCACCGTGGTTGACAGGGCCCTCAAGCATGTTCGACCCATTTCCTACACTTCTGACCTCACCTCTTTCCCTCCCTCCCAGAACCACGACAGGATTCCCCTTGACCTCACTTTCCACCCACCAGCCTCCACATACAAAGGATCATCCTCTGCCATTTCCACCACCTCCAGCATGATGCCACCACAAAACATATCTTCCCTTCCCCTCTCCTGCCAGCAGTCCGAAGGGATTGTTCCCTCTGCGACACCCTGGTCCACTCCTCCATCACCCTGACACCTCGTCCCCTTCCCAGGGTACATTCCCATGCAATTGCAGGAGGTGTAATACCTGCCCTTTTACCTCCTTTCTCCTCATCATCCAGGGCCCCAAACATTCCTTCCAAGTGAAGCAACAATTTACTTGTATTTCCTTCAATTTAATATACTATATTTGCTGCTCACAATGGGGTCTCCTCTACATTGGGGAGACCAAATGCAGATTGAGTGACTGCTTTGCGGAACACCTCCGCTTAGTCCAAAAGCATGACCCTGAGCTTTCGGTTGCTTGCCATTTCAACACTCTCCCCGCTCTAATGCTAACATTTCTGTCTTTGGCCTGCTCCAGTGAACATCAACACAAGCTTGAGGAGCAGCACCTGATCTTTCTATTAGGCACTCTACAGCCTTGCGGAATGAACATTGGGTTCAATAACTTCAGAGCATGACTGGCCTTTTTTATATTTTATTTTATCTTATATTTTTAGTTTTTAACCATGTGTCTGTTTTTCATGTAGTCAGAGCTTCTCATTATTCTGCGGTTAACACTTTCTGTGGACCAATGCTTTGTCTTCCACCACACGCATTAACACACTCTTTGCCTTTGTCCCAGGACAGCTTTTTTATTTAATCTCTCCTGCCCTCTGCCCTACCAAACACCTTTCCCTTTGTTCTCTTCCCCACACCCACCCCCCTCCCCACATCACTTGCTTAAAACCTAATTATTTTCTAACCTTTGCCTGTTCTGATGAAAGGTCACAGACCTGAAATGATAACTCTGTTTCTCTCTCCACAGATGCTGCCTGACCTGCTGACTAATTCCAGCACTTTCCGTTTTTATTATTAATTATTTAAGTAGTTGCCACCTCCAATATATCCAACACCTCCAACAGTATGTAATGGAACCGACGAGGGAGCAAGCTATCCTAGATCTAGTACTGTGTAATGAGACAGGAATAATTAATGACCTCATGGTTAGGGATCCTCTTGGAAGGAGTGATCACAGTATGGTTGAATTTAGAATACAGATGGAGAGTGTGAAGATAAAATCCAATACCAGGGTCCTGTGCTTGAACAAGGGGGACTACAATAGAATGAGGGAGGACTTGGCTAAAGTGGACTGGAAACAAAGATTTTACGGTGGGACAGTTGACGAGCAGTGGAGGACTTTCAAAGCAATTTTTCAAAGTGCTCAGCAAAAGTATATTCCAGTGAAAAGGAAGGACTGGAAGAAAAGGGGTAATCTGCCATGGGTGCCTAAGGAAATAAGGGAGGCTATCAAATTGAAAAAGAAGGCATACAAAGTGGCCAAAAGCAGCATGAAACTAGAAGATTGGGAAAACTTTAAAGGTCAACAGAAAGCTACAAAAAGAGCTATAAAGCTCATTGGCGCAGTGGTTAGCACCGCAGCCTCACAGCTCCAGGGACCCGGGTTCGATTCTGGGTACTGCCTGTGCGGAGTTTGCAAGTTCTCCCTGTGTCTGCGTGGGTTTCCTCCGGGTGCTCCGGTTTCCTCCCACATGCCAAAGACTTGCAGGTTGATAGGTTAATTGGCCATCATAAATTGCCCCTAGTATAGGTAGGTGGTAGGGAAATATATAGGGACAGGTGGGGATGTGATAGGAATACGGGATTAGTGTAGGATTAGTATAAATGAGTTGTTGATGGTCGGCACAGACTCGGTGGGCCGAAGGGCCTGTTTAAGTGCTGTATCTCTAAACTAAACTAAAGAAAAGTAAGATGGAATATGAGAAAAAACTAGCACAGAATATGAAGACAGATAGCAAAAGTTTCTATAAATATATAAAAGTGGCTAAAGTAAACATTGGTCCTTTAGAGGATGAGAAGGGGAATTTAGTTATGGGATATGATGAAATGGCCGAGGCATTGAATAGGTATTTTGTATCGGTCTTCTCAGTGGAGGACATTAATAACATGCCAGTAATTGACAAAGAGACGAACGTAGGTGAGGACCTGGGAACAATCATTATTACGGAAGAGGTAGTGTTGGGCAAGCTAATGGAGCTAAGGATTGATAAGTCTCCTGGCCCTGATGGAATGCATCCCAGGGTACTAAAAGAGATGGCGGGAGAAATAGCAGGTGCACTGACGGTAATTTTCCAAAATTCGCTGGACTCTGGGGTAGTCCCAGTTGATTGGAAAACAGCAGATGTGACGCCACTGTTTAAAAAGGGAGGTAGACAAAAGATGGGGAATTATAGACCGATTAGCTTAACCTCTGTAGTGGAGAAGATGCTTGAGTCTATTATCAAGGAAGAAATAGCAGGGTATCTCGATAGAAATTGTCCCATTGGGCAGACGCAGCATGGGTTCATGAAGGGCAGGTCATGCTTGACAAATCTTTTGGAATTCTATGATGACACTACGAGCAAGGTGGACAATGGGGACCCAGTGGATGTGGTGTACCGAGATTTCCAAAAGGCCTTCGACAAGGTGCCGCACAAGAGGCTGCTGCATAAGATAAGGATGCATGGCGTCAGGGGTAAAGTATTAGCATGGATAGAGGATTTGTTGACTAACAGGAAGCAGAGAGTGGGGATAAATGAGTGCTATTCTGTTTGGCAATCAGTCACTAGTGGTGTGCCTCAGGGATCGGTGTTGGGACCGCAATTATTTACAATTTATATAGATGATTTGGCGTTGGGGACCACGTGTAGGGTGTCAAAGTTTGCAGATGACACTAAGATGAGTGGCAGAGCAAAGTGTGCAGATGACTGTGAAACTTTGCAGAGGAACATAGATACATTGAGTGAGTGGGCAAAGGTCTGGCAGATGGAATACAATGTTAATAAATGTGAAGTCATTCATTTCGGTAGGAGTAACAGGAAAAAAGATTATTACTTGAATGGTAACAAATTGCAGCATGCTGCTATGCAGAGTGACCTAGGTGTCCTTGTGCATGAATCGCAGAAGGTTGGTCTGTAGGTACAGCAAGTAATTAGGAAGGCAAATGGAATTTTGTTCTTCATTGCTAAAGGGATTGAGTTTAAAAGCAGAGAGGTTATGTTGCAGCTGTATAAGGTACTGGTGAGGCCGCACCTGGAGTACTGTGTGCAGTTTTGGTCTCCTTACTTGAGAAAGGATATACTGGCACTGGAGAGGGTGCAGAGGAGGTTCACTAGGTTGATTCCGGGGTTGAGGGGGTTGGCTTATGAGGAGAGAATGAGTAGATTGGGATTATATTCATTGGAGTTCAGAAGAATGAGGGGGGATCTTACAGAAACATATAAAATCATGAAGGGAATAGATAAGATACAAGTAGAGAGGATGTTTCCACTGGCAGGTGAAGCTAGGACAAGAGGGCATAGCCTCAAGATTAGAGGGAGCAGGTTTAGGACTGAATTAAGAAGGAACTTCTTCACCTAGAGGGTTGTTAATCTATGGAATTCCTTGCCCAGTGAAGTAGTTGACGCTTCTTCAGTAAACGTCTTTAAAGCTGAGGTTTTTCTTTTTGAACAATAAAGGAATTAAGGGATACGGTGGGAGCACGGGTAAGTGGATCTGAGTCCACGAAAAGATCAGCCATGATCTTATTGAATGGCGGAGCAGGCTCGAGGGGCCGGACGGCCGACTCCTACCCCTAGTTCTGATGATCTTATGATCTTATGAACATGATTGACCTGCTCCATGTATTTGTAACCTGAATACACAAATGCTCCAATTTCATCACTCCTCTCTGTTGTGAGACCACCTGAAGAGGACCACCTTAAGAGACTGTAAGTGAAGGTCACTGGAGGATGTGATGTAACATCACACATGACCAGAGAGTTGTGCGTGTAGCCCGACAGAGTAAGATGTGTGTTTAGATGTGCTCATGTATTAGCTGTGTATATATATGTTCTAGTTTAAGCTATTGTCATGAAGACCCCCACCTGCCATGAGGCATATTAATTTCGTCATATGAACTTTAACTTTAAACTGTTGCTAGAGTGAAGAAATTACTAATTTTACAAGAGATCACCAAACACTTGGCTGGAGGACATTTGCAGACTAAGAGACAGTGCTTGGAGAGTAAAAGAATTGCTCACTGATTCAATTAACAGAGATCGCGCTGGGCACTGGTGATCCACATCTTGTCGGTGTAAGAGACAGAACTACACCCCCCACTGAGAGCTTTGGAATCCACAAATGCCAGAGTTTGTTGAAAAAACATAGTCACGTGACTAACCTGCTGGTTAACTTGAAGATGTGAATTGTGCTTACAAGACAGTTTGGTCAGACTACAAATTGCAACTGTACCTGGAACAAGATAATCTCTCTCCTGGCTGCCTCTCTCTTGCTTTCTCCCAAGCATCCGGACCCACTGATGTCACGTAATCCTCAAAAAAGAAAAGACTCCTACATCAAAACAAGTTAAAGCATGCACTGGGCCCCAACGAGCAACAAGACTTACCGTTAACCAAAGACTTAACATCAAACTCAAAGGACTGTAACTACAATCCATCTATTGCCTCAAACCTTTCCACTTTATTCCTTCTACTTTTTCTGTCTCTATCTGCGTGCGTGTTTATCGTGTATGAATGCTAGCATGGTCATGTTGTGTACTCGTAGTCATTAACTGAATGAGAGTTTAAGATTAATAAACTTCCACCTTTCTTGTTTAAATCTAAGAAAACCTATCTGACTTCTTTGCCTTACAACTGGAAAGTGGTGAACAAGGATTCACTGAGGGGGAGCTAAAACACAGTGTTTTTAAAATTAGACCCTGTTCTGGTTAAACCAGGCAAAGGCTGAGAGGGAACCCCTAGACCCCTTCTCACTTGGTCATGACAGTTATAATAACCTCCCACATACTCTTTTGCTATTACTTGGGAGTCTTGTGACTCTTACAATAGCTCACATACCAAAGGAACAAGTAATATTACATGATAGCAACTTTTAGGATTTATTTTTCTGAAGACCACCAAATATGACATTGTGGCAACATTTGATTTTTTCTGAAGAACAATCTAAGAGAGAACAAAGAACAGCTAATTGTTTACTGGAATGGCTGAAGATTCAGGCAGAGAACCGTTGGCAGGAAACCACACAATAATTCGGTGAGCTAGGACAGTAGACAAGGCCTCAGGTGGTGTTGGAACTCTATGAGTACAGCAGGCAATTAGCCAGGGGATCGGAGCTTTCAACTGATCCGGCAATGTGCCAAAAAAAATTGAGAAGAAGTTGTACAGCCATAACGGTTTTAGTTTTCCATTTTTTTGCTTTGTGGAAGGGGCCGAAGCTGAAAAGAGTGGGAAGAGCTCAACAGCGCCACTGGATGTCCAGCAAGAAGTAAAAGGCTGGCTGTGGCAGCTGCCGGTACTGCAAGCTGCAGCCCTCTGCAGATTTCTTTTAAATGAACAAGCTGTGTAAATGAAGAAAACAGCAGTCATCTCACTCTTAAATGGGTCAGACCTGCGAAAACAAACCTGCCTAATAAAGGAAACAGAAAGCTGTAGCTTTGAGACTGAAAACCCGTAGAGCAGATAGCCTGAAAAAGAATTGTGTCTGTGAAAAGGAAAACCTGTGAAAAGTCCTATATCTGAAAAAGAAAAAGAAGGATCATCCAAAAAAAATGTTTTCAGGTATCCAATTATGGATTGGAAGATGTTAGACATAGCATCTAAATTTAAACTATTTCACCAGCAGATGGAACTGTGCTTCATCGCTTGCTGTTGGAAATACCTGTGGGCTATGGAAACCAGTAGGTTTATGACAGAGGGAGATGTCCTTCTCTCTTTGTGTTAGAAATTCCTGTGTGCTGTGAAGAGAAGTAGATTATCGACAGAGGTGAGCGAACCAGAGAAACAAGCTGTGAAAATCAAAATTTAAAAAAAAAATTCATTCATGGGATGTGGGCATCGCCAGCTAGGCCAGCATTTATTGCCCATCCCTAATTGCCCTTGAGAAGCTGATGGTGAACTGCCTTCTTGAACTGCTGCAGTCCATGTGGGGTAGGTATACCCACAGTGCTGTTAGGAAGGGAGTTCCAGGATTTTGATCCAGTGACAGTGAAGGAACGGTGATATAGTTCCAAGTCAGGATGGTGTGTGACTTGGAGGGGAACTTGCAGGTGGTGGTGTTCCCATGCATTTTCTGCCCTTGTCCTTCTGGTTGGTAGAGGTCGCGAGTTTGGAAGGTTCTGTCTAAAGAGCCTTGGTGCGTTGCTGCAGTGCATCTTGTAGATGGTACACACTGCTGCCACTGTGCGTCGGTGGTGAAGGGAATGAATGTTTGTGGATGGGGTGCCAGTCAAGCGGGCTGCTTTGTCCTGGATGGTGTTGAGCTTCTTGAGTGTTGTTGGAGCTGCACCCATACAGGCAAGTGGAGAGTATTCCATCACACTCCTGACTTGTGCCTTGTAGATGGCGGACAGGCTTTGGGGAGTCAGGAGGTGAGTTACTCACTGCAGGATTCCTAGCCTCTGACCTGCAATTGTCGCCACAGTATTTATATTGCTACTCCAGTTCAGTTTCTGGTCAATGGTTATCCCTAGGATGTTGATAATGGGGGATTCAGCGATGGTAATGCCATTGAATGTCAAGGGGAGATGGTTAGATTCTCTCTTGTTGGAGATGGTCAATGCCTGGCACTTGTGTGGCATGAATGTTACTTGCCACTTATCAGCCCAAGCCTGGATATTGTCCAAGTCTTGCTGCATTTCTACATGGACTGCTTCAGTATTTGAGGAGTCGCGAATGGTGCTGAACATTGTGCAATCATCAGCGAACATCCTCACTTCTGACCTTATGATTGAAGGAAGGTCATTGATGAAGCAGCTGAAGATGGTTGGGCCTAGGACACTACCCTGAGGAACTCCTGCAGTGATGTCCTGGAGCTCAGATGATTGACCTCCAACAACCGCAACCATCTTCCTTTGCACGAGGTGTGACTCCAACCAGCAGAGAGTTTTCCCCTGATTCCCATTGACTCCAGTTCTGCTCGGACTCCTTGATGCCATACTCGATCAAATGCTGCCTTGATGTCAAGGGCAGTCACTGTCACCTCACCTCTTGAGTTCAGCTCTTTTGTCCATGTTTGAACCAAGGCTGCAATGAGGTCAGGAGCTGAATGGCCCTGGCAGAACCCAAACTGAGCGTCACTGAGCAGGTTATTGCTAAACAAGTGCCGCTTGATGGCACTTTTGATGACACCTTCCATCACTTTACTGATGATTGAGAGAAGGCTGATGGGGCGGTAATTGGCCAGGTTGGACTTGTCCTTCTTTTTGTGTATAGGACATACCTGGGCTATTTTCCACATTGCAGGCTAGTTGTCAATGTTGTAGCTGTTTAATTGTCTACCAGCATTCATGGCTGGATGTGGCAGGACTGCAGAGCTTAGATCTGATCCGTTGGTTATGGGATCACTTAGCTCTGTCTATCGCATGTTGCTTACGTAGTTTGGCACAGAGACAGTCCTGTGTTGTAGCTTCACCAGGTTGACACCTCATTTTGAGGTATGCCTCCTGGCATGCCCTCCTACACTCTTCATTGAACCAGGGTTGGTCTCCTGGCTTGATGGTAATGGTAGAGTGGGGGGTATGCCGGGCCACGAGGTTACAGATTGTGGCTGATTACAATTCTGCTGCTGCTGATGGCCCACAGTGCCTCACGGATGCCCGGTTTTGCATTGCTAGATCTGTTCGAAATCTATCCCATTTAGCACAGTGGTAGTGCCGCACAACACGATGGAGGTTATCCTCCATGTGAAGGCGGGTATTCATCTCCACAAGGACTGTGTGGTGGTCACTCCTACCAATACTGTCATGGACAGATACATCTATGGCAGGCAGATTGGTGAGGACGAGGTCAAGTATGTTTTTCCCTCTTGCTGCATACCCAGTCTAGCAGCTGTGTCCTTTAGGACTCGGACAGTAGTGGCGCTACCGAGCCACTCTTGGTGATGGACATTGAAGTCCCCCACCCAGAGTACATTCTGTGCCCTTGCCACCCTCAGTACTTCCTCCAAGTGTTGTTCAACATGGAGGAGTCCTGACTGATCAGCTGAGGGAGGGCAGTTGGTGGTACTCAGCAGGAGGTTTCCTTGTCCATGTTTGACCTGATGCCATGAGATTTCATGGGGTCAGGAGTGGATGTTGAGGACTCCCAGGGCAACTCCCTCCTGAATGTATACCACTGTGCCGCCACCTCTGCTGGGTCTGTCCTGCCGGTGGGACAGTACATACCCGGGGATTGTGATGGCAGTGTCTGGGACATTATCTGTCAGGTATGATTCTTTGAGTATGACTTTGTCAGGCTGTTGCTTGACTAGTCTGTGGACAGCTCTCTCAAATTTGGCACAAGCCCCCAGATGTTAGTAAGGAGGACTTTGCAGGGTCGACAGGGCTGGGTTTGCCATTGTCATTTCCTGTGCCTAGTTCGATGCCGGCTGGTCCGTCTGCTTTCATTCATTTTTATTGACTTCGTAATGGTTAGGTACAACTGAGTGGCTGCTGGGGCATGTAAGAGTCAACCACATTGCTGTGGGTCTGGAGTCATATGTCGGCCAGACCAGGTATGGACAGCAGATTTCCTTCCCTGAAGGACATTAGTGAACCAGATAGGTTTTTACAACAATCAACAATGGTATCATGGCCATCATTTGACTAACTTTTTTTTAAATTCCAGATTTATTAATTAAATTCAAATTCCACCTTCTGCTGTGGTGAGATTTGAACCCATATCCCCAGAGCAATACCCTGCGTCTCTGGGTTACTAGTCTAGTGACAATAGCACTACGCCACCACCTCCCCACTGGGCAAGGAGGGCCTGCAATGGATCAACACATCAGGATTGTCAGCTGAGGATCAGGAGGACCCTAGCAAGCTATGGGCATTCCTGGAAGATCAACTCAAGATAAAGGTCAATTTCTGAGTACTTAGGCTTGGGCTTATGACCTACTGGCAAAGGCAAGATGAGTCCATTGACCAATTTATTGAAAGGTGCCGAAACAAAGTTCAAGAAAGCGACACCGCAGATATTGAATTGTCGGAATGGTTTATAGAGCTAGTAATTACATCTACCCCACGAGATGCCTTTCAAAAAGACCTGCTAGAAAAGAAGAAAGGGCACACCATAGATGCACTACACAATGACGGAAGGAAATTTGAAGCCATCATGGCTGGGCGACAACAGTTACAAGCATTGGGGGTGGTGACGACAATTGGTATGGTAACCAAGACTCAGAAGTCTCGAAAGCCTTGTGGAAAATGTGGCCTGACTCACCCATGGTACTTGAAGAATCGGAATCTATGGTCCAACCCTCTGCAGCTAGGTTGACTGCCTACGATGGTTCTGCAATCAAGTGTCCTGGAATGATAACCTTGCAGTGTAGTTATGGGAGCTCCAAATGGCTGCCACAGATATTTTATATTGTAGACAGAACTGGACCAGCCATCGCAGGACATCCGGTATGCCAATGTTTACGAATTGTCACAATACATGAAGTCAGTAACGCACCGAAGATGGTAGGAAATAATCAGGTTGAGCGTATTGGGTCGGTCCATGTAAAGGATGACACAAATAGCAATATGACCAGGAGTCTCTCTTCGGGCTTCAGTTCATTGCAGCAAGTGCCCAGAGGCCAGAGGGATTGCCGGTGAGTGGTGAAGTTGCCAGTCATCATTTTTCTAAGCTTTATAAACAAGGGAAGTTGAAGGCATTATATGACAAGCAAGCAAGACCAGCATTAGCTCTATTACAAGTAGTACAGAAGGTCAGAGTCCTCAATTATACGTCGGGAACTTGGTATCCTGCAGAGGTTTCTATGATATGCAACCAAACCAGATCATATGATGTCCAGACAACCAATGGTGAGATTCTCATATGGAACCAAACTTAACTGAGAAAGCTGTATGACAACACTGCATGTGACAATCCTGTGGCATCATGTTCAAAGACAAAGTCTGAAGATGAATGTACAGAGACTATGAGCACAGAGCAAGAACATGCTAACCAGAGTTCCGAGTCTCCAGAGTCTCAGAGGAGACATCAAAACGAGCTCCACTCTCGGAAGAGGTTCATGATAACAGGATCGGGGTGAATGAGCAAACCTCCTCGACGATTTAGACTGTTAAACCTGCTTACTTGTAAATAACTCTTTGTTTGAATCGTGTATATTAAGTCCAAACCCCAACATCATCATATATTGTACATATATTTTTATGTTTCAAAAAAAGGGGGTGTTGTTGGACTACCTTAAGAGGACCTCCTTAAGAGGCTGTAAGTGAAGGCCTTTAGAGGAAG
The DNA here is from genome assembly GCF_036365525.1 of Heterodontus francisci. Classification (NCBI taxonomy): domain Eukaryota; kingdom Metazoa; phylum Chordata; class Chondrichthyes; order Heterodontiformes; family Heterodontidae; genus Heterodontus; species Heterodontus francisci. Next base: position 136,961,931 of record NC_090375.1, read on the forward strand.
TGATGCCGTGTCACATATGACCAGAGAATTGTGGGTGTAGCCCAAAAGAGTGAGACATATTTAGATATGCTTGTGTAGTAGCTATGCATATATCTGTCCTAGTTTAAGTTGTAATAAAAAGCCACATATTCTTTGATTATTACTTGGAGTCCTTTGAACCTTACAATAGTTCACATACCAAAGGAACAAGTAATATTGCACTCCCTTCTACAAATGTCTGAATCAGTGCAACACACGTTCACTTCTATCCTTATTCTCTAAATTTGCCACTCGCCACTATATTCAGCTACTCCTTCTATATAATGCTTCATTTTGATTATATTTCTATTTCCCCATTTTCCTTCCTCCTTTTGCTATCAAAAATCATGAACACTAGAGATACTTTCTGGTAATGCTCGACTCTTATAAACACAGTCTTCAACCGTGAAAATGGGATATTGCCCAGCTTGTGATTCTTTTTCTTATCTCAGAGCTTCTTAAATAAGCAGGTACTGCTAGGTCTTAGAGAAGGATCATTTTGTCTGGAATATCAATCTGCCATCCAATTTTCACTACTTTGTCCTTTCTCTGTTAGATGCTTTTTTCAGGCAGAGATCAGACCATTCAAAGTTGCTTTATCTTTGCCACCACTGAAAACGCAACTCATTGGGTCACTGCAACCATGATTGCAATTTGAAGTTATGCCGTCTCTACAATAGGAGTCCTGTCAAACACATATTCATCATTTAAAAAATGTGTTAATTATTGCATTTTTGTTACAATTGGATGGAACATTCACAGTATGATAACATTACCAGCTGCTCCATTATGTTTCAAACAGATTGACCGCAAGTGTGTGTAGATTTAACCGAATATGAAAGCTATCGGAACGGTATAGGCTATTTTGCCCCTTGCTCCTGTTTTACTAATTAATGAGATCATGGCTGATCTGCTAACTCCTTAGGGCCTTTGCCCCATATCCCTTAATAGCTTTGGCTAGCAAATATATATCAATCTCAGATTTAAAATTAATAACTGATCGAGCATCAATTGTCGTTTGCGAAAAAGAGTTCCAAACTTCTATCACCCTTTATGTGAAGAAGTGTTTCCCAACTTCACTCCTGAAAGGTCTGGCTCTAATTTTAGACTGTGCCCCCTAGACCTAGATTCCATTAGCAGGGAAAACTGTTTCTCTCTATCTACCTTATCTGCTTCCATTAATATCTTGAAAAGTTCCATCAAAACACCCCTTAATCTTCTAAATTTCAAGGAATACAACCCTAGTTTATGTAATCTTTCATCGTAATTTAACACCCAGGGTCCAGATATCAATCTGGTAAATCTATGCTTCACTTCCTCCAGGGTCAGTGCATCCTTTCTAAGGTGTGGTGACCAGAACTGCTCACAGTGCCACAGGTGTAGTCTAACCAGGGCTTTGTATAGATGTAGCATAAACTTTACCTACTTGTATTCCAGTCCTCTAGATATAAAGGCCAGCATTCCATTAACTTTAGCCAATATTCTCACTTAAAGTATGCAAAATGACTCATTTCATTTCACCTGGTAAACACATCTTATTTCTCTGCTTAGATGTGCAGTGTTGTGTTACATATTTGTATTTTATATTGTAGAAAATAGCTTACGACAAAATTCATCAATTAAAGGGTATCCTTCCCACCTTGTTTAACTATCTTAAATATGTTGTGGGATGGTGAAAAGGAATAAGTAGATTTAGCTTGATAAGATTAACACTCGAATGTGGACATTATCCAGATGAGAAATACAATGGTTCCCATTAAGCTCAGCACCAGAATTCCTAAAATGCTCTGGGAATATGAATTTCTAAAATCTATTCTATTGCATGGACATATTTAAAATTCATGCATGGGATGTGGGCATCACTGGCAAGGCCAGCATTTATTGCCTATCCTTAATTAGACTTTGATTATTGCCTTTGAGAAGGTGATGGTGATTCAGCTTCAACTGTTCCATTCCATGTTGTGAATGTGCTCCTACAGTGCTGTCAGAGAGGGAGTTCCAGGATTTTGACCCAGTGATGATGAAGGAACGGCATTATGTTTCCAACTCACGATGGTGTTTTCTTCCAGGTGGTAGAAGTCACTGGTTTGGGAGGTCGAAGAAGCCTTGGTGAGTTACTGCAGTGCATCTTGCAGCTGGTACACATTGCAGCCACAGTGCGCTGGTGGTAGAGGAAGTGGATGTTTAAGGTGGTGGAGGATGGGGTGCCAATCAAGTGGATTGCTTTATCCTGAATGATGTTGAGCTACACTCGTCCAGGCAAGTGGACAATATTATCTCACATGCCTGACTTGTGCCTTGTAGATGGTGGACAGGCTTTGGGGAGGCAGGAGGTGAGTTACTCGCTGCAGAATACCCAGCCTTTGATCTGCACTTGTATGTGGCTGGTCCAGTTAAGTTTCTGATCAATGGTGACTTTCAAGATGTTGATGGTGGGTGCTTTAGCAATGGTAATGCTATTGAATGTCAAGGGGAGGTAGTTACTCTCTTTCTAGTTGGAGATAGTCATAGCCTAGCACTTGTGTGGCACAAATGTTACTTGCCACTTATCAGCCCAGGCCTGAATGTTGTCCACATCTTGTTGCATGCGAGCCTAGACTGCTTCATTATCTGAGGAGTTGCAAATGAACTTTGTGCAGTCATCAGCAAACATCCCCACTTCTGACCTTATGATGGAGGGAAGGTCATTGATGAAGCAGATGAAGATGGTTTGGGCCTAGGACACTACCCTGAGGAACTCCTGCAGCAATGTCCTGGGGCTGAAATAATTGGCCTCCAACAATCACAGCCACCTTTCTTTGTGTGAGTTATGACTTCAGCCAGTGGAGAGTTTTCACCCGATTTCCATTGCCTTCAATTTTTCTTGGGTTTCTTGATTCCATACTCGGTCACAGGCTACCTTGATGTCAAGGACAGCCACACACAACTCATCTCTGGAATTCAGCTCTTTTATCCATGTTTGGAGCAAGGCTGTAATGAGGACTGGAGTGAAGTGGCCCTGGCGGCACCCAAAAGGGGCATTGATGAGCAGGCTATTGGTGAGTAAGTGCCACTTGATAACACTGTCGACCATCCCTTCCATCCACTTTGCTCATGATTGAGAGTAGACTGATGGGATAGTAATTGGCTGGGTTGGATTTTCCCTGCTTTTTGTGGACGGGACATGCCTAGGCAATTTTCCAATTTCATTGAAGATGGGAATGTTCGGGGTCCTCCCCCTCCCATTAGTTACTTAATTGTCCACCATCATTCACAACTGGATGTGGCAAGGTCTGGTCCATTGGTTGTGAGATTGCCTATGTCTGTCTATAGCTTATTGCTTCCACTGTTTAGCATGCATGTGGTCCTGTGTTGTAATTTTTCCAAATTGTCTCCTCATTTTAGGCACACCTAGTACTGCTCCTGGCATGCTCTTCTACACTTATTATTGAACCAGAGTTGATCCCCTGGCTTCATGATAATGGTAGAGTGAGGGATATGCCAGACTAATTGAAAAGATTATAGATGCTTTCATGAGGTTACAGATTGTGGTGGAATGCAATTCTGCTACTGTTTACATTTACTGAAGATAATCCGTGATACTGTTACATCTTCCTCAAAACAAATACAGATTTTCACTTATTCACTACCAAATGCACAGATTTGTAACCCTTGCTATTTTTTCTGTCCTAAGAGCCTTGTAATAAAAATAACAAATAGATATGTTTAGAAGCTTCAGTCTTCATATATGTCTCAATGGGTGAAATTTCTGAGATTGTGTGCCATTGACAAAGCCTCACAAGCAGAAAGTAGATTATCAGAAATATGTAGCTGCACTGCTGACACTTTTTTTGTTGATAGAAATCAATAGTTGAATTTTACAATCAGCCATGAATGAATTTCACCAGTTGGGTGGGCTCTCTAAAATTTTCATCCGACATGTCTTTCTGACATCCTGCTGTCCTTTTGATGAACCCCAGACCATTTTGCTATGCATTAATGTCCTGAGACCTTTTAAGGTACACTTATCACATGTGTGGTTTTGTGATAGGTTCTGGAGACGAAGCAGTGCCAAATGGAAGTCATAAAAAGCTATACTTTCTGTAAGGAGTATTGAATGTGTGTAACTTGCAACCTGGTTCACCAATTTCATTTGCAAGTATCCTGACGCTACATTTAACTTGATAAAGTATTTTGCATATTGAACATTTTTGGCACTACTGCACATGACAACTTTTGTGTCTGTGTTCTATTCATAACTGTCCACATAGTTTTCACTTTAGTGTTGACAGATTATTTTTTGGATTTATCATATGATTTTCTCTTAAGTTTTTTTCTCACAGTGCCTTAACTGTCCACTGCGCTTTTATTGTTTATGCTTCCCTACAAATTTGTACAGCTATATCTCATGTCAGGCTTTACTTCGGCAGCAGCTACCATACTCACATGAAAGCCACTATAATCTTTTAAATGAGTCTGATGTTCCAGCCTCAAACATTCTCCCTGATAGCCCTTTTCAGTTGCTGATCACATTCTATATAAAGAAATATTTCCAGGTATTTGTTCTGCACTTACTTTTTATAACACTAATCCTATGCCTTTCTGTCCTACTGCCTTGGCATATCTGAAATTATGGTTCTAAGTTTAATTCCTCTACCCAATTAAGTATTGTATATACTACAATAAGGTTTTTTCTGAGGTATCTCTTTTTGAGGCTGGAGCCCTGAGTTATCAAGCCATTCCTCAACCTTTGTTGCTCTCCTCTGCACCAAGTTTGCATCCTGAATGGCCACCTCACATTGCAATACTCCAGACTGGAGCACTATATTGTAATATTAGTACATTACAACAGGTACAATAGTTACAACAGCGACTACACTTCAAAATTATTTCATTCACTGCAAAGTGCTTTGGAAAATCCGGAGGTTCTGAAAGCTGCTAAATCAATGCAAGTCTTTCTTTTCTTTTTTTTTCTATGCAACTTGACCATGACTTCTGGTGCTTTGAGCTTCACTAATCTGGCAATACAGCCCAGCATCCTGCTTGCCTTGGATATTACCATCTTGAAGTTTTGGTAAATCCTTTTTCTTTTTGGCCTCCTTGTCTCGAGAGACAATGGGGAAGCGCCTAGAGGTGGTCAGTGGTTTGTGCAGCAGCACCTGGAGTGGCTATAAAGGCCAATTCTACAGTGACAGACTCTTCCAGAGGCACTGCAGGTAAAATTGGTTTTTTTTAGATTAGAGATACAGCACTGAAACAGGCCCTTCGGCCCACCGAGTCTGTGCCGAACATCAACCACCCATTTATACTAATCCTACACTAATCCCATATTCCTACCAAACATCCCCACCTATCCTTATATTTCCCTACCACCTACCTATACTAGTGACAATTCATAATGGCCAATTTACCTATCAACCTGCAAGTCTTTTGGCTTGTGGGAGGAAACCGGATCACCCGGAGAAAACCCACGCAGACACAAGGAGAACTTGCAAACTCCACACAGGCAGTACCTGGAATCGAACCCGGGTCCCTGGAGCTGTGAGGGTGCGGTGCTAACCACTGCGCCACTGTGCCGCCCTCTAAAACAGAATAGTTGTCGGGGCTGTCTTTTTTCCTGCCAACTGCTGAGTCTCTTTGACTCACCTATCATCAGCCCCGCCTTTATAGCTCTCCGCCAGCTCTAGCGATCGCTGGCAACTGGCTCACACGACTTGTAGTCAAAGTCACAAGACCTCACGTCACGTTTGCAAGTGGGCGGCACAGTGGCGCAGTGGTTAGCACCGCAGCCTCACAGCTCCAGCGACCCGGGTTCAATTCTGGGTACTGCCTGTGTGGAATTTGCAAGTTCTCCCTGTGTCTGCGTGGGTTTCCTCCGGGTGCTCCGGTTTCCTCCCACAGCCAAAAGACTTGCAGGTTGATAGGTAAATTGGCCATTATAAATTGCCCCTAGTATAGGTAGGTGGTAGGGGAATATAGGGACAGGTGAGGATGTGGTAGGAATATGGGATTAGTGTAGGATTAGTATAAATGGGTGGTTAATGGTCGGCACAGACTCGGTGGGCCGAAGGGCCTGTTTCAGTGCTGTATTTCTAAAATCTAAAATCAAATGTATTTAAAGCGGAGACATGGACGGCTGGTGGGTCTGATACCAGTGACGAGCTTGCTGTACAGTACGTCCTCGGGGGTCCTGCCATCTTCCATATGGCTCATGTGGCCAAGCCACCTCAAGCGCCGCTGGCTCAGTAGGGTGTATATGCTGGGGATGTTGGCTGCCTCGAGGACTTTTGCGTTGGAGATATGGTCCTGCCACCTGATGCCAAGGATTCTCCAAAGACAGCGAAGATGGACTGCGTTGAGACGTCGCTCTTGGCTGACATACGTTGTCCAGGCCTTGCTGCTGTAGAGCAAGGTACTGAGGACACAGACTTGAAACACTCAGACTTTTGTGTTCCGTGTCAGTGCGGCATTTGCCCACACCCTCTTGGCCAGTCTGGACAAAGCAGAAAATGCCTTTCCCATGTGCTTGTTGATTTCGGCATCAAGAGACAGGTTGCTGGAAATGGTTGAGCCTAGGTAGGTGAACTCTTGAACCACTTCCAGAGTGTGGTCGCTGATATTGATGGATGGAGCATTTCTGACGTCCTGTCCCATGATGTTCGTTTTCTTGAAACTTATGGTTAGGCCAAATTCGTTGCAGACAGCCGTAATCCTTTCAATGAGTCTCTGCAGACACTCTTCAGTGTGAGATGTTTATGCAGCCTCGTCAGCAAAGAGGAGTTCCCTGATGAGGACCTTCCATACTTTGGTCTTCGCTCTAAGATGGACAACTTTGAATAACCTGCCATTTGATCTTGTGTGGAGGAAAATTTCTTCTTCTGAAGACTTAAACGCATGTGAGAGCAGCAGGGAGAAAAAGATCCCAAAGAGTGTAGGTGCGAGAACACAGCCCTATTTCACACCACTCAGAATGGGAAAGGAGTCTAATGAGGCACCGTTATGCTGAACTGTGCCTTTCATATTGTCATGGAATGAGGTGATGATGCTTAGTAGCTTTGGTGGACATCCAATCTTTGCTAGTAGAGACCATGTCTACTGATGATGTCAAAGGCTTTGGTAAGATCTATGGAGGCAATGTAGAGGGACATCCGTTGTTCACGACATTTCTCCTGTAGCTGGCGAAGGGAGAACAGCATATTGATAGTAGATCTCTCTGCTCGAAAGCCGCACTGTGCCTCAGGGTAGACACGCTCAGCCAGCTTCTGGAGTTTGTTTAAAATGACTCGAGTGAAGACTTTCCCCACTATGCTGAGCAGGGAGATTCCACGGTAGTTGTTGCAGTCACCGCGGTCACCCTTGTTCTTATAGTGGGTGATGATATTGGCATCGCGCATGTCCTGTGGTACTGCTCCCTCATCCCAGCACAGGCAAAGCAGGTCATGCACTACTGAGAGCATAGCAGGCTTGGCACACTTGATTATTTCAGGGGTAATGACGTCTTTTCCAGGAGCTTTTCCGCTGGCTAGAGAATCAATGGCGTTACTGAGCTCCGATTTTGTTGGCTGTTCGTCCAGCTCATCCATGACTGGCAGAGACTGGGCTGCATTGAGAGCGGTATCAATGACATCATTTTCCCTGGAGTACAGTTCTAGGTAGTGCTTCACCCAGCGGTCCATTTGCTTGCTTGGGTCAGTGATCGTTTCCCCTGATTTAGACTTGAGGGAGGCGATCTTCTTGATGGTTCACCCAAAAGTTCTCTTAATGCCACCATACATTCCTCTGATGTTTCTGGTGTTGGAGGCCAACTGAATACGACTGTATAGCATGGTGCTTTTGGCGGTTGTTAACTCGCTGGGGGATTTCTTGTAGTTCAGCAGTGCAGTGCACTTAGCGGCTATGACTGGTTCCATCTCTTCAAAGTGAGCCTGAAACCAGTCTGCATTCTGTACGTATAATATATTAATACTTAACTCCTTTCCACCTTTCCTCTGGCTAATTCTATCCCACACATTTGCCTCCTATTTTAGTTGCAATATACAATACCTTGTACTTGTCCACATTTAAGTTGCATTGATTACTCCTTTTCAGGTCTCTTGTAAGATATTGGGTTTATGCTTTGAATCCAGAGTCTCCACTAACTTGGTATGTTCGGAAAATGTGTCTAGTCTTCATTAAGGCTGCAAATCCAAATTTTTATTATTCTATTTGATTGCAGCAGCAGATGCCTGACTCTTGAAGGCCAAGGCTCATTAACAGATGGCCACTTAACTGCAAGTTCTAAACAGGCATTCCAAGGCAGCACATCAGCCAGGAATGCCAGGAAGTTGGTCAGTTCTTATGCCCAACAGTGCAGACCTGGTCTGGAGAGGTGATCCTTGTGTGGGGAGGGGCAAAGGAACTGGCAGCAGACTGGAGTATTTTTGTATGGCCGGAGGAACGTTCACATCCCATAAAAATGAATGGTCTGCGATGGCCCCTTTAAGCACTGCTCGTTTGGCCATTCCATGCCAGAGATCAATGGGAAAACATGTACAGAATACTCTTTATACGTTGGGACACAAAAATCACATCAGAATCCAACAACAGACATAAGAAACTGATTTAAAATATTTTAGTAAAGCTCCCGCCTGTTATTGGCAGGGGCTCTGGATGGTTATCTCGGGATCCACTCGAAAATTGTGTTGGGTGGGCCTCAGATGGCCAGCAGGTGGGACCCTTTTCCTTAAATTTTCATTTGGTAGCTTGCAACGACTGGCCGTTTTAGTTGCTAAATGCAATCATGAATACAGATAATTTATTGGAATATACATCATAATTGTTTGTGTTCAGTTGGCATTTTAACTGAAATGTTGTCATTTTGTGAGATTGTTGAACCATCATAACTATTCCCTATGGAAATTAAAGGGGAAAAGTACCATTAATAACTTAACAACAATCTTAAAACAGAACAAACACCTGGTCATCTTTCAGTAATTTCCTAATTATAAATTAATTTAACAAGAAGATGCTGTAGACAGTGCTCTCCTTATCTGATGCTCCACAGGGGGAATCCAACAGAGATAAATTAGAGAAGAACAGAATACCACTATCTTTTTGTGTCAGATTTAGGAATGCACAGCAGTTTAAATGATTGTTGTGTCCAAGTAAATACCAAAGTCGCACTGTGCACATTTTAATGGGAACACACATATCAACGACATGGCTGATATACTCTGAGCTGAATTTTACTGCCCCCGACATCATTGCAGGAGGGGCCCGGAAAATACTTCCAGGAGAGGCCCACCATGGGCCTCGATGCCAGGAAGGCCCTACCCCATTTTACCAGCAGCGGCAAAGCTTTGGAGCAGCACCCCGTTGCTCAGCGGCACAGTCTACATTTAAATATGTATATAAATTTTAACCAATGCATAAACACTTACCTTGTCCCGACGGCCATCCCATGCCGATATTCCGGCCAGTGGCCAGAACTTCCCTGCCTTCGGATCCCCATTCGGAGATTCAAGGCGTGACACTGATGGGGAGGAGGGAGGAGTGAAATTTTCAGGGCAGAAGTGTGTGGGGGTGGGTGCGGGGTGGCAAAAACGAAAATGATTGGTTGAGGGGATGGTGGGAAGGAGTTAAAGGTTAAAGAAAAGAAAGTTCGGTGGGAAAGGTCAGGATCAAAAATCTACATTTGGGGGTGAGACAACAAATTATAAACTTCATTGTGGGGGGAGGGGGGTGTTGGAGAGGGGTTTGATAGTGCGAATAAAATTTTATTTCAATTTTTTGACAAGCCTGTCGCTTTAAACATTTAAATGGCCCTGAAGGACTTGAAGTGATTTAAAAATGGTGCCGGCGCCTGTGCAGTGGCGCCGGACGCCGTTGCCGGGGAAGGTGCGCCCGCCCCCTCTATGTCATCGGGGGCGGGCGGTCCACCCCCTCCATGTTAATGAGCTGCCATGGACGTCTCACATTTAGCCATTGATGTCAGCTATCAGAGCCACATGTCACTAATTTTCTTTCAAACCATAACAAATATTTTGTGCATGAACATAGAAATATAGGATCAGGAACAGGACATTCAACTCCCGGCCTGGAATTTTACATCGGGCTGCAGGCCCTGCCCACTGGCCAAAAAGTCAGGGGCGAGCCCACCTCCTCTGGGCCTGGAAGCCATGCAGAAATTTATTGCGGCCCAGACTCTTAATTAGTCTGGGGTGGGACTTCCATCCCTCTGAGGCAGGAAGTCCCATCTCCAAGAGCTGCCAATCAGCAGGCCAGCTGTCCTCAGACCCAGCAGGGCCACTGGGAGCAGGGGCCATTGCTGGGACTGCAGCCAGCGTTAGCAACAGCAATGGAGGAGGACCAGAAATGAAGGTAAGTGTGTGGGACCTCACTGGGGGGGTAGGGCAGGGTGGGGGCGAGGCAAGTGGGAGAATGAGGAGGGGAGGAATGTACTGCAATTGGGGCAGCTTGTGCCATGGGAGTGCCCTCCGAGGGGCACAGGGTGCCCGATCAGTTGGGCTCACCCAACCCGCGAGGAGGCGGCCACTTTTTACTGGGTGGCCTGTTGAGGTCCGAGCCACCGCCCGCCGCTGGTACTATATGAGTGGCGGCATGAGGAGGCCCTTAAGTGGCAACTAATTGGCAACTTAAGGGCCTTCATCGGCCTGGGGCATGTGGCCATTTGTCACCACCGCCGCCGCTCATAAAATTGCAGCAGGGTGGGGAGGTGATGGGATTAGCACGCCCCCACCTCCCACTCAATTTTACACTCACCCACCACCTCCTGCCCACTCCAGTGGGGGCATGAAATTCCAGCCCTTGAGTCTGTTCCGCCATTGAATTAGACCATGGCTAATCTGTAAATTAACTCCATTTACCCACACTTTTTTTTTATATTTCCAAAATATACTTTATTCATAAAAATCTGTAAAAATTACATTCCCAAACAGTTTAAAACAGCATCAAGTCAAAAAATACAAACAGTGCAAAGGTGATCAGTTTCCTTCTATACAATCATGAGTTGCCTCACAACCTTTCCATTTCACATTTGTCCTACCAGATACATTTTTACATTATACAGGAGACAGAAATTTTCCCGATACCGTTCGAGGGGTTTCCCATGGATCCAGCCCCTTGGTTCAGCTTGGTGGGGTGACCTTACACTGTGGTCTTTCCCCATTGAGCCTTTGCTGCGCCTGCCCCAAGCTTTAGTGCGTCCCTCAGCACGTAGTCCTGGACCTTGGAATGTGCCAGTCTGCAACATTCGGTGGTGGACAACTCTTTGCGCTGGAAGACCAGCAAGTTTCAGGCAGACCAAAGGGCGTCTTTCACCGAATTGATAGTCCTCCAGCAGCAGTTGATATTTGTCTCGGTTTGCGTCCCTGGGAACAGCCCGTAGAGCACAGACTCCTGTGTTACAGAGCTGCTTGGGATGAACCTCGACAAAAACCACTCCATCTCTTTCCACACCTGCTTTGCGAAGAAACATTCCAGGAGGAGGTGGGCAACCGTCTCTTCCCCACCACAGCCACCGCGGGGGCATTGTGCGGAGGGGGCGAGACTTCGAGTGTGTATGAAGGATCTGACGGGTAGGGCCCTTCTCACCACCAGCCAAGCTACTTCTTGGTGCTTGTTTGAAAGTTCTGGTGATGAGGCATTCCGCCAAATGACTTTGACGGTCTGCTCGGGGAACCATCCGACAGGATCCACCGTCTCCTTTTCCTGTAAGGCCTTGAGGACATTCCTTGCAGACCACTGCCTGATGGACCGGTGGTCAAAGGTGTTTTCCCGCAGAAACTGCTCCACGAAGGATAGGTGGTACGGCACGGCCCAACTGCATGGAGCGTTCCGCGGCAAAATGACCAGGCCCATCCTTCGCAACACCGGGGACAGATAGAACCTCAGCATGTAGTGACACTTGGAGTTTGCGTACTGGAGGTCTACACACAGCTTGATGCAGCCGCACACGAAGGTGGTCATCAGGATGAGGGCCACGTTGGGTACATTTTTCCCGCCCTTGTCCAGAGATTTGAACATCGTGTCCCTCCGGACCCGGTCCATTTTAGGTCCCCAGATGAAGCGGAAAGTGGCTCGGGTGACTGCCACAGCGCAGGCGTGGGGTATGGGCCAGACCTGCGCCACGTACAGCAACAACGTGAGCGCCTCGCACCTGATGACCAGGTTCTTACCCACAATGGAGAGAGATCGCTGCCCCCACATGCTCAACTTTTGTTGTACCTTGGCTACTCTCTCCTCCCAGGTTTTGGTGCAGGCCCTGGCCCTTCCGAACCATATCCCTAGCACCTTCAGGTAATCTGACCTGACGGTGAAGGGGACAAAGGATCGGTCAGCCCAGTTCCCAAAGAACATGGCCTCGCTCTTGCTGTGGTTAACTTTGGCTCTCGAGGCCAGTTTGAACTGGTCGCAGATGCTCATCAGTCTGCGCACGGACAGCGGATCCGAGCAGAAGACAGCGACGTTAGCCATGTACAGGGAGGTTTTAACCTGAGTGCCTCCACTGCCTGGGATTGTCTCCCCTCTTATGCTCGCATCCTTCCTAATAGACTCAGCAAAGGGTTAAATACAGCAAACAAACAAGACTGAGGAGAGAGGACAGCCCTGTCTGACTCCAGATTTGATCAGGAAACTTTCCGATTCCCACCCATTGATTGAGACTGCGCTACTGATGTTTGTGTAGAGCAGTTTGATCCAATTGCAGATTCCCTCCCCAAACCCCATTTTGGAAAGCACGTCCATCATGTAGGTGTGCGAAATCCTGTCAAAAGCCTTCTCCTGGTCCAGGCTGATGAGGCAGGTGTCCACCCTCCTGTCCCGTACGTAGGCGATCGTATCCCTGAGTAGCGCGAGACTATCAGAGATCTTCCTGCTGGGTACAGTGCAGGTCTGATCAGGGTGGATCACCAACTCCAGAGCAGACTTGACTCGACTGGCTATGACTTTGGACAGAATCTTGTAGTCAACATTAAGCAGTGAGATGGGCCGCCAATTTTTGATTTCTGCCATCTCCCCCTTCCGCTTGTAAATGAGGGTGATGATGCCTTTCCTCATGGATTCTGACATGTTGCTGGCCAGGAGCATACTCTCGTATACTTCCAGCAGGTCTGGGCCAATCCAGTCCCACAGGGCCGAGTACAACTCGACCGGTAAGCCGTCACTTCCGGGAGTTTTACTCGTCTCGAAGGACTCGACAGCCTTTGTCAGCTCGTCCAGAGTTAGCGGCTTGTCCAGTCTCTCCCTCCTGCTGTCATCTAAGACCTCTGTGATAGATGGACTGGGAGGCTCTGCTGTCTGTGGGCTTCATGTCATACAGCCCAGCATAAAAGGATTTGCTGATCCTTAGTATGTCGGACTGCGAAGACGTTACCGAGCCATCTTCTTCCTTCAGGCTGCTGATAACAGAGATCTCTGTGTGTACCTTTTGGAAGAAGTAACGCGAGCACGTCTCATCCTGCTCGATGGAGCAGACTCTGGACCAAAAGATGATCAATGGAGGCCTCCTTGGCAAAGAGCGAGGCCTGCTGGCTCTTCACCTCTTGGAGGTCCTCCTTGACCTCGACCCCCATAAACTGCAACCGGAGCAGATTTTGCATACTTTTCTGGAGTCGGGACATTTCCCTCTGTCTCTCTCTCGCCCTCTGAACACCTTTGTGGATGAAGAACCTCTTGATGTTCTCCTGAATCGCTTCCCACCAGTGAACTGGAGACTCAAAGAGGGGTTTCACGGTCCTCCAACCTTTGTAATGAGGCTGACATTGCCAGTGGCTGTGACGGTGACTGGCCATCAAATTTTTTTGCATCAGGCTCCTTCCAGGCTGGAGCAGGTGATATTTCCAACATCTCGTGGTTCACCGTCCACTGTTGTATAGCGGAAGTCATTGAGATTCAGTACATAAAGAGAGTTGAATACATCTCATTCTCTCTTGCCAGGGAGAAAAAGGTGCAGTAATAACAGTTTCGCCACAATAAAAGACATGGTGCATGGGGCCATTGACTGCACACTCTGCATTTCATGCAGGTTAATGCTTGGTGTCCTGGCAACGTCCTGATCAACGTTCCCTCTAATCTTTCTTTGGAGTGTGCAGGTGATTTATTTAAGTGTGCAGCCCCTTTAAATGTTTTTGCACAGCTGTGCAATAACGTAAAGGGGCTGACTTGTGCGCAGCCTCCATGGGGACAATTGGGTTGATATGCTGCCACATAGCCGAGCAGCTTACAGGGAACATTGGTCATGATGCCTTTACTCTTTGACAGTCCGCTGTATCATCAGCACTTCAGCTACTACTAGAAACCAGAGGGTGGGCTACCGGGTGACAAAGGCTATCTGCTGACCACCTGGTTCATGACTTGACTCAATACACACAGGTAGTATACAAATAACTAGAGCCATGCTGCCACACAAAATGTCATGAAGTAGACCATTGGGGTACTTAAGCAATGCTTCTGCACCCTGGACCATTTTATTTACTTGTTTTTAATCAAGCAAACTATTCATTCAACAGTGATAAAAATGAATTACAAGTGGTCAGGTGCAGCAACAGCTGACTTGAAGTTTATTGTAGCTATCTGCAGTCTCCGCCACTGAAAGTCAGCAGCCTTGTACATTCCTTTAGTGCCTGTATTCCGTGTACCTTTCCCCGGCCTAGTGCTCCAATGCATTGCTACCCCATGGCTGCATGTGGCTGGTGGAAGGCTGCGAATTTTCAGTGGAGGAGACTGGGCAGCCTGTGCTAACTCTCGCAACACTGGGTCGGCTTGCTGAGCCTCACCAAGGAAAAATTCATTTAATTCATTCCCTGGGTCTCCTAACTTTCCAAAGAAAGTGTCAGACAGACAGACCTCAAGGTCATCTGCCTGCAGTGCCAATTCAGTCTCCTCTGGGGGAGCTGGTTTGATCATGGCCTTATCCACTACACATTCAGGGAAACTGCAGGAGACCGTCTCCTGCCACTGCCCTCTCTCTCTGACCTCCTGCAGTCATTCTTTCACTACTGGGGGGCCACCACCTTCACCCCCACCAGATCATTACCTAGGAGCAGGTTAACCCTGTCCACAGGCAAACTAGGGACAATCCCTACAGTTACCATTCCAGAAACTAAGTCGCACTCCAGGTGCACCTGGTGTACAGGTACAGGCATACACTGCCCTCCAATACCATTCACCACCATTCTGATGTTCACTGCACTCTCTGGGGGAAAGGTCAGGCCTTTTCCCAGTAAAAGGGATCTAGTGGTCCCTGTGCCCCTGAGAATTACTATGGGCTTGCTTGTCCCACTGCAGCGGTATGGGGTTACTTTCCTTTCAAACACAAAACCCTGATAACCTTCAGGAATACTATTAGCTTTTCCTGCATTTACAGCCATAAGCTTCCTGGGTCTCATTCTTACTGCAGTTAAAGCTACAGCTTTTTCTGCTGTACTTTCCATCAGGCTCACTTCTTCTCTCAGCGGGTGTGCCCTGATTAACCCTACCAGTTTTCCCTTTAGATCTGGCAGACAGCTTTTAAATGCCCTGTTTTATTACAATGGAAGCATACTGGCACACTGGTCTCCGGGTCTCACTCCTGATTATCGCCCCATATTTTTTGGCTAGAGGAGGACCCCCTGTGTCTCATGCTTCTCTTTCTCTCCCAGGACTGCTTAGGCTCCTAACACATTCCCACCCTTGGTCCTTTTCAGATTTGCGGGAGTGATTAGGAAAAGTTCTCCTTTGGGAAACTGACTTATAAATTAAAGCAAACTCATCGGCCAAGACGGTCGCTTGCTGGGTTCTCTGGACCTGCTGCTCCTCTGCATGGGTCTTTATAGAGAGTGGGAGAGAGTGTTTAAATTGCTCTAACCGAATTACTTCTCTGAGATTCTCATAGCTGAGCTATACTTTAAGAGCCCTCAGCCACTAGTCAAAAGCCAGCTGCTTACTTCTTTCAAGCTCCTGATAAGTTTGATTAGCTTGCTTCTTGAGGGTTCTAAACTTCTGGCGATAGGCTTTGGGTACTAATTCATATGCCTCGAGGACAGCATTTTTGTTCTGTTCATAATTTGATGAACTCTCATCTGGCAACAGGGAATAAACCTCATGGGCTTTTCCAGTTAGCTTGCTTTGCATTAAAAGAGTCCACGTCTCAGCTGGCCATTTTAGCTGCCTTGCCAGTTTCTCAAAGGACACAAAATCTTCTACATCTTCCTCATTGAATTTTGGAATTAATTGAGCTAGTTTAAACAATTCTGTACCCAGCCCTGAATTATGCTCCTCCATATTGACCATGCTTTCACTGGGGTTATTCTGTCGCCCCCTAGTTAACTCAAGCCTCTTCAGTTCTCCTTCTTCACATTCCTTCTGGAATACTTTTTCTCTCTCACTCTCCTCTCTCTCTCGTTCCTTCTCCTGTCTCTCTCTCTCTCTCTCTCTCTCCTCCTTTCTTCACATTCCTTCTTGAAGGCTCTCTCTTTCTCCCTCTCCTGTCTCTCTTTCCCTATCTTATAGTTCAAGTTTCCTTTTTCCAGTTGTATCTTTGCTAGCAGAACCCTATCTGGGTCTGCTTCGAACCCTGTTTCTGCTTCTTCAGGTTCAAGGGAAAAATGGTCAGCCACTAGCCTTAGGAATTCAGACTTCCTAGCCTTGCCATGTACAGTGATCCCACACTGCTCAGCCATTTTCCTCAATTCCTCCATAGACAGTGCTTTTAACTTATCCCAAATTACTTCACCCTGGCTTGGAGAGCTACTAGCTTCAGTTGCAGACATGTTCATATTCAAGCACATACACAACTACAAGAAAACCTGTACTGAAGTCTTTGCGCTTTTTCTGATTGGGAACAATTTGACTTCCGACTTCCAATTTCTCTCGTTTGTCTCTGGGTCAATTCCGGACGCTAGCACCCAAATTTCTGTTACGACCAGGTGAGAAAAAGGTCGAGGGTTCCCTTTCAGCCTTCACCTGGTCTTACTGTAACAGGGTTTAATTTTGAGTACAGCAGAGGTGATCACAGAGTTTGAGGAGAAGAAATTATTTGATATCATGTAGGAGTAGAACCAAAGGAGAGCTGTGCTTTGTCGAGCCTTATCAAATTCATGGCCGTGAAATCTCAGGTCCTCCGGGAAATCTCGGGTCCTCCTTGAAATAGGCCATTTTGTGAACTTCACGCATTTTATTCATTGACACAAGGCTCACTGTTACGACCAAGTGAAAAAGGTGTCTCGGGGTCTTTTACTGTCTTCACCTGGTCTTATTGGAACAGGGTTTAATTTTAAACACATTGTGTTTTGAGCTCCCCCTTTGGTGAATCCTTGTTCACCACTTTCCAATTATAAGGCAAAGAAACCAGCACACCAGGTTTTTTTAGGTTTAAAGAAGAAAAGTGAAATTTTATTAAACTTAAACTCTAATTTGGTTAACGCCTACGAATACATGCCGCGCCCCACACTTGCATGCATACGCAATACGCACATGCAAATAGAGACAGAAAAGAGCAGAAGAAAAAGTAGTGGAGAGATTTGAGGCAATCTCTGAAGAGGGGTTTTTACTGTGCTTTGAGTTTGCTGTAGAGTCCTTGATTGTAGGTAGTCCTGCTTTTCGTTGGGGCCCAGTATTCTTCTTAAACCTTGTTCACTGTAGGAGACTTTTCTCTCTTGGGGTTCATGTGTCTTTAATGGTTTACGAAGCTTGTGAGAGCAAATTGAGAGCAGACAGGAGAGAGTTGTTCTCAGTCCAGGAGAAAACAGCCTTCTGACTTCAAAATCCCTGTTGGAAGTTCAAATTCAAAAAAACTCCAACAGTCAGCCAGTCATGCGACCAAACTGGTCCAACCACATCTGTTTGTGTGTTCAGCCATTTTAGCAGTTAACCTGAAATTCTAGCCTTTTCACCTTCAACGTCTGGTAATCAAAAGTCCACTGGGGATTAAATTGGAGCGGGGAATATCTCCTTTGTCCTTTGAAGTACTTGTCTGTTGATATGCTAATGTCTCTCTCCAGACGAAGTCTCCAATTGTTTTTTAAAGCAAGTTCTTTCTTCACCAACAATAGTTTAAAATCAATGTTCATGTGGCAAAATTAATTTTCCTCATTCTTGGCAGGTGTGGGGGGGCTTGCCTGACACTCACCTCACTGATTGCTGGGCAAGTTGCAAACATCATGTGTTTTAGTGATTGACACAAGGCTCACCTCACTGATGGGTAGATGAGGGAGGGCTTCCTGTGCAGTTTTGAGAGGAGCAGTCTCAAGTATTAGCAAGCAAGTGAGAATACCAGAATGAGCAAATTAAAAATGGCCAGAACCATTACTGCAGCACAATCGAGTGAAAGAATTTGGAAGCCAAATTCTGCATGCCAATGGTGAAATACTGTTTTGTACAAGCTGCAATGTTTCAATGGATCACACGCAGTGGGCAAAGGTTTCGAGCCACTTAGAATCTGAAAGCATTGCAGCAGAAAGAGAGCATCCAACACCACACTGCTGGAAAACAAATGCAAAAAAAAGCAACAACTTCACCTCTTTTTGAGAAGTCGACAGCGAGCTCAGAAAATTGTCAGTTGGTTACAACAGAACTTGTGGATGCTTTTGCAAGCACTGACATACCATTGGAAAAACTTGATCACCCAAAGCTGCGGGTATTCATTCAATGTATTGTGCAAAATGGTGGCTGCTTGCCAAATGCAAATAAACTATGATAGGACTACCTATCGAAGATTTTTGCTACACATTGTGAGGAGATGAAGATTCAGATTAACATATGTTGACATTCAACCACTGTCTTCAGTGAGAAAAGAATGCAACCTGTTTATAATCAGCTTTTTATAATAGTTTCTGAGTATACAATAAGTGTCATTTGAAACCAGAAACTTTGCTTGTCTTTTTTTGGAATAAATAGATTATTTTCATGGTTTGTTACGACACTGTGAAAATTTCGATTTAAATACATGAAATAGTGACATTTACAATTTTTAAAATGCGGTAACCAAGAAATTTGTAAAATTTGACCATGAATTTGGCAGGACCCTATATGGAGATGAAATATTTGAAGAGGAAGGAATGGTTGATGGTGTTGAAGGCAACAGAATAGTTGAAGAGGCTGAGAATGGACAGTGAACTGTGGGTGCTGTCACATTGAATTTCATTGCGAATTTGGCCGATGTAGTTTTAGTGCTTTGAGTGAAACAGAAGTTTGAAGAAAGGAACTTGAACAGGGAAGATTGGGCGAGATGAGAGGGCAGTTGTAAGGCAACAATGTTTCCAGGACTTTGGAAAGAAAGGAGAGGCTGTAGATAGGTAGTAATTGAAGATAATTCTAATTGCAGATAATGCAAAGTTTAAAAGTCAGCTTTTGGAAGAGGAAGAGATAACATCAGTTTTGAAAGATATAGGGATCAAGCTGGAAGATAGGGACAGGTTAATGATGTCAGTCTTCTGGGTAATGAAAAGGGGGAGTTAGGAGGTCAGAAACTGAGACAGAAGGGGAGGTCAATTAAAGAAGTTGGGGGGTTCATGGACAAGATATGCTTAACAATTTAGAGGGTGGAAGATGGAAGAGAGATTATGGAATCGAGAGGTACCTGAAGGAGGGGTACAGAGAGGTCTTGTCACAAGGGAATTTTGAGATGACTGCAGAGCAGTTACCCTCAACTTTGGACATGGAGAAACAGCCCTTAATTTTGTTGTGGACAGAGGATGGCAAGTGCAGTGGAAGTTAGTCAGAGGGATAGTTTGTTATCGTGAAGAGGAATTTAAAGTTATTAATTTTCTCTGGGATGATTTTGGATCAGTAACTGGATTTGGCATGTAAAGGGAGTGAAGCCTTATGAAGAGCCAGGGTGATCGGACATCAAGTGCACATCAGAATACAGAAAATGGTTTTGAGGCTGCTGGGTTGGCTGTTGTATCAGGACAGAGTTGAAATGGAAAACTATCTGGTATCAAGAGTTTTAAAGGAGGAGGTGTTGATATCACTTTAGGTAAATAAAGGCATAGAAGCTTACAGTGATAGTGGGATGTGAGAAAGTCAGACAGTAGTTTATTCGAGGGTGGGAGGGCATAGTAATGGGAGGGGTAGATACAGGCAAGGAGATGCACAGGGACAAGTAGATAAGGGAATGATCAGTGAGATCCCTACCAGTGATACAGAACTTGTAAGTCTCAAAACTATATGTGACATCAAGATCAAAGAAGTGGCTACAGGCACAAAAGAGTGAGTCAATCCAAAGATCAAGCTTGTGAGAGGAGAGAAAGGCAAGAAAATCAACTCTGATGAGGGAGAAAGAGCTCAGGTGGAGGTTAACATCCTTGAGGGTGAGACTAAAAGTGTTAAATTTGGTAAGGAAGGCCACAAGAGTGAAGCGGGGGCTGGGGAGCTCATGGGGAGAATCTCGTCAATAAGATGAGCTGAATTTTGAAGGTGAGGTTGTAGCTACAATGTATGTGAGTGGAGTGGGGAGATTGGCAGTTAGAGGAGAATAAAGTAGTCAAATATGACAAATGAAGCAAAGATATATGGGGGTAACTGCTACAGAATGTTCAGATACGTTCAGTGGTTAGTTCAGAGCAGAAGGTGGAAAATGAAAACAAGCAGTACATCCTCACTGAGGGGAAAAGAAGGGTGAGACTGTAAACCAGGTTTTATTTAGACCTAGGATTCAGGGGTTGGCAATGTATCTGTACATAGACACCAGTGTCCATGGTAATAAAAAAATTGAGGTCTGTGACTGCTAATTTCAGGGATAAGAAATTTCCCATCGGCTGCTTCTTTCTGACCAGACTGGTTTAAAAAAAATTGCACTGTCAATTTTGCACCTGAATTAGAATTTCAAAGCTCAGATCTTTATCAAATGCTTATTAACACCTTTCCATATTGACAGCTGACAGGTGCTGAGAGCAGGAACAGCGGTTTCCGAACGTCAGACAGAATTGGGGTTTTCTGATGGGTTCAGATTTTTTTTTAGAGAGAAGAGCAGAGACAAATGGGGCAGAGAGAGAGGGGGCAGAGAGAGAGCGTGAGGGGGGACAGAGAGTGAGGGGCAGACAGAGAGAGGGGGCAGGGGGACATAGAGGGGGCAGAGAGAATGGGGAACAAAGAGAGGGGCAGAGAGAGAGGGGACAGACAGAGAGAGGGGGCAGAAAGAGAGAGGGGGAGCAAAGAGAGAAACAGGGAGCAGAAAGAGAGGGAGAGAGGTTGACAGCAAGAGAGAGGACAGAGAGAGAGAGAGAGTGGGGAAACAGAGAGAGAATGGGGAACAGAGAGAGAGAGTGGGGAACAGGGAGAGAGAGAGGGGAAAGAAAGAGGGGACAAAGAGAGAGGGTGTAAGAGATCGAGAGAGAGGGGCTCAGAGAGAGGGTTGACACACAGAGAGGGGATGACACCGAAAGGGGACAACACAGAGAGGGGGAATGACACAGAGAGGGAGGGATGACATGGGGGGGGGGGGGGATACAGAGAGACAGACACAGAGAAGCAGAGAGAGACAGACAGAGAAAGAGGTGGGAGAGAGAGTGATCAAGATCACTCTTCACAGATGTAAGTCTATCTGGAATATTCTGCAAGGCTACAAGAAGTGTCTGGGCAGCCATTGACTACTTGTGCAAGCAAAATAAAGGCAAGTATCTCACTAAATCAGTGACCAACATAGCGATAAGAAAGTAAGGCAATAAATTCTCATTTTAAGATTCTTCACAAAAATGCACATTTCCTTGTTGTTTTGTGTAATAGTGAGGCAAATTTTTAATGCCTTTATTTTTCTGAAAATGTCTCACCGGCCCCCTATGTAAGACAAAAATTGTAATGTGGTCCACCCCCACACGAAAAGGTTGGACACCGCTGCTCCAAGCCATTAATCTTGTGTTTTAAAATAACCAAGCAGCTAGGTTATTTTATAACACAAGTTTAAAGGCTTGTGTTTTGTAAACTCATTTAAAAATGACAAAAGTCACTTAAGGAATGTCTCGATTTCTATGCTCTGGCAATGACTTTGACTTGGAACGCAGGCTCAGTGACATGTTGAAAGTTGCTGGTCTTTTACTTTTATATAAATGTCACAATTCTGCTGCTATCCATTGGGAATCACATTGTTCTATAACTTGTACTGAAGGCAAAACAGGCAAGAAAATGCAAGGAATCTCAAGAAGTCATCACTGTAAGTTCCTCATGAATACTAGAGTATGGTGTAATGGGGTTGAGTATATTGGCAAAAGCTGAATGCTGCTGACCCATATACAATAGTCAGTAAATACAATGTAATGGATAGCTTTAACAAACCTTAATCTATGATGAACTGTAAATGATTCTTTAACAAAATTGATACTGCATTACACTTTTAAAAACTGTCAGAAAAGACATAGTAAAAATGTATTATGTTTCAATGACCATGTTAGAAACAGTCCTTAACTGATGTTTTTGGCTGCTAATTTGATTAAAGGACAAGCTTTACAAGTCTGGAAAGATCAATAATAGCAATGTGCATCATTTATTATCCAGTTTGAGGGAATATAACCTGAGTAGCCAATGTCATTTGAGAATTATGGGCGGCACAGTGGCACAGTGGTTAGCACAGCAGCCTCACAGCTCCAGTGACCCGGGTTAAATTCTGGGTACTGACTGTGTGGAGTTTGCAAGTTCCCCCTGTGTCTGCGTGGGTTTTCGCTGGGTGCTCCGGTTTCCTCCCACAGCCAAAGACTTGCAGGTTGATAGGTAAATTGGCCATTGTAAATTGCCCCTAGTATAGGTAGGTGGTAGGGAAATACAGGGACAGGTGGGGATGTGGTAGGAATATGGGATTCGTGTAGGATTAGTATAAATGGGTGGTTGATGGTCAGCACAGACTCGGTGGGCTGAAGGGTCTGTTTCAGTGCTGTATCTTTAAATAAATAAAATAAAATAAATTGTCTGTAACATTACGTTAAAAGTGTACCTGTTCTAACAGGCAAGAGATTTGGCTTCGACATGTATTGATTAGTATGGAGTGCAATCATACAGATAGTAACATAACATTTTGTAACTGAATAATACATGCAGTAACAACCACTCAACTTTTTGCAGAAAAGCTTTTTGTTAATAATTATCTTGTCAGAGCTGACTCAGAATATGATAGACTGAGATCTAGACATAACTGAATTTAGGAGAATTGCTTTATTGCAGAGACTGAAGGGCACTCTTTATTTGTAATTGTGTTTATGTAATTTTGTCACTAGCTTTGGTGAGTCAATGGCATTTTGTCCATGAGAGATACTGTTGTTTCTGTATTTTAGAATCCAGGAGCTATTTTTATAGCCTGTCAAGATGAATAAACTAGTCTTGGTTACCTACCATTAATCTCTCTGTCCCTTCCTGTCCCACTCTGCTTTTCTCTTTTACATGACTCTTCTGAAGTACTATCTGCTCTATCCTATAAAATTCTCCTGATTTAGAGATCACTGCCCTTTTTGTGGTTGCCCTGACTTCAGACACATATTACAAGCAGGTGAAAAAGTTACACAAATATTGACCGTCATGGGTTAAACTGTCTTGTGACAACAGCAGTGTGAGAAATGGTCCGTCTTCCTATTGCTGATTTTTCTACTGCCTCATCTCAATAACCACAATAACAA
Source organism: Heterodontus francisci (assembly GCF_036365525.1). NCBI lineage: Eukaryota > Metazoa > Chordata > Chondrichthyes > Heterodontiformes > Heterodontidae > Heterodontus > Heterodontus francisci. Next base: position 136,985,504 of record NC_090375.1, read on the forward strand.
TCCTCTCCTTGAGCTTCATGGTGTATTGGATGAATTTGCACTCCTGACACAGTGTGAATCCATAGAGGTCATCCGATAAGGTCGACCCACCACCTCGTGACATGGTGTAGCTGGCTCTATTTTGTCATCATAAGTAATTCACATTGGCATTGCATAGTATTTCACTTGCTACCTAGCTAATACAGTTGTGCTGCTCTCCGTTGATATGTGTATGCTTAGCTACTTTATTTATATGGAGAAATGTTTTTTAAATCAGACTTTTTTGATGACTTTAGATTGGGTATACACTTTATTTACAGATTAATTGCCCCCATGTCCTTGGCTGAGTCAATAATTTTGTCAAATGTCCCTAGTGCATCATGGGTGTCATGGGTTTGAATCCCACCCTGGAAGATGGTGAAATTTGAATTCAATTGATAAAAAATCTGGAATTAAAAGCTAGTCTAATGGTGACCATGAAACCATTGTCGATTGTTGTAAAAACCCATCTGGTTCACTAATGTCCTTTAGGGAAGGAACTCTACTGTCCTTATCTGGTTTGGCTTGTATGTGACTCCAGACTCACAGCAATGTGGTTGACTCTTATATAAATGCAAAATACTGTGGATGCTGGAAATCTGAAATAAGAACAGAAGGTGTTGGAAATACTCAACAGGTCTGGCAGCATCTGTGGAGAGAGAAGCGGAGTAAACGTTTCAGGTTAGTGACCTTTCATCAGAACTGGCAAAGGTTAGAAATGTAATAGGTTTTAAACAAATAAAGCAGGGGTGGAGGAAAAGAGAATAAAAGGGAGGGTGTGTGATGGGACAGACGGCCAGAGAGATTTACCGACAAGAAGGCCATGGGGCAAAGGCAGAGTGTGATAATGGAGCGGTGAAAGAAAAAGCATTAGCACAGGAGTATTAATGACAGAATAATGAGCAGCCCTAGCCAAAAGCACAAACATGAAAAAACAGTAGGCAGGCACATGGTAAAAAAACAAAAAAATGATGGAACAAAAAAAATAAATAAAAATAAAAAAGGGCCACTCATGCTCTGAAATTATTGAACTCAATGTTCAGTCCAGTAGGTTGCAGAGTGTCTAATTGGAAAATGAGGTGCTGTTCTTTGAGCTTGCATTGATGTTCACTGGAACAAGCCCAGGACAGAGATGTGGACATGCTAGTGGGGGCGGGGGGGTGGGGGAAGGGGTGTTGACATGGCCAGCAACCGGATGTTCAAGTTCATGTTTTTGAACTGAGCGGAGGTGTTCCACAAAGTGATCACCCAATCTGCATTTGGTCTCCCCAATGTAGAGGGACCGCACTGTAAGCAACGAATACAGTATACTAATTTGAAAGAAGTACAAGTAAATCGCTGCTTCACTAGAAGGGAGTCTTTGGGGCCGTGGATAGTGAGGAGAGAGGAGGTAAAAGGGCAGGTATTACACCTCTTGCGATTGCATGGGAAGAGGATGAGGTGTTGGGGTAATGGAGGAGTGGACCAGGGAGTCACAGAGGGAATGATCCCTTTGGAATGCTGACAGGGGAGGGAAGGGGAAGATGCGTTTAGTGGTGGCATCACTCTGGAGGTGGCGGAAATGGTGGAGGATGATCCTTTGGATGTGTAGCCTAGTAGGGTGGAAAGTGAGGACAAAGTGAACCCTGTTGCGGTTCTGGGAGGGAGAGGAAGGGGTGAGGGCATGTGAGAAATGAGGCAGACACAGTTGAGGGCCCTTTCAACCACATTGGGGGTAAATCTTCAGTTGACGAAAGAGGAAGACATATCAGAAGCACTTGCTTACCCACTGTTTTTTTCAGGTTGTTTTTCTTCAGGTTTGCACTTGCTGCTGTTCAATATTCAGTGTATTCACACCTAATCTGTACTAATGCTTTGTCTTTCAACACACCATTAACATATTGTTTGCCTGTTCTCCGTGACCTTTTGGTCAGCTACGTGGCCTGGTCCAATCTGCACCTTCTCCTTTGTTATCTCTTGCCCCACCCCCACCTCACTTGTTTATAATCTGTGACTTTTCTAATATTTGTCAGTTCCGAAGAAGGGTCACTGACCCGAAACGTTAACTCTGCTTCTCTTTCCACAGATGCTGCCAGACCTGCTGAGTGATTCCAGCATTTCTTGTTTTAATATCAGAAGCACTGTTGTGGAAAGCTGCATCATCAGAATAGATGCGTTGGAGACAGAGAAATTGGGAGAATGGAATTGAGTCCTTAAAGGAGGCAGGGTGTGAAGAAGTATATTTGAGGTAGCTGTGGGAGTTGGTGGGCTTATCATGGATATTAGTGGACAGTCTATCCCCAGAGATGAAGACAGAGAAGTCGAGGAAGGGAAAGAAAGTATCGGAGATGGACCATGTAAAGGTGAGAGAAGAGTGGAAATTGGAAGCAAAGTTGATGAATTTTTCCAGTTCGGGGCAGAAGCAGAAAACGGCACCGATACAGTCATCAATGTACCGGTTGACTTTTACTTGCCCTCTGAAATGGCCTAGCAAGCTATTTAGTTCAAGAGCAATTAGAGATGGACAATAAATGCTGGCGCAGCCAGCAATGCCCACAACCCACAACTGAATAAAAAAATGAAGAGCAGCACAAGACCCCACGCAGGTGGGTCAGCAGCACAGCAGTACAGCAACAGAGGGACTCCAGCCGGGGGTTTCAGCAGCACAGCAGCACAGCAACAGAGGGACTCCAGGCCGGGGTTTCAGCAGCACAGCAGTACAGCAACAGCAAAGACAGTCAGTGAAGCAGCAGTTTAAGCAGGGCTGGCAGCGCTTTAAATTCTCTACTGACTATGCCATCAGCATCTCACTACCTGCCCTCATCCTCCAAAGGGATGGGCCCTGTGCCTCCTGCATTCAAATGGGCCGGCCGCCGCATGATTGCGGTTGGCCGGCTGCACATGTGACAAGCAGCGACAGCACCCACTTCCAGGTCCACTGCCGAGATCTGTGATGGGCTCAGACATTCAGCATGGGTGTCTCCCCGATTTAGAAGGTCAGTAATTCCTGAAGAAGGTAGATGCTTCAGATAGAGCCTGGGATAAGGTAGGCCTTCCACATCCCCCAGGGAGAATATACACAATGCCCATAAGTTCCCTTTTTAAGGGGGCTAAAGAATACCAAATACATTTTTAACAGCTTTGGAGATTCAGACCATAGACCAAAACTGGACATCTAGGTAGAGCACATAACAACATTGACCAGCAGGCCAGTACCCTTCCTCTCACCTAGGATAATGGCCTGCTGCTGATCTGCTGGGCCAGGAACTCCTCAGCAGGGAGTCCCATAAACTAGCCATGCTACCTTTAATACAAGGGGCTGTTTCTGGGGTGGACAGAAGTTCTGCCTCAAGCAAGGCCTCTCAAAAACTGGAGACTAAGACCATCATCTGGCATATCCAGATAGCAGCCTAATTCCTAGCCCTTCAACTCCACTCTCGCTGGGTTTATAGCAAGTAGTACACCAGACAGGCAGTGAATCTTCAGCCCCAGGAAATGTGTATATTGTCACATAACACCAGATTGGAGGGATAAAATTTTAAGCAACAGTGTAAATGAAACCAGTGAAGCCAAAACTGATATGCATTCAATGTAGCATTAAATGTCTAAAGTGCAGTTACAAATGTCAGCCTGAAGATAGGCCCCTTGCTGCTTAGCTGACTACACCTCCCATTTCCATACAAATTCATAAGCACATGCAATCTTTCACAAAAAAAATCCAGCAATTCCAAGTTACATCTTTCAACCGAGTGCTTAATAATGTTTAGAATTCTTTGACCAATTTAATTTGCATATTAAGTAGACAGTGCTTTTCTTTGTATCCCTCGATATATGATTTTTTTTCTCTATTCTGGCAACTTAATCAGCAAGGGCATAATACTGATTGCATTTGAGGACATCATCCACAGGAAAAAAGACTTATAAGACATAATTCTGCATTTCAATTTTGTTACGGCATCATTTTGTAAATGCCTGCATTTCTCATTTCTGTTGTAATGCCCTGCTTTCATTCACTAAAGAAAAATGCCTCAGAATAAAACAGGCAAAATCTACAAACAGTGTCAAGGTTATTAAAAGGATGAAGAGCAGTTCCAGTTTGGGCATTAGTACATCAAATTACATATGATATACTACAGATTCACAGCCGTTAGAAAACAAAAGGAGGGCAATTTCTTTTTAGCACAGTGAGAGTGAGTTAAACAAGAATTTGTGTTTTTAGTTTCTTTTTGCACAATTATATTCTGGTTCTTCATGATTAGAGAAGCTGCAACTCTTGCAAAACTAAGGCTCTAACCAGAATGTACCTGTAATAATGCTGCTAAATCACCTAATAGTAGGGTTGTCATCTTTTGCTGGACATTTTCCTGGAGGTTTCATCACATGATCTCCTGCCACTACAATCTCACAACTGGTTCCCCGATACTTCCATTGTTATGGTGCACCGGTTTCCCAGGCCAAGAGGAAAGCGAACAGCTTCTTCGCGACCTGATCGCATGATTCCTGACTGTCAGTCAAACAGCCTTTATCCCCCCTCCCCCCTCATTGCCATTACTTTTACAAATAAATGGAAGTGTTCAAGGAAAATATAAAGAACACACAAATTGACCTGAATTTTATGTTTGGCGGTGGCTGTAAAATATGGCGGCCCGCGCGCATGAGCTTTATTCCACGAAGCCTCCGAGATATTAAGTACGACGGATCATATACACGACCGGGATAGACCGCGCCCCCCCCCCCCCCCCCCCCACCCCGCGATGATATGGAGGGGGCGGGTGCTCCATGCCCAGCAACAGCGTCTGGGTCCGGCACCATTTTTAAAGGGTTTCCAGCCCTTACATTTAATATAAATTTTTTAAACGCACCTTGCCTTAAAATGTATTAAAAATAATTAAACAAATGTTCCCAGCCCCTCTGCCACCACCCCGCCCCCCACCCCCAATAACCTAACATTTCATTCCTTGCTCTCTCCCGCCACAAAATACTTACCTTGCCTACTTGTCCTTCCCCACCTCACCCAAAGTTCAGAAACTTTTAACTTTACCCCAATCAGGTAAGTTTGACCCTGCTCACCCCCTCCTGCACTGATATACTTACCTCCTCCCCCCTCCCCACCAGTGTTAGCCTTACAATTATGGTTGGACAACTGAAGGTGCGGGACTGCTGGCCACCGACTGCATAGCAGAGCAGGATGGCCTGGCAAGACCAGATAATTCATTCATTTCTTAATTTACATTATTTAACATATTTAAATGGTGGTCCTGTTGCTGAACAGCAGGGGAGGGGGTGGTGGGGGGCATTGCCACCACCAGCAATATGGGGCCGGGCCTTCCTGGCGTCGAGGTCTGTGGCGGGCCTCTCGGTGGTCGGTAAAATTCAGCCCATTGTATTTTTATGTTGCTATTACTTTTTCCCAGGTAGCTTGCAGCATTGTCCAAGAGATTGAGCAATCATGGAGGGTTTGCAACCCTACCTATTGGTCATCTAAATAGGCACACAACAGTATTAATAACCTGTAGTCAGTCAATCCAGCTGTTGATTACACACATTTGAACAATCATAGAGCAAATAAAAGGTTACAAACAACCACACTGATCAGGTCATGCTGATTATTAGCTACAGTGTAAGAGAACGTTGAAAAACCATCTTCTACGGGAAAGATCACTCATAAATACCTGGTTTAGCAACCATAAGAAGTGATATCTGGTACCTGCTGCACAGATATGGAAGCTACCTAAGAATGCACAAAATTTTGTATCAGAAAAGGCCATTTGGCCTATCTTCTCACAATCAATGCCTGACTCCTTGCCTACCCAAGATTTCTAAACTTTTTTCCTAATTCAATCATCAAATCAATGAATTGACAGTCCCCTTAATTGGCATGTGATTCCTGTCGTCATAGTGTATTTGTTGGTATATTAAATATAATCATTTTAAGTATATGTTTATGCTAATATGTATGTCATCACAGGAAATGATGCAATTTCATGCAATTGAGTTCTCTTGCATAGTCAGTTAACACGTGTAAGCTGAAGCAACAACAGTTCTCCAATAAAACCTCCATGTTTGCCCTTCAGCTTCATTTGTATTAATCTAAAAGAAGTTAATACAATATGGTGGCAGCAGTAATGAGTCAACAGCATTGATCAGCAGCTAAAAATGACAGTTCAAGTCTGAAGCCCTACCTGAAGCACTGAGACCAGATCACATCTCTCACCTTGCAAGAGGAACAGTGTGAGTAGAGATTGAAGGTGATTTGAATGGACTCTAGGTTTTGCCCCAAGCCAGCAAGACAAAAATCAATGGTAGTTTCAGCTGCAGAAATCAGTGTAATGTCGTATTTTGCCGCGGATTCCTTCCCACTGTCACCGCGCTTGCGTGCCATTAGCCGACCCCAGTGATAGGGCCCCTCCCACCTACAAGCTCACAAACCTGCACTGCAGCCACACAGATCAGGGCATGGCTCCTGCTCAGCTCTACAGACATTGCAGATTGCTGCAACTTTTAAAGCAACCACAGAGGGAGAGGCAACAAAGAGGAAGAAAAGAGTTAGAAGGCTTAGGCAATGGCAATCAGATTTCCAGAGATGGACTGGAAAGCATCTGATGTCCCAGGCGAGTTCAAACTGTTTAAGTTAAGGATTGAACAAGGTTGTGGATGCAGAGAAACAGATGACATAAATTAGGATCGTCATAGGAAACGAAGGTCTGCGCAGAATTAATACCTCTGGTTTATCTGATGCTGACCAGAAGGATCCATCAAAAGCTTTGGGCAACATTAGAAAATCAACTTAAGATTAAAGTCAATTTCAGAGTACATTGTCTGGAACTCATGCGGTAGAGACAGAAAGCCAAAGTAAGCTTTGATGACTTTGTTAACAAATACAGGGAGAAAGCAAAAGAATGTAATTTCTCAGATGGTGAACTCTCGGAATGAATTATGGAGTTGATTATCGCCTCCACTCCTATTGAGGCATTCCAGAAAGACCTCCCAGAAAAGCGAAAGGGACACGGTGTGGAAAACATACTAGAGGACCAAAGCAGATACAAAGTAATTATCACAGAGACACAGTGTTTACAAGCCTTAGGGTTTGAAACACCTGTAGGTACAACATCCAAGGCACCCAGGCAGAACAAGGTGTGCAGTAACTGCAGGCTCTCCCACCAACTGTGTAGATGCCCTGCATATGCTGACACGTGAAAGGCATGCGGGCTTATAGAGCACTGGGCCGAACATTGCAGAAGGTGGAGCAGTAGGAATGCGGGGAGAAGCCAGAACAGGCAGCACTCAAAGTGCAGAAGTACGCCACCCAGAGGTGAAGGGAGGCTAGACACTTCCAGGTATCGCCAAAAGCATAGACGCATCCAAGAAATGGGGGAACAGCTGACCAAAGTGGTTGAGGTGGATTGAGGTAAAGACACTACAGGTGAACAGCTATTTCACACAACCACCTTAGTGGAAATGGTCCATTCCATTAACAAAATGGAAGCTTTTGCATTATTCCAGATCATATGTCCCAATAAGGCTGGATGGCATCAAATGAGAGTATAGATTGACACAGGTGCAAGTGCCAACACTCTACCTTTCTGCATCCTCAAGGACATGTACCACGAGGCATGGAAGTCTGCAGTTCAACCCACATGCATGGAGCTTATAGCAGATATAGCTCGACAATAAAGTGCCCAGGTTTCTAGACCAGGAATGCAGGTATACAGAGTCAACATGGTCTACTCAGATATTCTACAGATTGGATGGGTCAAGACCAGATGTCGCAGCACTGCTGGCATACAACGAACTTAACATGGTCACTATCCATGAGCTGACCCAGTCAGAAGACCATAGTAGTCAAAACAGGTGCACACCCATTGGATCGGTACAAAACCTCTAGACGTTGTACCCGGACCAGTTTGGGAATGTCCACGGGGCCGGAATCCTCCACCTTCAAGATCCAATGCCATCTTTTGACCCATCACAGAAATGCAGCGTGCACATTCGAGAAAGGTTGAAGATGGAACTGGATGGAGTGGAGAAACAAGGCATCATTCAACTAGTCCAATATCACACAGACGGTCGCAGTTCCATCACTACTGCGAACAAGAAAGACAGTTCTAATTGACTATGTTTACACCCAAGGAGACTAAACAAAGCCTTAAAGAGATGTCCTCACAAGATACCAATGTTGGAAGAGTTAAACCCAATGTTTGCGCGTGTGAAACTGTTAGAGAAAATCCAGATTGTGCCCAATTGTTGAACAAATTCTCCGGACTCAAACGTTGAGAACAAACACTTTATTGTATGATATCATGGGGAGCCCACCTTTCCTAAAGGTGGTCCAGTGCTACTCCCAAAGAGCTACAGATCGCCGTGGATTTATATAGTATAAAAGAGGCAGAGCTAACAGTTTCACAATTAGATAAGCACCCATAAGATGGTCACAAGACTGCCTACGTGACGGTGCACCATGCAGTGTCCGTTATGAGTAAAGCATTAGTTTCAACAATAACAAACTATAATTCCTTATTTCAATGGCCACTCCAGACATCAATCTGGCCGTAATGTCTGATTGTGGTTAGCTGCTCTGTCTACAATTTATGACCGTTGGTTGTGGTTAGATTAGCTACAAGCTGTTTCCTGTTTTTCTGTTTCTACAAATTAAGTAATAATTAGCAAAGCTCAGCAAAAATTCTCCAACAATCCCTCCTTTTATCATACCATGATAACACAGCATCATCATGAGTAGAGTGGAGAGGTATGGGGCTTAAAGTAATCATTGAAGCATAATATCTTTTTCTGCCATCACGCTGTACCAGCTGCAAGGCCAAGCTAGCAATACATGATTGATTAATCTCAGCTTAAATGTCCCCATAATATTCTGTTCTTAAAAGTCTAAAATTCTGTTCTCACAGTCCCCTCTTGACTCTTCTACAACCCTTTTAAGAATCCTTCCCTTGATCCCACCAAGGTGCCTTTAATGGTCTCTATTGTCTAGAAACAGCCTTCAACACCCGAAGGGGTCGCACTCAATACGTCGCCTGCTTATATCACAAGGGGGCAGCGGGAACTCTGTAAAGGCATAAGTTTTGCAGGGGCTTCAAATACTTGCTTACAAAATAAAAGGGTGATACACTTGTACATTTACCATCTCATTTAAGCATCACTGTTACATAATCGATTGTACAAACCTAATACAATTTCATTCCTAAGGTATATTGATCATTCATTTGCTCACTTTAAGAATATATAAAAGGTTATACAATTACCCCTTTTATGGCATAACTAATTGTCCCTCCTTTGTCAGAGCAAGTTCGAACACTAATTGCTTTTGGGGTAGCTGTCCAACCTGTGTTCATACATCCTCTTGCATTGCCTAATTAATTTCTTAAGTTGCCAAATTAAGTATGTCACATATAACACCATGATACCCAAAACCACTATCAGGACATGGGAGATAATTCTAAACCAGGGGTGTATCTGCACGTCTGACCCCCAGTTCCATAAGTCCTCCTGCCAGGTAGAATCATTTACCTTGTCAATCTCATCTTGTAGCATCTTCGACTGTTGTTCCAGCTTGCAATGGCTTCTAGCTGCTATCTCTCTTTACCCAAGCGTGTGGGCAATGGCTGAAACGTATATTCATATTCTCGGAGGTAATTTGTCAAATCCTCCTTAATACTTTCTGTCACAGTTATCGTTTCTGTCTTTTGTTCATGTATCTGTACCAACTCCATCTTCCTTATTCGGGTTGGTATTTGTGGGTTGAACCAAAATGTACTGTTGCTCACCGGACAAGTCCGTTTATGTCCATACTGGTACTCCTTCGCTGTGGTTGTTAAGCAATATCTCCCCTTTCCCATATAGGCCACATGGGTTAGTCCTGACAATGCTTTCCTAGTTTCCATGGTGCAATTTACAGTGGTATTAAATCCATATTTTGATTCTGCCGTTTTATATATAGGACGAGGACATATGATCACCTGGTTTTCCAGACTACACTCAGACAATGGACAATGTTGTTCCAATTACCTCTTTTCTAATTTCCATAACATAGGGTAAAACATCATTGTATTTTATGTAATCTTTTTATCATTTTCTCATTACCAAATTCCTGTCTCAACAATTGTTACAGTAATACCTTGTACAACTCTCGGGTCTTCTCAGGGCACCAGTCAGGTAGCTGGATATCTGAGAAAATCAATATTACCGGTACCAACTCAAGCTTTACATTATCATATACAATTTTATTAGTTTTTATTATCGCAAGTCCATTTTCTAGTCCTGTAGTCAAGACCGGGCAAGGGAGACCAGTCACTTGTGGCTGTTGGGTCGTAACCTTACTCGTTAGTAATTAGAATGTGGGGTTAACCGTGGGGTTGGTGCTTCTTGTCTGTTTAATCTCACAACCTGAAATAGGAACTGTCCTTTTTTTTTATCTTAGAACTTTAATATCTTGCGCTAGGGGGAGTTCGAGGATTGTCTGCACTCACTTTTGCTCTGTCTCATGCTTTCCCTGTGTTATTACTATTCCCAAATAAGAAACCTTTTCCTTCATTATCGGTGCCATTTTCAGCCTAACTTTCACTCTGACCTTCTGAAGGAAGGTGGAATATCGACGGATTATTATAAAATCCCTGGGAGAGACACGTCCAGATGTACTGTTGTCCCTTGAACGTAAGCGCAAATTTATATTGACACTCTTTTGCCAACTGTATGGACCAGAACCCATTGCTAATGTCCAACACAGTAAACCACTGATTTGTTATTTTCTAAAACTTTGATTGTCCTCTTAAATATCAGATAAATTTCCCTTTTTGTGCTTTAAATAACCACTCATATCAGTTAAATTTTGTTTATTGATTCCAATTTCTTATGCCCAGACTTGGTTGTACTTTTTATACATTAAGGACAGAAGTGTTTGCAACTATCTTTCCTTCTCAAGCATTTTGTCTCATTGATAAAGATGCTATGATATTTGATGTCTGCAATTAAGTTTGAAATTCTCAAAGCCACCGGGATAAGAGATTCAGCTACTTTAAGAATTTAAAAACCCAATTGCTGAATCTCTTGCTGTGGCATCAGTTCTCATGTGGCCTTGGAACCTGCCGTCACCTGCTTAAAAAGAATCCATTGTGGCTCTGCCCCTGAGCCCAATGGGTTAATTTGTCCAATTCTGTCTGTCTATTTAGAAATGTAAAATTTAACATCTATCCATTTTAAATTTTTTCAATCCTTTTGGTATCCTTAGGGTTTAAAAACAACAAAATCGTGTGTAACATTTTCAACTTCAAAGGAAAGCATCTCCATCAGGAAAGACAGCATTTTAGATTAAACTCCAATTGTTTCCAAACTTTTAGTATCTCTTGTAAGAGGCTCCTAATCCAAGGATTTTTATAACAAAGATGATTCCAATTCCAATTCACTGCAATAATATTTTTAAAACATCAAAACTGCCGATGTTATATGAGTGAGTCCCACGTCCGGAACTTAAGACTCCTCCAAAACATGACATAATAAACTTGAAAGTTCATTGTTGCAACAAATGAAATTTCCAACTTAAACAGGTCAATTAACCTTAACAGTATTAATTCAATTCAGACTTATTAACTTATAATACTTATTAACTACACACAACAGAACAGAATAGCACGTGCTTATTTTAAAAGATAGGTAAATTACGTCATTTTCTTGCTCTTTCTTCAGGCGCCTTTTCAAATGACTGTAATAAAACCAAAAACTAAAGAAAAAGTTATTTAACATTCTTACAACAAAAGATTTAACACCAGCTTTTTAAACAGACAGAATCTTTCCTATATCTCCTTTGTTATTTATCTCTCCCTTAAAACAATATAACAGTCAGTAAAACATGTCTTCAAATTTAGATTGGAAAATAAAACAATAGCAGAGTTTCCAATTAAAACAATGTTCCAAAACCCAAATTAGATTTCTGCCAGACATCTTCAGACCTTCAAGGCTGAAGCTTATCCCTCAGAAAATTGTTCACTGCCTATTCACAGTTGCAAAACCAACTAAAAATAAAACTTTAACTTAAAATATAATTCAATTTTATATCCCATTCCTGGGTGCACAACACTAAATCGAAATGAACACACTCAACAATCACTTTTCACACTCATTCAATTCCAAACAACTTAATAGACTCATACTTTCAACATTAAAGCCAGACAACAAAGAGTTACGACAGTCAGTTCTACAGAACACAAGTTGTACAGAACACAAGTTGTACATCCCAGATATTCAATTCATGGAAGCTTCCAACATTCTCAAAACCTTCTAATTTTCCGAGTTCTTTTCTATGAATTAAGTAGCATTAAAACAAAGGAAAACAAACAAGACACAACAAAACGAATAGACACAAGGATACGAACAGGTGCAGTTAATGTTAAATTCTCAAGGTCAGCTAACCGGCTCACCCCAATCTCTCAGGCCAAGCCTCTTTCGTTCTCCAGTCTTGTCTCACACCTTCTTTCTCTAGGGCCAGATCAGTTGGTGAACTCAGGAGCAACGATCACTTGCCTGTCGGGTCAATTTGGTATTATTAGTTACAGCCCTAGTCATTCCTGTCCCACCAGTCTTGTCACACAGCCTCTTTCTCCACCCATGTGCGAGATCATCTCGTGGACTCAGGTACGGATCAGCTACTACACCAAATTTTCTAAATTTACTGGATTTTCTACTTATCTCCTTTTCAACTTCCCTTCGCGGAATTGCTCACTTCCCATGTGTGAGATTTAACTTACTCAATTTTAGACCTTTTCTGATCAGGTTTTAGCCAATTCTTCCTTGACCCCTCTAGTCCCCCTCTCCCAGTTATCTGGCCTTCATGTGGGGCCCAGTCGCCCTCTTAATTCCGGCTCAGGCTGGGTGATTGAGACATTAGGGTCGCAGAAAAGTTGACTTAGCCCTGATCCTGTTGATTAGTTTTTTCACTAGGTTCTTTTGGATCCCGTGAACTCAGGGATCCTGCCGACTACGCCAAACTGTTGGAGAAAATCCAGATTGTGCCCAATTGTTGAACAAATTCTCCGGACTCAGACGTTGAGAAAAAACATTTTATTGCATGATATCATTGGGGACCCCACCTTTCCTAAAGGCGGTCCAGCTCAGCAAAATTTCTCCAACAGAAACAGTTTTCCAAATTAAATGCAAAAAACGGATATTGGTCCGTACACTTACCGAGAGAGTTGCAAGAGCTAACAATGTTCAGAATTCCTGTTGGCAGGTACTGTTTTCTCTGTTTACCATTTGGTCTGTTGGCCAGATAGGATATATTTCAACAGTATATGGACTGGATAACAGAATGAGTCCCAAGCATGTGTGTCTTGCAGACAACATCGCCAAAGTAGGGCACATGGGAGCACAGCATGACAGAAACCTACACTTGTTAATGGAGACCTTATCGGTCCATGAAGATTGCACAAGACTTTGAAAACCTTAGGGAAGTAATCCAAATGGAGAAATTTAAAAATAGTATCCCTTCAGGAATAAGGTCCCACCTGGAAGAAAATAAAGTTGGTCAAATAAGAAATGCTGCAGAAATGGTGGATGATTACGAATTGAACCACAAAAGCATTAGTTACAGGACCCAGTTTGGAAACTTTTAGAGGAGTTGAAGAGATAGGATTATGAGAAGAGATTTGGTTTTAGTGAGAGGATGCAGCAACCCTCAGAGTGGCAAAAAAAAAGATAGTCAGGAGACTAGGGTTGGGTCAAAAGGACAAATAGGTTATTTTTGTAATAAAAGAGGGCATATAAAATCAAAATACTGGAAGTTGATAGGCAAGCCTGTAGCTCAAGTAGATTTACCTGTCTTGAAAATAATTTCCCAATAGGTGGCACTGTTGACATTCCAGTGTCTTTGGCGATGTTGGGTAGCGAGGAGAAATGTGCTCCCCTGTGTTCTTAAGAATTACGTCAGGTTGCTGAAGGTTACAGAAGTTTTGTGTTCAGTGGTAGGTGTCCCCATATTTGTCAGATGAAGCAGGCAAGTCAATTGTGCTGCTGAGAGATACAGGAGCTGCTCAGTCATTAATGGTAGCAAAGGATGTAGATTTTCCCAAAAAGTAGTGCTATGAAAGTCATGGTGTGGGGCATTGAGGGGGTTATTTTTCCATTCCATTGCAAAAGATTAATTTGAAATGTGATTTCCTCACTGGTCCGGTAACAGTTGGAATTGTCCCACATTTGCATATTGAAGTGGTGGAATTGTTCTTAGGGAATGACTTAGCTGGGGATAAAGTTTTGGCATCTCCAGTAGTTTCAGAAAAGTCAGTTGAGGTTGCTGAAACTGAAGTTTTGTAGGAGGAATTTCCAGGAATATTCCCAGGTTGTGTAGTGACTAGATCCCAGACTCATACGATAAAACAAGATAAGGATTCCGTTGTTGTGGGGAACAATTTTGGTATTTGGTTGTGTTACGACCAGGTGAGAAAGGTGTCTCGGAGTCCCTCTCAGCCTTCACCTGGTTTTACTGTAACAGGGTTTAATTTTAAACACACTGTGTTTTTAGCTCCCCCTTGGTGAATCCTTGTTCACCTCTTTCCAAATATAAGGCAAAGAAAGCAGGCTTTCTTATGTTTAAAGAAGAAAAATTGAAATATATTAAACTTGAACTGAAATTCTAATTTGGTTGACACCGACGGATACATGACACACCCACGCTCACACGCATACGCAAAATACACATGCAAATAGAGACAGAAAAGAGCAGAAGAAAAATAAATTGAAAAGTTTGAGGCAATATCTGAACGGTTTTTGTTATGGTTCTTCAAGCTCACTGTAGAGTCCTTGATTGTAGGTAGATCTTGCTTTTCGTTGGGACCTAGTGTTCTTCTTAAACCTTGTTTGCTGCAGGAGACTTTTCTCTCTTGGGGTTCATGTGTCTTCAGTGGATTCAGAGGCTTGTGAGAAAGAGATGGGAGCAGACAGGAGAGATCGTTTCAGTTCAGGAGCAAACAGAAACTCTGAGTTCAAACTGTTTGTACATTTCAGAAAAACCCAGGTTGCCAAGCAGGTTAGTCATGTGACTAACTGATCTGGCCACATCTTGGATTGTATCACCTTAGCATTCTCTGGAATGCTCCTCATACTCACAATACCTGGTGATCAAGGTCCATTGTGGGTTGAATGTGTCAGGGGATAGTCCTTTGTCCTTCCAGTCACCGTCTGTTAATATACAAATGTCTTCTCCAGCCGCAGCTGATCTGTTTAACAGTAACAGTTTAAAATCAATGTTCAGGACAAAATTAATGTGCTTCTTTCTTGGTAGCTGGGGGCCAGCATGATAGGTTGGCTGAAACTTATGACAAGGATTTGGATGGGGATGTTTTTTTCTATTCATTCATGGGATGTGGGCATTGATGGCTAGGCCAGCATTTATTGCCCATCCCTAATTGCCCTTGAGAAGGTGGTGGTGAGCTGCCTTCTTGAACCGCTGCAGTCCATTTGGGGTAGGTGTACCCACAGTGCTGTTAGGAAGGGAGTTCCAGGATTTTGATCCAGCGACAGTGAAGGGACGGCGATATAGTTCCAAGTCAGGATGGTGTGTGACTGGGACAGGAGCTTGCAGGTGGTGGTGTTCCCATGCATTTGCTGCCCTTGTCCTTCTAGTTGGTAGAGGTCGCGGGTTTGGACGGTGCCGTCTAAGGATCCTTGGTGCATTGGTGCAGTGCATCTTGTAGATGGTACACACTGCTGCCACTGTGCGTCGGTGGTGGAGGGAGTGAATGTTTGTAGATGGGGTGCCAATCAAGCGGGCTGCTTTGTCCTGGATGGTGTCAAGCTTCTTGAGTGTTGTTGGAGCTGCACCCATCCAGGCAAGTGGAGAGTATTCCATCACACTTCTGACTTGTGCCTTGTAGATGGTGGACAGGCTTTGGGGAGTCAGGAGGTGAGTTACTTGCCGCACGATTCCTAGCCTCTGACCTGCTCTTGTAGCCACGGTATTTATATGGCTACTCCAGTTCAGTTTCTGGTCAATGGTAGCCCCTAGGATGTTGATAGTGGGGGATTTAGCGATGGAAATGCCGTTCAATGTCAAGGGGAGCTGGTTAGATTCTCTCTTGTTGGAGATGGTCATTGCCTGGCACTTGTGTGGCGCGAATGTTACTTGCCACTTATCAGCCCAAGCCTGGATATTGTCCAGGTCTTGCTACATTTCTACACGGACTGCTTCAGTATCTGAGGAGTCACGAATGGTGTTGAAGATTGTGCAATCATCAGCGAACATTCCCACTTCTGACCTTATGATTGAAGGAAGGTCATTGATGAAGCAACTGAAGATGGTTGGGCCCAGGACACTACCCTGAGGAAATCCTGCACTGATGTCCTGGAGCTCAGATGATTGACCTCCAACAAACACAGCCATCTTCCTTTGCATTAGGTATGACTCTAGCCAGCGGAGGGTTTTCCCCTTGATTTCCATTGACGTCAGTTTTGCGAGGGCTCTTTGATGCCATACTCGGTCAAATTCTGCCTTGATGTCAAGGGCAGTCACTTTCACCTCACCTCTTGAGTTCAGCCCTTTTGTCCATGTTTGAAGCAAGGCTGTAATGAGGTCAGGAGCTGCGTGGCCCTGGCGGAACCCAAATTGAGCGTCACTGAGCAGGTTATTGCTAAGCAAGTGCTGCCTAATGGCACTGTTGATGACACTATCCATCACTTTATTGATGATTGAGAGTAGGCTGATTGAGAGGGCGGTAATTGGCCGGGTTGGACTTGTCCTGCTTTTTGTGTACAGGACATACCTGGCAACTTTTCCACATTGCCGGGGAGATGCCAGTGTTGTAGCTGTACTGGAACAGCTTGGGTAGGGGCGCAGCAAGTTCTGGAGCATAGGACTTCAGTACTATTGCCGGAATATTGTCAGGGCCCATAGCTTTTGCAGTATCCAGTGCCTTTCGTCGTTTCTTGATGTGATGCTGGGGACTTCAGGAGGAGGCCGAGATGGATCATCAACTTGGCACTTCTGGCTGAAGATTGTTGCAAATGCTTCAGCCTTATCTTTCGCACTGATGTGCTGGGCTCCCCCATCATTGAGGATGGGGATATTTGTGGAGCCACCTCCTCCAGTTAGTTGTTTAATTGTACACCACAATTCACGGCTGGATGTGGCAGGATTGCAGAGCTTAGATCTGATCCGTTGGTTATGGGATCGCTTAGCTGTGTCTATCGCATGCTGCTTACGCAATTTGGCATGCAGATAGTCCTGTGTTGTAGCTTCATCAGGCTGACACCTCATTTTGAGGTATGTCTGGTGCTGCTCCTGGCATGCCCTCCTGCACTCTTCATTGAACCAGGGTTGGTCTCCTTGCTTGATGGTAATGGTAGAGTGGGGAATATGCCGGGCCATGAGGTTACAGATTGTGGTTGAGTACAATTCTGCTGCAGCTGATGGCCCACAGTGCCTCATGGATGCCCAGTTTTGCATTGCTATATCTGTTCAAAATCTGTCCCATTTAGCACAGTGGTAGTGTGACACAACACGATGGAGGGTATCCTCAATGTGAAGGCGGGACTTTGTCTCCACAAGGACTGTGCGGTGGTCACTCCTACCAATACTGTCATGGACAGATGCATCTGTGGCAGGCAGATTGGTGAGGACGAGGTCAAGTATGTTTTCCCCTCTTGCTGGTTCCCTCACCACCTGCCGCATACCCAGTCTCGCAGATATGTCCTTTAGGACTCGGCCAGCTCGGTCAGTAGTGGTGCTACCGAGCCACTCTTGGTGATGGACATTGAAGTCCCCCACCCAGAGTACGTTTAGTGCCCTTGCCACCCTCAGTGCTTCCTCCAAGTGCTGTTCAACATGGAGGAGTACTGAATCATCAGCTGAGGGAGGGCGGTAGGTGGTAATCAGCAGGAGGTTTCCTTGTCCACGTTTGATCTGATGCCATGAGACTTCATGGGGTCCAGAGCCGATGCTGAGGAATCCCAGGGCAACTCCCTCCCTACTGTATACCACTGTGCCACCACCTCTGGTGGGTCTGTCCTGTCGGTGGGACAGGACATACCAGGGAATGGTGATGGCAGTGTCTGGGACTTTGTAAGGTATGATTCCTTGAGTATGACTATGTAAGGCTGTTGCTTGACTAGTCTGTGGGACAGCTCTCTCAACTTTGGCACAAGCCCCCAGATGTTAGTAAGGAGGACTTTGCTGGGTCGGCAGGGCTGGGCTTGCCGTTGTCGTTTCCGGTGCCTAGGTTGATGCCGCGTGGTCCGTCTGGTTTCATTCATTTTTATTGACTTCGTAGTGGTTAGATGCAACTGAGTGGCTTGCTCGGCCATTTTCGAGGGCATGTCAGAGTCAACCACATTACTGTGGGTCTGGAGTCACATGTCGGCCATACCAGGTAAGGACAGCAGATTTCCTTCCCTGAAGGACATTAGTGAACCAGATGGGTTTTTACAACAATCAACAATGCTTTCATGGCCATCATTAGACTAATGATGGACAAATGTAGTTGATAAAGTCTCCAAGGCTAGCAATGTTGAATTGATTAGCAGATTGTCTTTAATTGAGGCAATTAAGAAATTTGTCTCAGGTGGCTTCTTCTGAGGCACAAGATGAAAAGGTCCCTGTGTGCTATTATATTAAGAATGACATTCTTATGAAAAAGCGAAGGCCTCCCGAAAGGCCTACTAATGAGAATTGGACTATTGTTCCTCAGGTTGTTGTTCCCCCATGATACTGTGATGAAATTTTGAGAATTGCCCATGAGATACCAATGGCAGGTCATGTGAGTACTTGGAAAACTTAGGCCAGGATAAGACAGAATTTTTATTGGCCAGGTTTGTATAAGGATGTGGTTGAATTGTGCAGAACATGCCATACATGCTAGGTAGCTGGGAAGCCACAGTCTTCGATTAAGCCAGCTCCATTAATACTGATACCTGCTTTTGACGAACCACTTCGTAGGGTTCTTGTGGATTTTGTTGGTTCCTTATCCACAGTTATGTCAGATCACAAGTTTCTCCGAACCATCATGCAATTGTCCACTAGGTTTCTATAGTATAAGGGTCTGAAAGAGTTAATCTTAAGAGAATGTAAAGAATACTGCCCACAATGATCATACGAGAGAGACTCAATCAGATACAGTGTGGCTTTTGAAGGAATCACACATGCTCGTGTGGAGTGTATATAGTTGTTATGAAATAAATATTAATGTTTAAACACTACAGTCTAAAAACCTCTCTGGCTAGGCCCAATATGGTGGCAGCATACAGAACCAAACATATAACAGTTTGAAGAGGATCACAGCAAAAATTGTGATTGAGGGTTTAATCCAGTTTTTCACTCAATATGGATTGCCAAAAGAAATTCAGTCTGACCAGGAGCCAACTTTTGTGTCAGGCGTATTTCAAGCGGTCATGCGTAATTTGGGAGTGAGACAGCTCAAATCATCGGCATATCACCCACAGTCACAGGGTGCTACGGAATGGTATCACCAAACCCTAAAAAATATGATAAAGGCTTATTGTTTTGAGTATTCTTATGATTAGGATAAAGTGATATCATTTTTATTATTTGCCACCAGGAACACAGCGAATGAGTCCACTGGTTTCAGTCCATTTGAATTTATCTATGGGCATAGATTTAAGGTAAAGGGCAGGAGGTTTAGAGGGGATTTGAGGAAAACAAATTTCACCCAGAGGGTGGTTGGAATCTGGAACACACTGCCTGAAGGGGTTGTCGAGGCAGGAACCATCACAACATTTAAGAAGTATTTAGATGAGCACTTGAAACGCTGCAGGCCAAGTGCTGGAAAATGGGATTAGAATAGATAGACTTGATAGCCACGTGGACACAGTGGGCTGAAGGGCCTGTTTCTGTGCTATATAACACTATGACTCCATGAGGTTAGAGGTCCCCTTAAACTCTTTAATGAGTGATTTTTAGTACAGGAAGAGGAAATTACCCTCTTAGATTATGTGTCAAGAGTTTCGAGAGAGACTCACAAAAGGTTGTGAGATGGCCAAAAAAATCTCAAGATTTCTCTGCAAGTGATGAAAACCCAAATGGATAGAACAGCAACATCACACAGTTTGTAGCCTGGAGATAAACTGTTAGTTTTGTTGCCTTTTTTTAATTAGTTGATGGGATGTGAGTGCCGTTGGCTAGGCTAGCATTTATTGCCCAACCTTAATTGCCCTTTGCCTGGGGAATCATTGAAAGCTAGGTCCGTGGACCTTACTTCATTAAGAGAAAACTTAGTGAGCTAAACTATATGGTTCATACCCCAGACAGACGAGAAAATCAAAGGGTGTGTCATGTGAATAAGTTGCAAAGATACTATGACCATGAACCTTGTCAGCCAGTAAATGTATGTCAAATGACAGAACATGAGATTAAGGATAGTGTTAATTTTGATGATCTGTAGGAAGGGGCAGAGACTGAGAACTCTCAGATTAAACCCCCGGTGATGAATCTGTCAAACACAGAAGTGTTACAAAGTTTAGATACAGTTTTATACTATCTGAACAGCATAAAAGGGACACAGCTGAGGTGTTGAAATTATTTAAAGCAGTATGTGCAGATCACCAGGTCGAACTCCTCATGGGGTTGATATAGGGGAAGCTACATTATTAAACAGAACCTTTATTGACTCAATCCTGATAAATTGACTCCCGTCAGGGGTTCAATATATGCTAAAGAATGACATAATTAAACCTAATCAAAGTACCTGGAGTTCTCCAGTGGTGCGAGTACCAAAACCAAAAGGTTCCAGACGATTTTGTATTGATTATTGGAAAGTTAATGCAGTAACTAAAACAGACACTTATCCAATCCCATGACTTGAGGATTGTGTTGACAGAGTGCGGAATTCAGTCTTTATCAGCAAGATTGGCTTGCTGAAAGGTTATTGACAAGTCCCCCTTACCGACCAAGCTAGAAATGTTTCCACCATCGTGAACCCAGATGGCCTATTCCAGTGTAAGATTATGCCATTTGGTATGAAAAATGCACTGGCCACATTTCAAAGGTTGACTAACCAGATGATTACTGGACGAAACAATTGCATTGAGTATCTTGATGATCTGTTGGTATACAGTGACACCTGGGAAGACCATGTTAAACACTTAAAGGCTCTGTTTGACAGGTTAGAGGGAGCCAATTTGGTAGTAAACTTAGCGAAGAGCAAGTTTGCTAAGGTTAAGGACACCTAATTAGGGCATGTAGCAAGTAAAAGTCAAGTGTTGCCTAGTGAAGCTAAAGTTCAGGTGATAATAGACTTTACAGTCTCCAAGACATAAAGGGAGATACTACGATTCCTAGGGACTAGTGGGTTCTACTGGAAGTTCATTCCTAACTTCAGCACAGTAGTAAATCCACAACAAACATATTAAAAAAAGGGTGTGAAGATCCAATGGACAGAATCCTGTCAAATCATGCTTGAAAAGTTGAAGGGCATTTTAATAAAAGAACTCATTCTAACTGCACAAAATTTCAGCAAGCCCTTTAAGGTAGGTATTGATGCAGTGATGTAGGAATAGGCGTAGTATTACTCCAGACTGATGATACTAGAATTGAAGGACCAGTCAGTTATTTTTCTAGAAAAATAAGTACCAGAAGAAGTGTTCCACTATTGAGAAGGAGGCTTTAAGACTCGTATTGGTTCTTTAGCATTTTAAAGTATACATCAATAATGGCCAATGACAAATTACCGATTACATCAATCATAATCCACTTTTTAGAAAAGTTCAAAACTAAGAATGCCAGATTATTTCAGTGGAGTTTAATGGCACAACCATTTACTCTAAAGATTGTACATGTTGCAGGAAAGAGCAATGGATAGAGCCGATGCTGTATCCAGAATTTAAAGGAAGAGTAGTATAGAGGAAAGCAACTCAGAACTATAAAATATTGTGTTTTTGTGTAAAGTGTAAAATATGGAAATGTTTACAAGGTTATATGGGATTATGTTGTAAGGAAACCATTACTACGGTAACAAATTTTCTATTTTTAGTGGGGAGGTGTTATGAACATTGGACTTTATAACATGATTATGTTTTAAAAACTGTGATTTTTAAAAGTTCAAGACAAAGTCAGAGAAATCAGGTGACCTCACATCAATTCTGCTTAAAGACAAAACAGAAATCTTGGTGACCAGGACAACAGAAAACACAGATCAAAGGCTTTTTTGAAAAACAGAGACTGCAGGGGTATAACACCTGAAGAGCAATGGTTTCACCCAACCAGATTTTTGGACTGTAAAAAAAGTCAGTAATTTTGAGAATGCAACTGTGCATGGTAGCTGCTAACTCATAGAAAGAATTAAAGGCCCAGGTGGTTCTGCTGAAACCAAGGCCTGGATTCCGTGCAGGAGGTGGGGCTCTCATTGATTTTGAAAAGGTCTGGGAGATCCAACTCTTTGCAACTGGGATGAGTTTGGGACTTTTAACCACAAGGATTTTGCCATCAAAGAGGACTGTGATGTATAAGGGCAGTGTGAAGTTTTGAAATATTTTAATAAATAAAGAAAATACTTTTCTTTGTAATTTGGGATATCAGCTACTTACAAAGAACTATTTAGTTAATGGGGATTTCTTTTAGTTTAGTTGTGGAAATAAAAGTCTTAAAATGTAAAATATTGTTGTGTAATTCTTTAAATTGTTCTGTGGTTTCATATTTTGCATTTTAACTTGAACAGTCTCACTGAGGTCCTAACACTTGCCCCTAAAAAAGAAATAATTTTTAGACAGAAACTCACCGAGGTTATTAATTACATCTGGAGGCATGGCCAGTGTTGTGGGCAGGGATAACATCCAGCACGATTTTCTTAAACTAGCACAAAAGATCGCGGAATCTCAATTTGTACTGGTTGTAATGTGCGCTTCAAATTCCTCAATGTTTTGTGCAGGTTTGTCCAATTTTGGGCCAATTGTGCTGAAATAAACAGTGGAAACTAGTGGAAACTTTAGGCCACGTAGCCTTTATATACATGTTTATAATTTAACTAATAAACAGTGGAAATCTTCTGACAATTTCATGCATTCAGCAAGAGTTCCTTCTTGAATTATTTCCAATGAGGACTACGTGAAGAATGTGATAAGTTATTTACCTTTCACCTTGATTAGAGCTTGTTGATATTTTTGTAGAAATTGGAGAATGTAGCTTTTCATGATGTTTCAGAGACAAGCTGGGAACTAAATTCAGTAGCGTTGTTTATGTTTACATTTGTATATAGTTGCATAGAGCACAGTGGAGAATAAGGATTAGAACTGTCCATTTTGTTGCACATTGCTTATCTGAAACATGGAGATGATTTTATTTTACCTACAAGATGAACTTCACCGGCGTGCGTATTTAATTAACCTGTTTCATTTACTTTGATGTTGTGATTTCTGCATAAGCTATTTAACTCCATAAACCTTCAGCCGCTATTGGGATGACGTTTCAGCTGCTCTCCTTTACACCAAAAAATTAACTGAATGTAACTGATGCCTCCCAAATTATAAAAGAGACACTTGATTTTAATCTTTTTCCACTACTGAGCAAGACAGAAAACAGGCTTGAAAAGATAATTCAGAGCATTTAATTTTCAGGAGAATTAATGTTATTGAATTCAATAATTCTGTTAAGATTGATTATATCCTGTTAAAACTATTGATCTGAATTTTTGAACCAGCCAGTCACATTTATTTCCTAACCAGTTCATTCATAGAATGTCACCAGGTCAATTTAGCCATTTACTTGCAGCCCAAGTGTTGGATCCCATCAGTTACAAAGAGAGACGAAGTCCGACCGTAACTTTTAGAAACTTTATTGCAGTATATGGTTGTTACATTGCAAGGTTACAAGCAAAACAAAAGAACAAAACAAAAGAACATGTGCTCACTACAGCAAGCCTTTCTTATAGTTATTCAAACAAAACTAATAACGCTCCCCCCCCCCACCCTTGTTTCTGAGTGCTTTGCAGACTTCTATTATCAGTGCATGATTGGTTCATTCGACTCAGCATTTTATTCTTGCATTTTATTCCACGAGTTTCACATCCCCCCTCCTTGAACTGTTAGGCTGATTATTAAACAATAGGCTACTATTAAGCTATCTGCAGCTGTCCTGTTAGCTTCTGCTTGTTATTTTTATAAATTGGCTCCACAGCTTCACAGTTAGTCTGTTAGCTGATTAGTTAGTTGATTAGCTTACTTTTAATCCGTTCCCACACAAGTAATGGTTTCCAGATTTTCATCAGTGCAGAAAAGTGGATGCTTTATTTTTCTACATACAATATTTCATAATGTGCTGGTCATCACATCCACATTGATTTTTGTCTTTGAATAAACACTTAATAGGTTTTGTACCATTCTCACTACTGCTATACTTACACTCTACAAGGAATGTTATTATTTCTCTTATGGATCTCTTGGGCCAGTTGAAGTTGTTCTGCTGAGAGGGAACATCTGGTGTGAATAGTATTACACGATTTACGTTAACAAACTAGCAAATGGGCAGTGGAATAGGTAGTTCATCATACTAAATGTGCATTTGGACTAGTTAGCCTCTACCTGCTGAAAACACTGGAAACAATCTGCAGGTCAGATATTTATCTGTGGAGAATGAAAGGTAGGGTTAACGTTTTTGATCAATGACCTGAGTTGGAGATTTCCAGGATTGCAGTATTTTGCTTTTTGTTGTAGCCTTTATCATAGATCCATAGAATGATACAGCACAAAAGGAGACCATTCCACCCATTGTGCTTATGTCAGCTCTTTGGTAGATCTATTAAACTAATCCCACTCCCCTGTGCTTTCCCCATAGCCCTGTATTTTTTTCCCCTTTAAGTATTTATATGATTCGCTTGCCATTATTGAAATGCTGCTATTGAATGTGCTTCTACCACCGTTTCAGGCAGTGTAATCCAGATCATAACAACTCACCGTGTTAAAAAAATGTTTCTTCATTTTGCCTCTCGTTCTTTCACCAAACACCATAAATCTGTGTCCACTGGTTTCCAACTCTTCTTCCACTGGAAACAGTTTCTTTATATTTACTCTATTAAAACCATTCATGATTTTGAACACTTCTATCAAATCTCAAAGAACAAAGAACAGTACAGCACAGGAACAGGCCATTCGGCCCTCCAAGCCTGCGCCGATCTTGATGCCTGCCGAAACTAACACCTTCTGCACTTCCGGGGCCCATATCCCTCGATTCCCTTCCTATTCATATATTTGTCAAGATGTCTCTTAAAAGTCGCTATCGTATCTGCTTCCACCACCTCCCCTGGCAGCAAGTTCCAGGCACTCACCACCCTCTGTGTAAAAAACTTGCCTCGCACATCCCCTCTAAACTTTGCCCCTCGCACCTTAAACCTATGTCCTCTAGTAACTGACTCTTCCACCCTGGGAAAAAGCTTCTGACTATCCACTCTGTCCATGCCACTCATAACTTTGTAAACCTCTATCATGTCGCCCCTCCACCTCCATCGTTCCAGTGAAAACAATCCAAGTTTTTCCAACCTCTACTCATAGCTAATGCCCTCCAGACCAGGCAACATCCTGGTAAACCTCTTCTGTACCCTCTCCAAAGCCTCCACGTCCTTCTGGTAGTGTGGCGACCAGAATTGCAGCCAATATTCTAAGTGTGGCCAAACTGAACAGCTGCAACATGACTTGCCAATTTTTATACTCTATGCCCCGACCGATGAAGGCAAGCATGCCGTATGCCTTCTTGACTACCTTATCCACCTGCGTTGCCACTTTCAGTGACCTGTGGACCTGTACGCCCAGATCTCTCTGCCTGTCAATACTCCTAAGGGTTCTGCCATTTACTGTATACCTCCCACCTGCATTCGACCTTCCAAAATGCATTACCTCACATTTGTCCAGATTAAACTCCATCTGCCATTTCTCCGCCCAAGCCTCCAACCAATCTATATCCTGCTGTATCCTCTGACAATCCTCATCACCTCTTAACCCTAGCTTCTCCAGTCTCTCCACATAATTGAAGTCCCTCATCCCTGATACCATTCAATAAATTTCTTCTGCACTCTCTGTTAATTGTATGTTAATTGTATTTAATTGTACACAGGTGGTGGACATTAACTGGGGATTCATTTGTGCCCTATAAAAACGGTGAAGAGGTGTATGTTTGTAAATAAATTCTTATAAAAGTGTGCAAACATTAGTTGCAGTTCTATACTTCACCAGTTGGCTTTCTGGAATAGAACACGGGAGCAGAGAATGGTTGTCGAAAGGTGAAGATTGGAAACTAAGAAAAAAATAATGTTCAGACAGAAAACTAAAACCTTAGTGGCCATTGTGGAAAATGGCAGAAAGCAAGTGTAAATTGTCAGGGTATGATTATCCTCCAATGTTCTCGGAGTCTGAACCATATGAACAGTGGAAGAATTAAATGG
Source organism: Heterodontus francisci (assembly GCF_036365525.1). Lineage (NCBI taxonomy): Eukaryota > Metazoa > Chordata > Chondrichthyes > Heterodontiformes > Heterodontidae > Heterodontus > Heterodontus francisci. The sequence continues at coordinate 137,011,873 of NC_090375.1, forward strand.
ATATGTGGACATGGGTTACGACCTTACCAAAGTGAAAACAAGCAGGACTTTGGCGGTGTTGCTTTCTGCACAAAATAAAATCAAAGGTACAATATTTTGTGAGCTGGATACCCATCAGTTGGATAGTGATGAAGGTTTAAACCTTCTATCTTTTTTGTTCTTGTGATGTGAGTGTCACTGCCAAGGCCAGCATTTATTACCCATTCCTAATTGCTCCTGAATTGAGCGGCTTGATAGGCCATTTCAGAGGGCAGTCAAGAGTCAACCATGTTGCTGTGGAGTTACATGTAGGCGAGACCAGGTAAGGACAGTAGCTTTTCTCCCCTGAAATGTATTTGTGAATCAGATAGTTTTTTGCAACAATCTGGTAGTTCCATAATTGCTAATGAGATGAGCATTTTATTCCAGATTTATTAATTAATTGAATTTAAATTCCCCCAACTGCCATGGTGGGATTTGAAATCATGTACACCAGAATACTAGCTCAGGCCTATGGATTACTAATCTAGTAACATTAACACTATATTACTTTCCCTACAGATAGAGTTCTTAAGTGAAATCTACAAGAAAGATGATCTGTCAAATGCCAATGAGGCATGAACAGAATGTGATAGATTTTGGAAACCAGAAGGTAATTCCATGGGAGACTTTAATTGTGCAGTATTAAATAATGCTTGTACTTCAAAAGCATGTGGGACAGATCGGTTAAAATGTTATCTTGATCCTTGAGTCACTAAGTAGTGAGGATTGTTGCAAGGTGAAGGAATATAACAGTACTGCTTGCTTTAGGTTTGCTGAATACAACACCTTGAGGTCACTAAACAGAGTTGTAATTTCATGTAAAACAGTTGGAGTAAACCATTTTATAAGACTGGTATAGTCTCTGGTGAGATACCTATGCCATTGAGTAAACCTTCTAAGAAAAAGACACAAATGAAATTTGATATGGAGCATAAGGCAATTATTTTTGGAAAGTCAATTGATCTGCAGTTTATTCAGTCAGGAGATTATTGTATTTTCAACAAAACTTGATGTTTTTCAGCAGAGTATTAGACAAATGTTTGTGGCAGCAGGTGATAAGAATCAGAGAAAAAAAGTTGTCCTCAAGGTACATAGATAATTTGCTCACCCTACTTGTCAAAGGTTAAAGATGCAGGTGTGGTTGACGAAGAGTACACAAGGTTAATAGAAAATATCAGTGAGATTTGTGAAATCTGTATAAAGTCTCGAAGGATGCCTTCATAAGGCTTCCATTGGCACAGGACTTTAATGACATGGTGATGGATCTAAAGGTATGGACAAAGACAGAAATATTTTAATTCTACATTTTATAGACCTGGCGACCAGATTTAGTCTTTCTAAAATAATGCATAGTACGGACAAAAGGTTTATTAGAGACAAAATCATGGAGAATTGAATAGGGACTGGGCTTACGGCAACAGTGAAGTTTCTGATTGGTACTGGAGATGAATTTGTCAATGACGAGTTCAGAGACTTGTGTGAAAATATGAGCATCATGGTCATGAATACTGTAAGGTCCTATCAGCAATGGACTTTGTGAAAGGAATCATGAAGTGATCAATGAAATGCTGCATAAAATTTTAGCTGATCAACCAGACAGCAAATTGACAACCACCCTGGCATAGGCGATTCCTGCAAACAATTCACTCTAGCTAGTTGGAGGGTATAGTTCCTATCAATTAGTCCATGGGCCAAATCCCAAATTAACTTCTATTCTGTGCGATAGCCCTCCTGTGCTAGAAGGTACTACAATTAGTTTCTTTTTTTGTGAACATTTGAATGCTTTACAAGCAGAGAAATCAGCTTTCATCAAGGCTGAGGTCTGAGGAAATTCAGAGAGCTCTGAAGGATCGTCTAAGACCATCTGAGACAGAGTTCAACTCAGGAGATTCAGTATACTATTAAAAAAATGGTCATAGGGAATGGAAATGTCCTGGTAATGTAATAGGTCATGATAGTAAGACATGACTTATCATAATGGCAATCAAGTGGTTAAGGTTCATTTACCACGATTAATCAGAACTAATTACAGTTTCAGACTCTGAACAGCTGACGGTAGTAAATGAGGCACCTTGTACCTCAAATGCTCATGAGTTTTGTAATGAAGGTCCTGAAGAACAGTTACAAGAACTCATAATGGGGTCCATTCTGTAAATGTTCTGATATGCATGCATCCAGGATGTCTGTTGTCAGGGCAAATGCTTTAACAATTATTGGTGATATTTTTAACCATTACTGGTAATCATATGTGCCTGGGATGATGGTGGAATGCTTGGTGATAAAGCGCATCTCCTGCCTCCAGATACTGAGAACAAATATCCAAACAAAAGGTTTCTTGAGACTGCGAGGGTTTGGCCTGACAGGGCATCTCACCACCTTCTGGATACATAAATTCCAAGACATGAAAGGCAATTTAGGGTGAGAACAACTGATTACTTTAAGATACTTTAACTTGTACAGTGACTCAACTAATCAATCCTCTATGTTCAAATTAATTCATATTATTCAGTTCATATTTGTATAAGACCACGACAATCGTGAAGCTTTGGTGGCTGCCAATAAACCTGAGGAAAAACAATTAAGGGAGGCAAAACAAAAAGAGTTAGATAGTTGGGGAGAGTTTGGCGTTTTATTCTGAGGTACCAGATAAGGGTTAACCAGCTTTGTCATATAGGTGGATTTGCAGGTAGGACTTATAATGCTAAAGTGTGGCTAGTTCTCGGAGTTTTGAAGAGCGACAGGGTGGTACAGATGTTAGATTGGATTTTCCCACTGCTGCAAAAATAATCTTAAAATCTTTTTATCTCTCTTTGGCCATATATTCATGGGAGTGTAGGTCAATCAACATAAAAGCTACATTTCTGCAGGGCGGTACTTTTCAGAGGAGAGTTTCTGAAACCATCCAAAGAGGCAGCAGATGCAGAACAAAAACCATGGAAACAAAACAAATAGCCTGAATGAAGCTTCCAGGGTATGGCATTTTTTGGTGAGATTTGTTTTGTTGAAAATTGCACATCGTGCAATGTTTTATTGGTATCATAAAGGAAACCTTTCAGGCATCTTCTTGATGCATGTTGATGATTTCTTATTGGGTAGTACTGTGGAATTTGAGAAATGTACTATTTATAAGATTAGACTAAAATTTAAAATCGGAAGTCAGACTTCTGAGGGTATTAAATATATTGTTTTAGATATTCAGTAAAGTAGGTCTGGAATAACTTTAAATCAACAATATTATTTAGAGTGTTACTCCCATCCTGCTTAATTGTGCTAGGTCATCACAAAAAGATAGTTATATTTAAAGAAGAGACAGAACAATTTTGAAGCTTGATTGTTCAGCTGAACTGATTGTGCACACAGACTAGATCAGATGCTAGTTTTGATGTGTTGGAGTGAAATACGACAATGAAACACCCTGAAGTTGAGAAAGTTTTATGGGCAAATGGGTGACCCGAAGAACATACTGTTAGTCATTTTTAGCAAAGCTTCACATACCAGTCTTCCTGAAGGATATTTCACTGCAGCTGCTTTCTTAATATTTCTGACAGGTGAGAATGGGAAATGTTGTCCTTTAGCTTGGAAAACTAAGAAAATAAAAAGGATTGTTAAAGGTATTTCGGCTGCTGAAACACTGGTTCTTGTGGAGGCAGTGGATATGGGATTCTATTTTTCAAATATTTTCAGTGAGATTCTGCACAATGGGCACACTGAAGATAGTATAACTATTGAACATTATGCAGATAATTATTCATTGTGGGATAATATACACTCTACAAAAAGTGTGAGTGAGAAAAGTTTACAGATTGACCTTGCAGCTTTGAAACAAATGCTGGAGAGAAAGGAAATGCCTAAAAATTAAATGGTTGAATGCAATTCACCAACTGTCAGATTGTTTCAGTAAAATAAATGCATGTACAAAGAAATCGTTGGGGGTCCTGGATGAGGGGTATCTCACAATATAATGCTTTGTACAGAGTATGGAGGGCTTTGATTTAATTTGTTTTGAAATTCTTGTTGTACATATAAACTCTAATTTTTAGTTAGAGAGAGCATGGAGTGTTAATTGTATTTAATTCTATGCAGGTGGTGAACATTAACTGATGCCCTTATAAAAAGGAGCAGACTGAAACTGTGTTTGTTGGATGAGGAGCTGCATGTTTTTAATCTGTATCACTGTAAATAAATGCTTATAAAAGAAGATTAAGATTGGCTCCGGTTCTATCCTTCACCACCTGGCTTTCTGGAATAGAACACCCTCTCTATGGCCTTGGCATCCGTTATTAAGTGTGGTGCCCAAAATTCAACATATTACTCTAGCTAAGGCCTAACCAGTGTTTTTTTTAAATTTGAATAAATTCCTTGCTTTTGTACTCTATTCCTATATTTATAAAGCCAAGGATACCATCTGCCACCTTCAAAAATGTATGCGCATATACCCCCAGGTCTCTCTTGTTATTGAACCCCTTTAAAATTGTAACATTTAATTTGTATTGCATTTCCTCATTCATCCTATCTAAATGTATCATTTCACACTTCTCTGCATTAAATTTCATCTGCCATGAATCTGCCCATTTTAACTGTCTGTTTATTTCTTCCTGAAGTCTATTACTGTCTTCCTCATTGTTTACTACATTTCCAAGTTTTGTACCTTCTACAAACTTCAAAATGATGCTCTATGTCCAAGTTCAGGTAATTAATATGTCAAAAAAAGAAGTGGTCTTAGTATTGACACCTGGGGAACACCACTGTATAACTCACTCCACTTGGAAAAACAACCATTCACCTTGACTCTACTTTCTGTCCCTTAGCCAATCTTGTATCCATGCAGCTATGGTCCATTTAATGCCATGGACTTTAACTTTGCTCACAAACCTATTATGTGGTATTTTCAATTGCCTTTTGAAATTCCACAAACATTTCAAACACAATACCTGCATCAACCCTCTCCGTTACTTCATCAAAGAATTCAACTATGTTAATCAAACAGGATTTTCCTTTAACAAATCCATGCTGATTGGTACATATTAGGCGATACTTTTCCAAATGCCAATTAATTTTGTTCTGGATTATTGGGCAGAAATTTTACTGCCAAGGGGAAAGGGGGTTTGGGTGTGCCGGGGGTGGGGGGTGTTAAATGGCTAAAAAATGCCAGCTGGTCTGAAACTCAGCATAATCGCACCTACTTCTGGCTTTTACTGAAGTGTGTTCCCAGGCGAACAGGAAACCCCTGTGGAACTGTCGGTTCATATGAACATCCGAATTAGGAGCAGAATTTGGCCATTTGGCCCCTCCAGCCTGCTCTGTCATTTAATAAGATCGTGGCTGATCTGTTTGTGACTCAAATTTCAAATTCCACACTCCCATCTACCCCCAATAACCCTTGATTCCCTTGCCTAACAAGAATCTATCTACCCCTGTCTTGAAATTATTCAATGACTCCGCCTCCATCACTTTCTGAGGCAGAGAGTTCTAAAGTCGCACAACCCTCTGACAGAAAAAAATTCTCCTCATCTCTGTCCTAAAAGGGTGACCTCTAATTTTAAAAGTGCTCAGCTTCTGCTGCAGCATAGGCAGAAGCCACACAAGGTTTCACTGTTGCAGTGGGAGCTCAGACTGAGGTCATGAGAGCCATGCTTGGTGCTATGCAGGCTCAGACCGCTGCCATCATGGCTGTGAATCTCAGCAGATTGCTCGGATTGCCGAGACACCGCTCCGGGAGAGATGCAGTTACTCCATGGAGCACGAACCTGCTGTCCTCTCCCAGGATGACAACATTCATGATCCCACCACTGCCACACAGCCAGTGCCTTTGCTGTTGCCTTTCTGCCAGCCAACCCAGACTGCTGCTGCCCATGTCGAGGTGGGGCAGTCTAATGCTGGGCCCTCAAGGCCCAGATTTGCTCAAGAGTGTCCTGTAAGGTCATCTGCAGTCTTCCCCAGTGCAAGTCAGCAGCCTTCCACCAGCCATGCTGCAGCCACTGGGGTAGCACTAGGCCAGGCAAAGACATCTGCAAGACAGGCACTAAGGGTGAATAGTTCAGTTTTGTACGTATTATTGAAAGTGTTGTTGGAAAAAGTTGTTATGGATGTTTTCTTGTGGTGTTTTTTATTTCAAGATTCTGGCCAAAAGGTTGCTGTGATCGCCCGTAGCAACTGGATAGAAAGGTGGGAAATTGTGGAGCAACAAGGATGAGATTTCAGGGGAATCAGGGTCTGAGTAGCTGCTCACAGTCAGCTTGTCTGGAGTGAAGGGATCCCAGATGCCTCTGCCCATCCTGCTCTTCCCTTTCCTCCTCCTTTTTTTTCCTTCTTCCAAGGTGGCCTCCAAAGATCTAGTGGCACGGACTGTGCCCTCATTAGAGCAAGGTTATGGAGGATGCAGCAGACCACCACAAACTTGGAGACATGCTCTTGTGAGTAATGGAAGGCTGCCCCCACAGGCAGCGGGACCATTGTTTCAGGGTGCTACGGTTTCCTCCAAACCGTTCCTGGTGGCAGCATGGCACTCATTGTAGGTGCGCATTGTCGGGTGGCAGAGGGGAATCATGGGCCATGTGTGGAGTGTCATCAAGTAGCCACCCTCTGGTTTGACATGGTGGCTTGAGGATGTAGGGTGCAGCTGACTGGAAAAGGATGAATGCATTGTGGCTGCAGCCAAGATAGTGGGCATTTAATGTCAGAATGTTCCATGCATGATTGCACACCAACTGCACTTTCATGGAATGGTAGCCCTTGCGGTTATGGTACATCTCCCCATGGAGCCCACAGTGCCACTTTTTTATTCTTTCATGAAATGTGAGCATCGCTGGCTAGGCCAGCATTTGTTTCCCACCCCTAATTGCCCTTGGGAAGGTGGTGGTGAGCTGCTTTCTTGACTGCTGCAGTCCATATGGTGCAGGTACACCCACAATACTGTTAGGAAGGGAGTTCCAGGTTTTTGACCCAGAGGCAGAGTAGGAGCAGCGATATATTTCTAAGTCAGGAGCGTGTGTAACTTACACACAAAAACACAAGAGCACAAGAAATAGGAGCAGGAGTAGACCATATGGTCCATCGAGCCTGCTCCACCATTCAAAACAATCATGGCTGATCTTGGGATTCAACTCCACTTTCCCGCCTGCTCGTCATATCCCTTGATTCCCTTAGAGACCAAAAATCTGTTTACCCCAGCCTTAAATGTATTCAACGATAGAGCATTCACAACTCTCTGGGATAGAGAGTTCCAAAGATTCAGAACTCTTTGAATGAAGTAATTTCTCCTCATCTCAGTCCGAAATTATCGACCCCTTATCCTGAAACTATGCCCCCATGTTTTATGTTCCCCTACGAGCGGAAATAGTCTCTCAGTGTCTTCCCTATCCAGCCCCTTTAGAATCTTATATGTTTCAATGAGATCACCTCTCATTCTTCTAAACTCCAGAGAATATTGACGCAATTTACTTTGTCTCTCATCATAGGATGAACCCCTCATCCCAAGGACCAATCTAGTGAACCTTCGCTGCACTGCCTCTGATGCAAGTATATCCTTTCTTAATTATGGAGACCAAAACTGCACACAGTATTCCAGATGTGGTCTCACCAAAACCCTGTACAATTGTAGAAATACTTCCTTATTCCAGTACTCCAATCCCCTTGCTATAAATACTAACATGCCATTTGCCTTCCTAATAGCTTGCTGTACCTGCTTGTTAACTTTCTGCATTCCTTGTACAAGCACACCCAAGTCTCTTTGAGCATCAACACTTACAAGTTTCACACCCTTTAAAAAATATTCTGTTTTTCTATTCTGACAACCAAAGTGCATGACTTCACACTTCCCTTCATTATATTCCCCCTGCCATTTTGTTGCCCACTCACTTAACCTGTCTATCGCTTTGTAGCCTTTCTGTGTCCTCCCCATAGCTTACCTTTCCACCCACTTTTGTATCATCAGCAAACTTAGATATAGTACTCTCTGTTTCTTCATCTAAGTAATTAATATAGATTGTAGATAGCTAAGGCCCCAACACTGATCCTTGCGGCACTCCATTCTTTACTGTCTTCCAACTTTAAAATGCCCCATTTATGCCCAGTTATTGCTTCCTGTCTGTTAACCAATCATCTATCCATGCTAATATATTACCCCCAACTCCATGAGCCCTTATCTTGCCAATTAATTTTTTGTGTGGCACACGATTGAATGCCTTTTAGGAATTCGGGTATACTACATCTACTGGTTCCCCTCCTGGTTACATCCTCAAATAACTCTGATAAATTTGTCAAACAGGATCTTCCTTTTGTAAAGCCATGTTGACTTGTTCTAATCATACACTTCCTTGATAGATTCCAGCATTTTCCTAATGACTGATGTTAAGCTAACTGGCCGGTAGTTCCTTGTTTTTGCTCTCCTTTTCTTGAAAAGCAGTGTAATATTTGTCAGTTTTCAATCTGATGGGATTGTTCCCAAATCTAACGAATTTTGGAAAATCAGAGCTAGTGCATCCAATATCTCTGCAGCTATCTCTTTTAGAACCCTCGGGTGTAGGCCATCAGGTCCTGGAGATGTTAGCTTTTAGTCACTTAAGTTTCTTCAATACTTTTTCTTGACTGATATGAATTTCCTCACTCTTTTGAGCCCCTAACTGACTGTCTAGTTTTGGTTTGGAACTTGTGTCTTCCACTGTGAAGACAGGCACAATGTATTTGTTCAATGCCTCTGCCATTTCCTCATTTCCCATGATAATTTCTCCTGTCTCTGCTTCTAAGGGACCAACATTTACTTTAACTACTCTCTTCCTTTTGATATACCTAATAAAGCTCTTACAATCTGTTTTTATGTCACTGGCTAGTTTACTTTCATATTCCAATTTTTTCCTTTTTTATTAACTCTTTGGTGGCCCTTTTCTGGTTTCTAAAACACTCCCAATCCTCATGGTTGCCACTTTTTTTTGCAACATTGTAAGCCTTTTCTTTTAATCTAATACTATCTTTAACTTCCTGAGTGAGCCACGGATGGATCTTTCTGGCTGAGTTTTTGTTTTTCAAAGGAATGTATTTTTGTTGAATATTTTGAATTGTTTCTTTAAAGGTTTCCCACTGGTCATATACCTCCATACCTTTTACTCTATTTACCCAATTTACCTTAGCCAGTTCTCCCCTCATGCCTACGTAATTGCTTTAAGTTTAAGATTCTTGTTTGTGATTGGAGCATGTCACTTTCAAACTTAACATGAGGCTGAATTTTACATCGCCCCAGCGGGTCGTGTGGTGGCGTGGGGGCGGCGTAAAATTGAGCAGGAGGCCTTCCCGCCCCACTACTGCTTCCGGCCAACTTTACGGCCGTCGGGTGGGGGGGGGGGGAATGGCCCACCCGCCCGAGGCCAATCAAGGCCCATAAGTGGCCACTTAACGGCCCTCGTCTGCCTCCATGGGTATCTTACCCATGGCAAGTGAGTGTGCTGTGGACGTGAAAGGCCACCCAGTGATAGCTGCCAGCTTTTGCACGCCGGGGGTGGGGGGTGCCATGGCAGTCGGACAAGATCACATGGGGTTAGGGGCAATTTATTATCTTGGATAGAGGATTGGCTAACCAACAGAAAACAGAGTCGGGATAAATGGGTCCTTTTCTGGTTGGCAAGATGTAACTAGTGGGGTGCCACTGCAAATGGCCAGAAGTGGTCTGGCCAGCATTTTTGGAGCTCCAGACTTCCATCGTACCAGCACCCTTGGTGCTACAGAGCCAAATTTTACGGCCTGTATGTTTAAACTGCAAGGCCAGCAATGCACAGAAACCTCTAGAAGCTTCAAGTAGGCCTTTAGTTCTCAAAACAAACTGTTTTGGGGAAGCAGTGCTCAGACAGGCAGAATCTTTGAGGATCTAGGAAGGAAATAAAATAAATGGAGCATCTGTATCCCTGCAGCATTACTTTTTTGCTTTTTGTATCTTATTGGGGAATTTAAACCCAAAAAATGGATGGTTTGGTTTGGGTGGGAGGGTAAAATGTAAAAAATCTGAATCCCAACCCCAAACCACCTTCAACCCTCTTATTTTTAATGGCAGCAGGATGGGGGATGGGCAACTAACCTGCCGCTAGGAGGCATTTTGGCAATTTAAATATTAGAATGAAGCTGCGTGTCTCCTATTTATTTATCATTTCAAATACAACTCTGACCAACTGTGTTTTCTGAGCCTTGGGAAACTTGTTGGCTAAAAGAAGATGAAAGGAAGGTACTTTTTCATTTACCTGCTGGATCCAGAGTACCCGCCTCACCAACCCACTGCAACCCCACTCCACCTGACCCTTCCAATCTCCCCCAGAGTCCTCCTACATTCCCCTATATCCCTGGTGTCCAATCCTGCAGGTCTCCAATCCCCAACTCACCACCACCAACCCCCCCCCCCACCCCCACACCTGCCTATCCCCAGCCTCTGATCCTTCAGGCCTCCGATCCCTGACAGCCCCCCACCCCACCTTCCAAACTCTGGTCCCTGATCCTTCAGCCCTCCAATCCCTGACTTCCCCCCACTTCCCCAAACCCTGGCATCCAATCCCTCAGGCCTCCAATTGCTGACCACCACCACCCAGAATCGGGCCTCACCAGAATTAGACCCCTCCCCTGGGATCAAATCACCCCTGGGTCAGGTATCAGACACCCAGGTTCAGACACCCCACCCAGGTCAGGGCTCAGATCTACCTGTTTCTGTGGCCTCTTCTCCCGTGTTCTCCACCTGACTGGAAGCTAAGCCTGCCAATCAAGCTGACTTGCAGGCAGGACACCACATGCATGCCATGGAGTTAAAATTGTGTGGGGAACTCCAACTCCCAGGTTTCCTGCATGCCGCTGGCCCCACCCCTCTACCCAGCTCCTAGCAAAGTAAAAAAGTTTAAATTCCCTCCATGTCTTTAATAATAAAACCTTGGAACCTATATATTTTTTTCAGGTTTATTAGTTGCCCTCCCAACTTTAAACTGATCAGCTCACCCCAGCCTCAGCAGGATCCATGCATTTAAGACAGCTAAATAAGTAACTACAAAAAAGTATTATAATTTGAGCTCTATTCAAAACTTACTTTTTGCATTTTGACTGTTGTCAGGAGCAAACCTAGAGAAAAATACATGTAATATGTTATAATCTTGATAATGACATGCTTTGAATCTTTGAATGAAGTATACAAATGTCCCTAGCTGTTTGTTATTTCCCGCTGAAAGGGTGTTTTGTTGGATGGGTTTGGCCACCCACTGCCCTGAAATCGCTATTGCAGGAGGTCTCTGTGCATTCTTATGGTTCCCTCTTTGATCTTTTGCTGCTTCTCTTTAAAATTTATGAGTAGGCCCCTTTCAGTGACAAGGTTGTGCAGCATGCAGCACATGACTATTATCCTGCGACATAACTCTCCCTCCACCCTCCTCCCCCCGAGTGTGCGAATCATTGCATTTGCTGCTTCATATTCCCAATGGGTATTAAATGAAATTCCTGCAGTCAATTTACTGTCTTTGCAAACTGGATATCCAGTTACATGTTCTGCATGATTTTCCAACATTAATTTAACGGGCATAAAATAGTATACAGACTATTGTATGCCTGAATGTCTTTCCGTTCAGTGAGTCTCCCTGCTGGGAAGAAGCAGTTGGAAAGTTCCCCTCCCACATCTGTATTATCCCTGTTCTAAGGTTTAAAGGTGATTCGAGAGTGTGAGGATGCAGGGATGCAGTAGATAAGTACAGTTCCCAGGAAGGCAGATTTCCAAAATGTTCTCTCATTGAAGGAACTGTGGCTGATCACTTCAGCTCAATTTAGCTGTTGTAAGCTCAGTCAGGGAAATGTGCATTTACGTACCTGATCTTCAGGCAGTGGAGACAAGCAATTGACACATTCACTGAAAAAATATCAGCTGTTTGGCACTGCATATTGTGCTAGTACTGGAAAGTTCCATGTGTGCCTTAGATTCTGTGTAAGCCGCTGCAATCAAAAATTGAATATGTCTCTGCTGAAATGGATTAAAGGTGTCAGAAGAGGGCATTTGTGATTTCCTTCTGCATTGGAGAGCATACTGACTCACCCTCTATAGCCCCAGCATTTGCCTGGAAATCTTTCAATAAAAAAGATTGATTGTATTGTAGACTCTCATTAATGCCAACACAAAATTTCTAGGGAGGTGAGATGAAGTTAAAAGAAGTCATTGAACAAAACTCCTGAAGTAATGCCAGAATAGTTGTTATGATCTGGAATGCATCACCTGAAAGGGCGAAGGAAGATTACTCAACAGTAACTTTCAAAATGGAATTGCTTAAATACTTGAAGGGGGAAAAAATTGCAGGGCTCTGGATAAAGAGCAATGCAGTAGAGGTAACTCAATAGCACTTTCAAAGAGCCGGCATGGTCACAAAGGGCCAAATGGCCACCTTCTGTGGTGTATGATTTATGATTCTAATGAGTTGAACTGACCGCAAAGTAATTGTGGTTGTTGTTTCTTATTGCGTTTAACATTTAAACTTAAACCAAAATCTAAATAGCCCTGAACCATACTGCTACTGCAACCATATTGGACTTTGTAACAGTCTTAGAACATTTGTCCAGCTCAGTTTACCTTACAAGTTTACACAGCAGTAAAAGAAAATTACATGTCAAAACTCAGAACAAACTAAAACTAAATATATGGTTTTAGTTTTTGTCAACTTTTAAAATATTTTTATTCAGCATGAGAATGGAATAATAAATATGAAAGGGTCATGAAGAGACATGAACAAGATACAATACTTATCGGTCACTGACATAAAGGGCTGCATTTTATTGGGTCTCCGACGCCGGGAACAGTGGTGGGGGGGGGGGGGGGGGGCATGAAGATCACAACGGATGAGGCCTACCACTGACCCTGACGCTGGCAGGGTCCGTCCCTATCTTGGTGGTGTTGGCGAGGCCTCGTGGCAGCACCACCCCCCCGCCGCTTGGTGATGGGACCCGCATTATAATATGCAAATGGGTACTTACCATGAATTAAATGTAGGCCGCAGCGATTCTGCCAGCACGCTACGATCTTCATTCCGGTGGCCGGCAATGCTGTGCCTTCAAATCCCCATTTGGGGAAATGAGGTGTGAATCCTGCAGGGAGTGGGGTGGAGGAACTTTTCTCAGTGCAGGGGGGTGCGGGGAAGGTGAGCGGGGTCAACCTATTCGGATTGTATGGGGGGGGGTGGGGGTGATGGGAAGTGGTAAAGGACAAAGGTTCCGAACTTTGGGGAGGGGAAGGTCAAATTTTCAAGGTAGGTATTCTGCATGGGAAAAGGGCAGGAATGATGTGTAATGCCATCGGGGTGGGTGGTGGGAGGGGGCATGGAAAGATCATTTTATTCATTCTTATAAACTTTACAGTCACTATTCCTTTAAAAATTTCAATGGTCATTGAGGGCTGTAAGCCCTTTAAAAATGGCGCCTGCACATTGGCGCCAGACGCCGTTGCTGGGGATAGCTCACCGGCAATGCTAATGAGCCTCCATGTTTGGAATCATGGCGGCTACGTGACTTGGGGCCCGTGCGTGTGGACTGCAACTTTTTCCGCCTGCCATCTATTTCGGCGGCGGGCTTTTAAAATGCAGCCAAACTATAGGCAGAGAATCAATTAACTTTTGTAGCTTTAAAAGAAATGATGAACTGGTATCTTAACAAACTGGTAGGCTGAAAGGGAATAATGCAAAGCTGCAATTTCATACAAGGTTTCATGTGACATTGACAAACTGATCAAGCTTCATTCTCTTTGCTTATTATTTCATTTCAGCTGATCGATTAGACTACAGATATGTAATTACTCCACTGTTCATTTTTTAAAATTTGTTTGTGGTATGTGGGTGTCAATGACTAGGCCAGCATTTATTGCCCATCCCTAATTGCCCTTGAGAAGGTGGTGGTGAGCTGCCTTCTTGAACCGCTGCAGTCCTTGAGGTGTAGTGCATCCACAGTGTCGGGCTCGGGTTGGCTTTCATTTGCAGACCCAAGCAGGCCTTTAATGCAAAATACCTGTTCAATTCATCTGCCATCTCCTTATTTTCCATTATTAATTACCCAGACTCACATTCTATCAGACCAATGCTCACTTTGTTCACTCTTTTCTTTTTTAAATATATATAGAAACTCATAGTATCTGTTTTTATATTTCTAGCTAGCTTTCTCTCATACTCTAATGTTTACCACCTTATCAATCTTTTAGTCATTCTTCACTTTTTGTTTATATTCTGTCAAATTGTCTGACCTGCCACCCATCTTTGTGCAATTATCTGCTTTTTCTTTAAGTTTGATACTATCTTTAACTTTTTTAGTTAACTGCAGATAGTGAGTTCTCACTTTGGAAATTTTCTTTCTCGTTGGAATGTATCTATTTTGTGTATTCTGAAATATCCCCTTAAATGTCTGCCACTGCATCTTATACCTTAACCTAATTTGCCAGTTCACTTTAGCTAGCTCTGCTTTCATGCCCTCATAATTGCTCTTATTTAACTTCAAAATACTAGTTTTGGACCCGTTCTTCTCTCCCTCAAACTGAAGGTAAAATTCAATCATTATGATCGCTGCTACATAGGGACGACTTCACTATGAGGTCATCAATTAATCCTATCTCGTTGCACAATACCAGGTCGAGTATAGCCTGCACTCTGGTTGGCTCCAGAACTTACTGTTTGAAGAAACTATCCCGAAAACATTCTATGAGCTCCTCATCAAGGCTTTTTTTTTTATTCATTCATGTGATGTGGGCGTCACTGGCCAAGCCAGCATTTATTGCCCATCCCTAATTGCCCTTGAGAAGGTGGTGGTGAGCTGCCTTCTTGAACTGCTGCAGTCCATGTGAGGTAGGTACACCCACAGTGCTGTTAGGAAGGGAGTTCCAGGATTTTGACCCAGCAGCAATGAAGGAACGGTGATATAGTTCCAAGTCAGGATGGTGTGTGGCTTGGAGAGGAATTTGCAGGTGGTGGTGTTCTCGTGCATCTGTTGCTCCTGTCCTTCTAGGTGGTGGAGGTCACGGGTTTGGAAGGTGCTGTATGTATTTTGGTTATTCATATTCAATATCTTTTCAGAATTTTCCATCTCTGCGTGTATCTTTTTCATTTCTATGCTGACTTGTCTTTCAAATCAATTGCTGCCATTTATGGTCCTTTTTAAATAAAAAAAACAAAATTTTAATTACTTCTCACTTCATGCTTCCATTTTTTTAAGTTGGTTTTCATTTTCTTCCTTGCTTTCTGACCTTTTCTCCCACGCGATTAAGCTTGTTTTGCAAGTGAGAGTGACAGGATTTATAATGTCTGTGATCAGCACCCAGCAGTGAAGAAATTGGTTGTACTTGTCTAATGATCAAAACAGCTCCACATACAGTTTTCACGCAAATAGCAGTATAATGATGGTGTCTGCATGGTCCTCAGCAACCAATTTTACCTGGAACTGAGGAAAGGAGCAAAGAAAGGGAGAGACCATCAAAGGTTGTTATAAAAATCAATTGGTGAATGATGCACCACCCATGGTGCTGCTGAGTATCACATCCCAAGTATGATCTGAGGTCTATGCTGAGTTAGCTAATCCCAGCTGTGGTACCAGCAGGGCATGACAATTGCTTTTGATGTCATTGGTTCAGGGAAGGAAAATCAGCTAAAGTTGCCATTCCTCTTTACTATCCAGTGACCTTTGATTGGAAGTTGCCTTCCTTACTCAAACCACCTACTGATTTTCAATATCTTTGCTCACACATGACAAATATGATGAGACACTTGATAGCTATCGCCATCCTTGAATCTCCAACCCAGCATGAGTTGGCACCTGCAAAAACATGTCTTACTAGGATGAACTGTGTTTTTCTGAAACAATTACATATACAGAAACATAAAGAAAATCTGGGAAAGCAAAAGGCATTTAACCCATTAAAGCTGAAGCTCTCATTTCTTAGTGGTCAACTATATTTTGCTTTAATCAGTGTAACATTAATTGTTCCTTTGAGATGTGAACTGTGCGCCCAGCCATGATGGCTTCAAATTTCCTTCCATCATTGAGTAGTGCATCTATGGGCTGGATTTTATGGGCCCCCTGAGGCGGGGTCGCAGGTGGAGAAACCCATAGAATCGATGACGGCCTTCCTGCCCAGAGGCCAATTGAGACCCTAACAGCCATTTAAGGGCCTCTTCCTGCTGCCGCCGCTGGGATCCAATCAATGGCATGGGTGGCTGGGACCTCTACCGTGTGAGGAGGGCACCTTGTAAAATGAAGCACACTCCCTGCAGGCTTCTGAGTGTGTGTTGGGGTGGGAGGGGGGGGGTCGGTGGTGTTGTGCAGGGAGGGGGAGGATGCGCCAGACCTGTTGAGTATTTCCAGCACTTCTATTTTTATTTCAGGTTCTTCCTGGTATCTGTCATCAATTTAATTTTCACTAATTTCCACTTACGTCCCTAACTTATTTCAGGATAATACTGAGGACCTCTATTTTAGTTACTAAAGTTACTAGCGCAGTTGCTTCACAATTAATTAAAATTCTTTCTGAATATCTGCAACCTGTTGTGTGTAAAAAATGCTTCATGAGTGTTTTGAGAGAAGAGAAGTATTGCACTGAGAATTAATAAGTTAGTTTGGGCCTCATCATTTTGTTGATTTTTCTATAGAAAAGAGATGACATTTGGAAGTGAATGATTTCAAATCAGATTTGGTCCTGACTTTGCTCATGTTCTGAATTTCTGGAGAATGGATTACTGCGAAATGTTTTGCACTTAACAGATGTTCTGATTGGCTGAAAAGTTACAACATGAGATGTATTAATAAGCAAATCACGGGAAAAGCTCCACAAATGATCACTTATGAGCACCAGTTTAATAAAATAGTGGACGACACCACATTTCTGATTACAAATCTGCTGAGTAATTTCAATCACGACAAAACAAAGTATGTTGATCTGTTCCTATGAGTCTTCACAAAAGATGCTGATGACTTTATGGAAGTCTCCCTTGATTTCCCTGAAAATTTGTTTTCTCATAATTTTGGAATTTTTGCACAGATGGTGCTTGGAATTGGAAATGTAAATGAAGTATAACTACCACAAAGTGGCCTGCATCCAATCTTAGGAATTGTGAGGGCTTAAATAGGACTATCATTAATTTGTCCCCCTCTTCCTTCATAGAACATAGAACAGTACAGCACAGTAAAGGCCCTTCGGCCCACGATGTTGTGCCGAACCTTTAACCTACTCTAAGATCAAACTAACTACCTACCCTTCGTTCTACTATCGTCCATGTACCTATCCAAGAGTCGCTTAAATGTCCCTAATGTATCTGCTTCTACCACCACAGCTGGCAGCGCATTCCACGCACCCACCACTGTGTAAAGAACCTACCTCTGACATCTCCTCGAAACCTTCCTCCAATCACCTTAAAATTATGCCCCCTGGTGATAGCCCTTTCCACCCTGGGAAAAAGTCTCTGACTATCCACTCTATCTATACCTCTCATCATCTTGTACCCCTCTATCAAGTCACCTCTCATCCTTCTTCGCTCCAATGAGAAAAGCCCTAGCTCCCTCAATCTTTCTTCGTAGGACATGCCCTCCAGTCCAGGCAGCATCCTGGTAAATCTCCTCTGCACCCTCTCCAAAGCTTCCACATCCTTCCTATAATTAGGCGACCAGAACTGAACACAATATTCCAAGTGTGGTCGAACCAGGGCCTTATAGAGCTGCAGCATAACCTCGCAGCTCTTAAACTCAATCCCCCTGTTAATGAAAGCCAACACACCACACGCCTTCTTAACAACCCTCGGTGACCAGTGGTGTTCCACAAGGATCTGTTCTGGGACCTCTGCTCTTTGTGATTTTTATAAATGACTTGGATGAGGAAGTGGAAGGCTGGGTTAGCAAGTTTGCCGATGACACGAAGGTTGCTGGAGCTGTGGATAGTGTGGAAGGCTGTAGTAGGTTGCAACGGGACTTTGACAGGATGCAGAGCTGGGCTGAGAAGTGGCAGATGGAGTTCAACCTGGAAAACTGTGAAGTGATTCATTTTGGAAGGTCAAATTTGAATGCGGAATACAGGCTTAAAGACAGGATTCTTGGTAGTGTGGAGGAACAGAGGGATCAACTTGGGTGGCAACTTTGAGCGATCTATGGACATGGACCCCAAGATCCCTCTGTTCCTCCACCTGTTCGAGCATATCAGCCTGTTCCACGCTGTCCTCACAAACGACCAGGTCCCTCTCACTAGTGAATACTGAAGCAAAGTATTCATTTAGGACCTCCCCTACCTCCTCCGACTCCAGGCACAAGTTCCCTCCACTATCCCTGATCGGCCCTACCCTCACTCTGGCCATCCTCTTGTTCCTCACATCCTTCACAATTTTGTCTCTTCCTCCTCTGAAGGTGCTTGCTGAGGTGAAGTTAGCTTTCTGTCATTGCTGAGCAGCCTCCAGTAACTCATCTAATTGTCCATTGTAAATGTGGTAAGGAAAAGATTAATTAGCATACCTTGAATCTCGTTATATTAACTTGTTACTGTTGCCTGTTATGTGAGTTTCAATGTTCAGTTAGCCAGTGGGAATTGAAAGTGACCAGAAAGAGATGTTTAGATGATAAGGCTTCAGCTACAAGCTTCCTCTGTCTGACTTTAATAAGTTCGTAACTATGGTCCTACAGTGGATAGAAGGACCCTAGGAAGTACAAAAGGTCAGAGGGACCTTGGTGTACTTGTCCATAGATCACTGAAGGCAGCAGCACAGGTAGATATGGTGGTTAGGAAGGCATATGGGATACTTGCCTTTATTAGCCGAGGCATAGAATATAAGAGCAGGGAGGTTATGATGGAGCTGTATAAAATGCTAGTTAGGCCACAGCTGGAGTACTGTGTACAGTTCTGGGCATCACACTATAGGAAGGATGTGATTGCACTGGAGAGGGTGCAGAGGAGATTCACCAGGATGTTGCCTGGGCTGGAGCATTTCAGCTATGAAGAGAGACTGAAAAGGCTAGGGTTGTTTTCCTTAGAGCAGAGAAGGCTAAGGGGGGACATGATTGAGGTGTACAAAATTATGAGGTGCATTGATAGGTTAGATAGGAAGAAACTTTTTCCCTTAGCAGAGGGGTCAATAACCAGGGGGCATAGATTTAAGGTAAGGGGCAGAAGGTTTAGAGTGGATTTGAGGAAAAACATTTTCACCCAGAAGGTGGTTGGAATCTGGAGCGCACTGCCTGAAGAGGTGGTAGAGGCAGGAACCATCACAACATTTAAGAAGTATTTAGATGAGCACATGAAATGCCATAGCGTACAAGGCTACAGGCCAAGTGCTGGAAAATGGAATTAGAATGGGCAGGTGCTTGATGGCCGGCACAGACACCATGGGCCAAAGGGCCTGTTTCTGTACTGTATAACTCTCTGACTCTAACTAATTAAATAAATAAATTAACATTAGACAGACATGGCAAAGGAGGTGATGTGTCGTAACTGGAACATGTGGGAGTTTGTGAAAAGCATTGTGTTCCCCAGCAACCATATCTGCAATGAGTGTCTGCAGCCTGAGCAACGTCAGCTCAGAGATGCTGAGCTGGTGTCAGAGTTTCAGGCATTGTGGGGAATCAGGGAGGGGGAAGAGTTGCCTGCACATTTTGTTCCTGGAGGCAGTCACACCCCATTAGGTTAAGTAGAACTTTAGAATTGGTCAATAGTCAGGAACAGGAGGATGTGACTGTGAGCTAGTTAAGTCCGGGGATCCAGGATTAGTGATGGAGGAGATTCAGCTCTTGACTTCGACCAACAGCTCCGAGGTAGTTGTTACCTGTGTCGGTGAGAACAAGGACTGCAAGGTGGATAGACAACTGACCATAACACCATGGTGCAGGATGCCATTCAAGTGGAGAGGGGGAGTCAAAAGGAATGTTGTAGTGATAGGAGACAGTAAAGTCAGGGGATCAACACTGTTCTCTGCAGCCACGACCTGGAGCTCCGAAGGTTGTGTTGCTTGCCTGGTGCCAGGGTTAAAGACATCACCTCGCCACTGGAAACAAACTTGGAGCAGGAGGGGGATGATCCAGTTGTCACAGTCCATGTAGGAACCCAACAACATAAGTAGAATGTGGAACAATGTTCTGCTCAGAAAGCTTGAGGTGTTAGGATCCAAATTAAAACCAGAACCTCAAAAATAATAATCTCTGAATTATTACATGAGTCACGCACCAATTGACATAGGGTCAAGCAGATTGGGGAATTTAAACGCGTGGCTCAAGGAATGGTGTGGGAAGAGCGGGCTTTAATTCATGGAACACTGACACCAGTACTTGGGAAAGAGAGAGCTGTTCTGTTGGGATGGGCCCCACATAAACAGGGCTGGGACAAGTGTCCTGGTGAATCATATAACTCGGACTCTGGATAGGGCTTTAAACTAAAGGAGAAGGTGGGGAATGCTCAGGTGAAGGGAAATTTAGAAATCCAAAGGCAAAAATCGAGGCAATAGAGCAGTGTAGCAATTTGAGTAAAGACAAGCAGAGTGACACGGAAGGGACAGAGTTTAATGGTAATAGTGCATCAACTAATAACGTCTTTGCAACGAATAATAGAAACATAAAATAAAAGGCTGTCACAAAGTTGTACCAACTGCTCCAGGATAACTTAGACACCATCTGGAATACAGATGACTTGTCCCGTAGAGATGAAAGTTACAACCATATGAACTTTTTATATTATTGGTTCCTTCAAAGCCACCCTAGAGGTCATTTGCGACAGCAAACTAACATGTACTAAGCAAGTGAAAATCGCTTTGTTTGCAAGGGGTAACCCCCTCATCTATTTCCCTGTGGAAAGGTGGCATCAGCTAGACAGGCTGCAGAGCTTTTACTGGATGGCAGCATTCCCTCAGGTTTAAAACATTACAATTGGTCTGTGTAGTGACCTTGGTTCCTCTTTTTAACCTAATGGCCTACATGAACAGAAAGGGCGTGCGCTCAATTCATATTCAGGTGGTATGTGATCACATTAAATATGTAAATATTCATTATCCTTGATGCCTTAATTAGGTAGCAGTCCATGGGCCTGCATTTACAGAATCCTGGGGGGAATAGTTCTTGGAAGATTAGGGCCAACCTTCGCATCAATGACTGCTGATTTCACTGAGAAAGCCTTTAATAGCAAAGGACAGCCACCTTGTATTTTGGACAACTGAGATGCCTTCTTATGCACAATGAAATAATCACAGATTATGAGATATCTTAAAAAGAACTACATTTTTTAAGTGTCGCAGTAGTTGTGGTGTACACATTTAATCTGTTTTGTTGGGATTATTGCCACTTTGTATCAGTTCTTTTGAAAGGTCAACAACCTGAAATGTTAACTTTGCTTCTCTCTCCACAGATGCTGCCAGACCTACTGAGTATTCCCAGCATTTTCTGTTTTTATTTCAAATTTCCAGTCTCTGCAATATTTTGCTTTTGAATTTATTTGTGTTGGTTATCTATGTTCACACAAACAAATTACTCCCCTAATTTAGGAAATATCTCAAACCTCAATAACCAGCTCACAATTTGCACAGGATGCAGAGGTCTGTAATTTTGTGCCAAAGAAAGCTTTTTTTGTGTGTGATAAACTGTTTAACAAGTATAGATGCCTTAACTTCAAAAAGAATGTCCTTGTTTGCATTTCAATTTTGCTTCTTTTTCCCATCCTCTGCCACCACTGGCATCTCATGTCACACTAATTCGTACTGGTTTAGTGCCTCATACTGTCCTTGTTGAGGCAGTAACTTTCAATAAGTTCAATAAACACATGACAGTATCTTTGAACTTATCACTAGATGCAATGCCTTAGAATAATTTGCATTATGATTGTGTGATATGCATTCTCATTTATCACCTCATAACCAATGTGCCTCGACATCAAATTATTTGAAATTAGATCCTTATTATCAGAAATTATCACCCATGAGAGAGTTTTATTTGGTTTGCATTTGCTAGCTTTCCATTTTCTTGCCATTGCCTCTGGCTCTTTATTAAGGTAATTTTATGCATGACACATTTTACTTTTCTCCATTAAGTGTTCATTCGCACAAATGATTTTGTAAACTCCTACTGTATGGATATTATGCATGAAATTATGAGTGATTTTCCAAGTCAACTTTAAAACTCAGTAATTCTTACCTTGTCACCATGGAACTGCAGTGAATTGATTTTCATCTTTGTGCCCTGATTTGGTTGCTAATCAGGTGATAGAGGCTGAAAAATCTAGATTGGTTTTGTGTCGTTAGGTATAGGACAGGAATCTGAAGCTCCCATCTAAAGCAGTTGGGAGCTTTAGATATGTATGTGAAAGGATGCCAGAAAGGGTATTGCATTATTTTCTGGCCCTTGAGACATGTTTGTTGTTGTATCTCCAAGATACCCATGAAAACCTGGTCACAAGAAGGACTGGGAGGACCTTTAAAAGGTCCACATATTTAAACATATGTTCATTAGGGCTTTTAAATACCCTTTATGTCATTTTATTTTGAGCCGGCACTTCAGCTTTTATGAGCCCTTTGTTAGTTGCTGTTACTTAATTTTTGAGCTATTTTTATTGGTACCAAAGGATTTGATGCCAGGAATGCTTTTAGCTGGCGCTTTTGCAGAAATAGGGGAACCGATAGTGAGATTCTGCAGTCAGGCTGCAAGAGAGGCACTGTGTGCCCGCAAGTCAGCTGCTGCACTCAACATCTACTTAGAGGAATACAGTCCCCGTCACTTAAAGTGGGTGCATTCATGTGAACGCATATTGTCCACTATACATGATGGCTGGTGAAACAATGCAGACCATTACAGTACTTTCCTATATTAACAAGAATGCTCCTTCTGTGTCGTGACCTTTGCCCAGTTTTTTCCAGCTACATTTTGGCCTGCAGCTTTATTTGAAATGCAGTCAGCACTTATTACAAAATATAGCCCAACACCACTTTGAGGGGATTAGAAAAGGTTAAGTACACACAAGATAAATTGAATATTAATAAGGTGATATTTGTTTATTTACTGTTTACATAAATAAGGTGCATTCAGTGCACCTTAATGAGGTGTAAACTAGTTAGTAAATATAGCTGTTTCAGCCCGAAATAAATGGAGCACTTAAGACACTATAAAACAGCAAATTTGAAATTCATTTTAATATGAATGGATAATGGTTATCATTGTATTGGCTGCTATAAGCAACCGCTCATTTAAAGGATGTTTTGAATGGTGGTAACTGTAGCATACCTCACATTGGCAGACATAAGAAACAAAAGACATAAGAAATAAGAGCAGGTGCAGGTCATATGGCCCATCAAGTCTGTTCTGCCATTCAATAAGATCATGGCTAAATTTCTACATCAGCTCCATTTTCCTACCCTACCCCATATCCCTTGATTCCTTTAGTGCCCAAAGATCTACTGATCTCCATTGTGAATGTGCTCATAGACTGAGAGTCCACAGTCCTCTGGGGTAGAGAATTCCAAAGATTCACAACCCTCTGAGTGAAGAAGTTTCTCCTCATTTCGGTTGTAAATAGATGACCCCTTATCCTGTGACTATGAATTCTAGATTCTTCAGATCAGGGGAAACTGCCTCTCAGCATCGACCCTGACAAGCCCTCTAAAAAATGTATACATTTCAATGAGATCATCTCTCATTCTTCTGAACTCCAGAGAATATAGGCCCATTCTACTCAATCTTTCCTCAGAGGACAGCCATCTTAACCCAAGAATTAATCTTAGTGAACTTTTGTTGCAATCCCCCATAGGCAAGTGTATCCTTCGTTAGGTAAAGAGACAAAAACTGTCCAGAATACTCCATGTGTGGTCTCACTAAAGTCCTTTTTAACTGCAACAAAACTTCCTTAGTGTTATACTCCAACTCCCTTGCAATTGCTTGCCGTATCTGCATGTTAATTTTCCCGATTTGAATACCAACATTTACTCAGACCTTCTAAAAAAAAAAATCTGCATTTTCATTCTTCCGACCAAAGTGGATAATTTCATACTGCTCTACATTATACTCCATCTGTCACCTTCTTGACCAATCATGGATAAAAGAGCTGATTTCCAGAGGTGAAGTGAGAATGACTGCCCTTAACATCAAAGCAGCATTAAATTGAGTGTGGCTTGAAGAACCCCTCGCAAAATTGAAGTCAAAGGGAAGTCAAAACTAGCACAAAGGAAAATGGTTGTGATTGTTGGAGGCCAATCATCTCAGCCCCAGGACATTGCTGCAGGAGTTCCTCAGGGTATTCTACTAGGCCCAACCATCGTCAGCTGCTTCATCAATGACTCTCCCTTCATCTTAAGTCAGAATAGGAACGTATGCTGATGAGTGCACAGTGTTCAGTATCTGAGGAGTCGCGAATGGTACTGAAGCATGCCCGCATGCAACAAGACCTGGACAACATTCAGGCTAGGGCTGATAAGTGGTAAGTAATATTTGCATCACACATGTGCCAGGCAATGACTATTTCCAACAAGAGGGAATCTAACCATCTCACCTTGACATTCAATGGCATTACCATTGCTGAATCCCCCACCATCAACATCCTGCAGGTTACCATTGACCAGAAACTTAACTGGACCAACCGTATAAATACTGTGGTTACAAGAGTATATCAGAGGCTGTGAATTCTGCGGCGAGTAGCTCACCTCCTGGCTCCCAGAAGCCTGTCTACCATCTACAAGGCACAAGTCAGGAGTGTGATGGATACTTTCCTGGATGCATGTAGCTCCAACAACACTCAATAAGCTTGACACCATCCATGAGTGAGAAAGCAGCTCACTTGATCAGCACCTCATCCACCTCTTTAAATATTCGCTTGCTCTACAACCGATGCAAAGTAGCAGCTGCATGTACCATATACAAGATGCACTGCAACAATTCATCAAGCCTCCTTTGGCAGCACCTTTCAAATCTGCGGCCTCTATCACCTGGAAGAACAAGGGCAGCAGACGCATGAGAACACATGGTCTGGTCAAAGTCACACACCATCGTGACTTGGAACTATATTGTCATTCCTTCACTGTCACTGGGTCAAACTCCCTTCCTAACAGAACTATGGGTGTACCTACACCACATGGACTGCAGTAGTTCAAGAAGGTGGTTTGCCTTCTCAAAAGTAGTTAGCGATGGGCAACAAATGCTGGCCTTGCTAGCAACATTCACATCCCATGAATGAATTAAAAAATCACTGAAATTATCTATCTTCCTTTGTAGCTTGTTTGCATCCTCCTCACAGCCTACTTTCCGACACAAGTTTGCATCTTTAGCAAACGTGTAATAGTACACTCGGTCCTCTCATCTATGTCATTGATATAGATTGTAAATAGCTGAGGCACCAGCAATGAACTTTGCGGTACTTCATTAGTCACAGCCTGCCATCCCAATAATGACTCATTTGTTTTTACACTGTTTTTTCTGTCTGTTAACCAATTCTGAAATCATGTTATAATAATATAAATATAAATAATATTACTACCAATCCAATGAGCCCTAATCTCGTGGAACAATCTCCTGTGTGACACCTCATCTAATGTTTTCTGAAAATCCAAATGTATTACATCCACTTGTTCTCCCTATCTACCCTGCTAGTTACATCCTCAAGATCTCTATTAGATTTGTTAAACATGATTTCTCTTTTATACAATTGTTTGGCTCTGCCTAAACATATTGTGATTTTTGCAAGTGCCCCGCAGCCACATCTTTAATAATAGACTCCAGCATTTTCCCTACTAATAATCTCAGGCTAACTGTCTGAGAGTTCCCTATTTTCTCTATCCCTCTTTTCTTGAATAGCCTCATTGCAATCCATGGGGACCAATTTAAAATATAAGGAATTCTGGAAGATTAAAACCAATGCATCCACTATCTCTACAGCCATCTCTTTTAAACCCTAGGGTGTAGACCATCACGTCCAGGGGATTTGTCAGCTTTTAGTGTTATTACTTTTTCCAGTATTTTTTCTTTACTAATATTAATTATTTAAGTTCCTCACACTCATTTGACCCTTAGTTCCCCACAATTTCCTATATGTTTTGTGTGTCCTCTCCTATGAAGACAGATACAAAATATTATTATAACATCTCTGCAGTTTCCTTATTCCTCATTATAATTTCTCCTGTCTCGAGCTCTAAGGGAGCCATGTTTAATTACACTAATGTAAAAGCTCTTATAATCTGTTTTTTATGTATCTTCTGAGATTACTCTTCTATTTTCTTCCTCTTTATCAATTTCTTGGTCATTCTTAGCTAAATTTAAAAACTCTCCCAATCCTCAGGCTCACTACGTTTTTTTAGCAATGTTGTAAACTTCTTATTTTAAGCTAATACCACCCTTAACTTCTCCATCCATGGCTATACCACTCTTCCAGTGAGTTTTTATTCTCCAAGGGAATGCATATTCATTTAGAATTATTAATTATTTCTTTAAATGTTTTTTTTTAATCTACCATCTTTTAATCTAATTTCCCAATCTACCTCAGCTAGCATGCCCTTCATATATCCATATTTAGCTTTGATTTAGTTTAAGACCCTTGTTTCAGGCTTAATCACGCCACTCTCAAGCTTAATATGAAACTCTATCATAATATGATCACTCTTCCCTAGACGATCCTTTACTATAAGATTATTAATTAACTCTGTCTCATTAAAAACCATTAGTTTTAAACTAACCTATTCGCTAGCTGGTTCATCAACATAATTGTTGTATAAACTGTCTCAAATGCATTGTATGAACTTGTCCTCGAAGCTCCTTTTGCCAATTTTGTTTGTCCAGCCTACATGCTGGACTTCCTTGATTCAAAAGCCTACATGCTGCACTTCCTTGATTCAAAAGCCATCAAAATGGAGGTCAAATGCTGGACTACATCATCAATTGTCTGCCGAATCATGCCTAAGCCCATAGGTCACATTCCTTTCATCCTGGCCTGCCACTTCTTAATCATCTACTCCTTCAGCTTTGGCAAGGATACTAGTAGGTTGAGATGGCTTTTAATGTTCTACAGAGGCCTACTAAGCTTTTGATCTTCTCATTGCAACACTCACTTAGTTGTCCCAAATCCTTTCGATTTGACATACACGTGATTTTTCTTTTCTACCAATGGAGTAATCCTTAGAACCACCTGTTGTAGCATCCAGAGCCATGAATAATTAAAGAAATAAGGTTAGAATAGAAAATTGAATGTTATTTACACTTGCGATTCAGGCAGGTCTTATAGCAGTACAAATCAAAGTAAAACCTGATTGATGTCTGAAGACAAAAATCAGCCTTTTCTTTAAAGGTGTGATTATGTATTGAGTACCGTGTTACTGATTTTCTTTTGTTTTACCAACCCACTTAGACAAGTTATTCCAATTATGATGTGTTTCCCCATGAAAAAAAGAACAAACATCACCTCCAGGTTCCACTTAAGTTCCACACCATCCAGATTTGGACAAACACTTCCGTTCCCTCATCATCACTGGATCACCTTGTACCATCATGGGAGCAGTATCACTACAAAGACCATAGCAGTTAATGGAAAATGCCTACCACCATCTTCTCAGGGCAATGAGGGATGGTTAATAAATGCAGCCTTTTCAGTGTCACCCATATCATGGGAAAAAATGAAAAAGAATCCCTTATCAGGAATATATTGACACAATTGTGTTAAACAATATGAATTTGAAATGAGTTTGTTCACATCAAATGAAAATAATGTATTTGAAAGGGGGATATCATGCTCTTTAAATTTCCAGAATCATTTAATTTTCACTAACTTAAAAACACTCAAGCAGGTAAAGTCCATAGAATATTGAATCTCCACTGAGAGTCACGGTTACTGTCACTGTTGATCAAGCATTATTTTTATCGTATAAGAAAGGAATTTTTTCGTCGTTATGGTAATTTAGTTACTTAATGAACATTAAGTATAGACAGAAATCTCATGGTTTGATTACCTCTGAACAATGGAATACTTTTCTGCAGGTATGAGTGAAATAAGGGTAAAAATAGAGCTGTAAAAATGTAAAAAGCATCAGAATTGCTATCCAGTGAGCAAGAAACAAAGATAATGAAAGGTATTTTTGTCAGCTCTGCTAGCTTTTCATTATCTGCGTTTCATGTCTGTGTTCAGTGTATTTGAATGGAAATGAGACTGGTAGTCATAAAGATAAATTCATTGCAGAATACAATTGAGCACAATGATGAAAACTTTGACTATAAACTGTGCTTTTAACTAAAACAGGTCATTCTAATACTCAGTTAACAGTTTCGGTGTAAATTTAAATTGCACAGAACATGCCAATTAATGGGCACATGCTTAGTGAGCATTATTTATTGATGGGACTATTTGTAGAAAGACTGATGCCATAATGGAAACAGATAAGACATTTTTGATTGGGTAGATGAATGTGTATTTCTCTATATTTAATGAACAAATCATAAACAATGACTTATCCTAATCCTTCTCTTTCTCGTTTTGTGGCTCCTGAGTTTGATCCTCTGGCATAATTGTTGGTGGTAATGGCTGGTCTCCAATTGTTGTTGTCTCTCATGATCATCAGATTATGTTACATGCAGCAATCACCACAAATGTGGAGACCTTCTTGGACAAGTACTGCAGGGCATTTTCTGATCAATCAAGTCATCTTAGCCTTTGCTTGAGGACCCCAATAATCTGCTCAATGAAATTCTTGGTGGTGAGTGGCTCCCATTGTATGAATGTTCAGCAGGTGTCTGAGGGTTTCTCATGGGAGTCATAGCATCAGAGAGTATCCCTTCTCACTTAGTTGCCAGCCATGCACATTGCATTGAGGTTCAAAGATCTGTGGAATGATGACTGTCTCATTACCAATTCATCTTGGCAGCTCCCTGAATAGCAGGTATTCACCTGCATGATGCACTGCCGATAGTTGCAGACAAGCTGCACATTGAGGGAATAGAATTCCTTCCTGTTCTTGAACACCTCTGAATTTAAATATGATTCACATGGCCACATGTGTGCAGTCAATGGCTCCCTGGATCATCCCAGAATCCTGTTGAATCCTACTGCTCTTTGCCTCTGGTCTTCTCTGATATTAGGGAATGATATATAGTCATTCCTCAGAGTTTGAGCAGCAAAGACCTCCCCTATGCAGAAGTGCACAGAGTTATATGTTACTGATATCACCTGTGACAGTATGGGAGGTTCCAGTAAGATAAAATTTAAGTACTCCTGTAACCTTGAATGCCACAGGCAATACAGTCCTGCTGTGCTGTGATATCTGCCTCTTCCTTCCACAAAGCAATAGATCTCTGTAACTACCTCCTTGGTAAAACATACCCTCCTCATGCACTGGTCTTGGGTCTTGTGAATGCAAGCGTACTGCTCTCTAAATATCCTGGGTGAATAAGACTTCCTGCTCAGAGCTCTCCTCGCCCTCCTGTCCCTCTCGCCTGCTGCAGTTGGTGCTGCTCTGTCTGGCTTAATCTCCTTCTCCAAATAATCATGCAAAAGAAGGGGGCACCTAGTAAGATTCCCATGACCAATGATTCCTTTTCTCCTGGTCACTCCTGTAAGGTGTCTAAAAAAAAGTACAGTGGCACAGCAGTTACTCTTTTTGATGAAGTCCTGAGAGAAATGTTAATCGAGTGTTGGTGAATATTTGACAAAGTATCCCAGAAAGTATGCTGATATGTCTCAAAAGTTCTCTTCAAACACAGTGTAATCAATCGATCTCAATCCGCAAGTGAACATTGAAAGCTGAGTATGGTTTAAGGTGGAATATTCAGCAAGGACTTGTATACTCCTGCTCAGCTGGTTGCTGTTGAGACAAAAAAAAGCCCCATAATAGATAAGGAGATTTATTGTAACCTGTTGCATGTTCTGAATTCCAATACTTCCAGAAAATTCCATCTAGCTCCCCAACATACATAACACCATCACCGACTCATATGATCCACAACTCCCTTGTCTTAACCTATGATGAATTGTTACATCAGACAGGGCAACTGGTTTAAGGAGGAATCATTTAAGGCATATGTCTCAATAGGCAGCCTAGATTTTTGTTTGATTTCCTGTGGTGGTGTAGAAAGCAACTTAGTTGCACCTTTCTCAGGAGATTAAATGGATTGAATAGAGTCCATGACAGAGTAGTCTGTGGAAGAAACAGATTTGAAGAGTAGGCTTGCCTTTTCTCATTTTGCACTTTCTCACAATTCTTAATAGTGTTATCATTCTTGTGTGCTGTCGATTGATGGATTGTTCTGCAGAAATGACCGATGTACCCTTATGAAATGCCCACTTTGAGACAACTGTTATTTAAATTGTAGTTTGAAATATTTAGGCTCTGTCCCAAAGCAGCCAGTAGCATATAAACAGCCTTGGATATAATGTATAGTCTGTATAGTCCCTCACTGGAGGATATTCCTGATAGATATATTGCTCCACTAACTCGTATCCCACTTTTTGCATGTTAATAAAATGAAGTTAATTGTCTGATGCAGATAAATGATTCTGGCTGTCACTAGTAGATTGCAGACTAAAATATATCTGAACAACCTGCTCTTCACCATTTTTCCCTCCTATTCCCACTCTGATCTCTGTATCATTGGCCTGATCTACTGTTCCAAGAAAGCTTTACACAAGCTTCAAGAATGATATTTCATCTTTCTCCGAGCCATCCTGCAATTCTTTGGTCTGAACATTGTCTTCAATAACTTTAGACTTTAGTTTATTTAGATGATCTGTTACATCATTCCACTCATGATTCCTCTTTGGGTTTTTTCTGCTTATGTGTGTTTGTATACATATATATGTCCCTCATTTCTCTGATTGCATTGATATTCCTAACTGTTTCTTACTTTTCATTTTTGAAGAAGAGTTTGCACCCAAAACATTAGCATGTCCATTCTTCCCAGAAACACTGATTGACACACTGAGTTTCCAGGATTTTCCTTTTTTTATTTTGTATTTTCAGTAACTGCAGTATTTTGCTTTTTGCTTAGCTAAAATTAGTACTTACCTTAAATACAGTGGCATGTACATTAACCTGTGATCAGAAGGTTTTTGATTCTCACTTGTGAATAAATGACACAGGCTACATAAAGTTCAGAACAGCTCAATACCATTTGTTTTCAGGTGGTCGGCTCAATATCCTGTCCTTAACACCATTTGTCTGGGGTTTCTGCTAATCGTCCTCCAAAGTTACAGCAGGTGATTAGAAAATTCTACCTCCAAATGTAGTACTCAAAGCAACTTTAACAATTTTTCACTTACACTTAGACAACTTCTATTAACTGTAACTGCAAGCCATTCTCCCATTTCTGACCTCGATGATTGGACTGATTTACTGTCTGTTAGAAAACCAGGACCGGTTCTGGGGTAGGTGGGACCCGGACAAGATCTACAAGGGCTACACCTTAACAGGATCGGAACTTATATCCTCGCAGGGAGATTTGCTAGCGCTGTTGGGGAGGATTTCAACTAGTTTGTCAGGGGGTTGGGAACTTGAGAGCTCAAATTGGAAGGAAGTAAAGCTGGTAACAAGAGGTAGAAAAATAGCAAGTGACATTAGAAGGCATGCAAAAGAAGGGCAAGCATCAACTAGGTTTAGAATGCAGAATAATGTCAAGAAGACAAGGTTAAGGGCACTCTACCTGAATGCACGCAGCATTCGCAACAAGGTAGATGATGTAAAAGCACAAATAGAGGTAAATGGGTATGATCTAATTGCCATTACGGAAATGTGGCTACAGGGTGACCAAGACTGGGAAATGAATATTCAAGGATATTCAACATTTAGGAAGGACAGGAAAAAAGGAAAAGGAGGTGGTGTTGCGTTGATAATAAGGGATGGGAACAGTACATTAGTAAGGGAGGATCTCAGATCGGAAGAACATAATGTGGAATCTGTTTGGTGGAGATAAGAAGCAGCAAGGGGCAGCAAACATTGGTAGGAGTTGTTTATAGGCCACCAAACAATAGTGGTAGTGTGGGGCATGGTACTAATCAGGAGATTAGAGTAGCATGGGTAATACAGTAATTATGAGTGAATTCAGTCTGCACATAGACTGGGTAAACCTAATGAGCAATAATGCTGTGTAGGATGAGTTTCTGGAGTGTGTTAGGCATAGTTTTCTTGAGCAGTATGTTAAGGAACTGACTAGAGAACAGGCTATTTTAGATCTAGTATTATGTGATGAGAAAGGGCGAATTATTAACCTTCTTGTAAAAGAACGTTAGGGATGAGTGGCCATAATATGATAGAATTTTACATTAGGTCTTAAAGTGAGATAGTTCAATCTGAAGTCAGGGTGTTAAATTTGAACAAAGGAAATTATGAAGGTATGAGGGGCAAATTGGCTGAGGTGGATTGGGAAAAATACATGAAGAGATAGGTCAGTGCCTAGACAATGAATAGTCTTCAAAGAATTATTACATAGTTTACAGTAACTATGGGCTGAATTTTACCAGCCCCTCGATACTGCGGGTCACGGCGCGGGGGCTGGTAAAATGCTGTGGAGAGAGGCACACCTCGACCCGCAACATTGAGAAGGGCCTGTCGTATATTACTGGCAGCGGCGGCGGTACCTAGGTGCGGCGTCCCGCCGCATGGCAGTGGCACTGCAATTAGCATATGGTAAACGGTACCTACCTTTGCTGATTATGCAACCTGCCGTGTCTCCATTGGCACTTTCAATTTTTTGCTGAACGAGAGGCCATCATGTGCCGTCCCTTTCACGATTTGAAAAGCTGACGGGTCCTCAGAGGCAGAAGTTGTCGCCAGCGAAAGTAAGTTCTATTATTCAGGGATCTCACTCTGCATTATGGAAGGGAGGAGGGAGGGGGAATATTCAGGGGTCTAACTCTGCATTCTTAAAGGAAGGAGGGAGGGGGGTTATTCAGGGGTCTAACTCTGCATTACCGAAGGGAGCCACTGCGATTCCACCTTCCGTAATGTGTCATTGACTGCCTCTGTCATTGAAGGAGCAATGGCACTTGAGTCACCCTGTATGTGGGGAGAGTGCCAGAGGTGGTAGGCATGTGAAACTTATATGTCCTGTGGGTCAATCTATGCAGCATGTTCAATCTTTATGTGGTCATGTAGTGCCACTCAGTGGGAGCTAAGACGGGCAATGTTAGGTCATACCACATAGCTGCTGCATGAAAGCATCTGATGTTCCACTCAACATCAATCTCTGCCCTGTTACGAACATTCGAAGCATTGAAGGAACTGAGTTGAATTGCACTGGGCGGCACAGTGGCGCAGTGGTTAGCACCGCAGCCTCACAGCTCCGGCGACCCGGGTTCAATTCTGGGTGCTGCCTGTGTGGAGTTTGAAAATTCTCCCTGTGTCTGCGTGGGTTTCCTCCGGGTGCTCTGGTTTCCTCCCACATGCCAAAGACTTGCAGGTTGATAGGTTAATTGGCCATTATAAATTGCCCCTAGTATAGGTAGGTGGTAGGGAAATATAGGGACAGGTGGGGATGTGGTAGGAATATGGGATTAGTGTAGGATTAGTATGAATGGGTGGTTGATGGTCGGCACAGTCTCGGTGGGCCGAAGGGCCTGTTACAGTGCTGTATCTCTAAAACTAAAACTAAAAAAAACTAAAACTTGAAGATGGGGATGGTTCACCCTATATTCATTGATGCGCTCCTTGAAAGGATCCGAATGCGCCGCAGGCAAAACCAACAGGCAGATGCAGCACACATAGAGGCCCCCGGTCGTGAGCAGCAGCACCCAAGGGGAGCTCGCCACTACAGATTGCTGCACATCTACAGGTCCCGCATGACATACCTGCAGATGTCAGAGTGCCAGTGTCAGAGGCAACTGCGGATGTTGAGAGAGGCGGTGACACATCTCTGTGCCCTGCTGAATGATGACCTGCAGCCCAGGGGCTTCGGGGAACATCCTATGCCTTTGGCCCTCAAAGTGACAGCAGCTCTCAATTTTTCCGCCTCTTCATCATTTCAGGGGCCCACCAGAGAGCTTTGTGGGGTCACACAGTCAGCAGTGCACCACTGCATCAGGGAGGTCACCAAAGCCCTGTTTCGGAGGGCTGATGACTTTTTCCACTTCACAACAGACCCTGGAAGCCAAGCTGAGAGGGCCACTGGTTTTGGCTCCATTGCGGTATTCCCACAGGTATAAGGGGTCATAGACTGCACCCATATGGCCATCAAGGCTCCTGCTGGGCGACCGGCTGAATACGTAAACCGTAAGGGCTTCCACTCAATCAATGTGCATCACATATGTGGTCACTGGAAGCAATTCGTGCAAATTTCTGCCCGCTTTCCAGGCAGCTGCTATGACGCCTTCATCCTGCGCCAGTCGCAGTTGCCATTGCTATTCACTGAAATGGCTCAGATGGAAGGTGGGGGGGCTTCTTGGAGACAAGGGCTACCCCTTGCAGGCATGGCTCCTGACACCTGTGAGATACCCCAGCACTGCTGCAAAAGAGCGATGCAATACCAGCCATAGATCTACAAGAGCCACCATTGAGCAGGCGATCAGCATGCTTAAAATGCAATTCTGCTGCCTGGATAGATTGGGTGGTGCCCTGCACTACAGTTATACAGCATAGAAACAGGCCCTTCGGCCCATCAGTCCTGTGCTGGCCATCCAGCACGTACCTATTCTAATCCCATATTCCTGCACTTGGCCCGTAGCCTTGTATGCTATGGCATTTCAAGTGCTTATCTAAATACTTCTTAAATGTTGTGAGGGTTCCTGCCTCCACCAACTCTTCAGGCAGTGCATTCCAGATTCCAACCACCTGCTGGGTGAAAAAAAATTTCCTCAAATTCCCCCCTAAACTGCCTGCCCCTTACCCTAAATCTATGCCCCCTGGTTCTCGACCCCTCCGCTAAGGGAAAAAGTTTCTTCCTATCTAACCTATCAATGCCACTCATAATCTTTTATAACTCAATCATATCCCCCCTCAGCCTTCCCTGCTCCAAGGAAAACAACCCTGGTTTTTTCAGTCTCTCTTCATAGCTGAAATGTTCCAGCCCAGGCAACATCCTGGTGAATCTCCTCTGCACCCTCTCCAGTGCAATCACATCCTTCCTATAGTGTGGTGACCAGAACTGTACACAGTACTCCAGCTGTGGCCTAACTAGCCTTTTAGACAGCTCCATCATAACCTCCCTGCTCTTATATTCTATGCCTCAGCTAATAAAGGCAAGTATCTCATATGCCTTCCTAACCACCATATCTACCTGTGCTGCTGCTTTCAGTGATCTATGGACGAGTACACCAAGGCCCTTCTGACCTTCTGTACTTTCTAGGGTCCTACCATCCATTGTATATTCCCTTGCCATGTTAGTCCTCCCAAAATGCATTATCTCACACTTTTCAGGATTAAATTCCATTTGCCCACTGCTCCGCCCATCTTACCAGCCTATCTATACCTCCCTGTAATCTAAGGATTTCCTCCTACTATTTACAACACCACCAATTTTCGTGTCATCTGCGAACTTACTGATCATACCTCCTATATTCACATCTAAATCATTAATGTACACTACAAACAGCAAGGGTCCCAGCACCGATCCCTGTGGTACACCACTGGTCACAAGCTTCCAATCGCAAAAACAGCCCTCGACCATTACCCTCTGCCTCCTGCCACTAAGCCAATTTTGGATCCAATTTGCCAAATTGCCCTGGATCCCATGGACTCTTACCTTCTTAACCAATGTCCCATGGGGGACCTTATCAAAAGCCTTACTGAAATCCATGTAGACTACATCTACTGCTTTAGCCTCATCTGCACATCTAGTCGCCTCCTTGAAAAATTCGATCAAGTTAGTTAGACACGATCTCTGCCTGACAAAGCCATGGCATCGTTGCTGTTTGCTATGCTCTGCACAACTATACAGTCAATAGGGGGAAGGCCTTGCAGGATGACAGGAGACATGAACAGGACTCATCCTCGGACGATGATGACGCTGAAGTCTTGCAGCAGGGAAGGCACGTAGGACGACAAAAAACATCCAGGCACTGCATGCAGGGTGAGCAGTGAGCTAGGGATGCATGGCAGTATCTCATTACTCAAAGGTTCTCCACACCATAGGAACCATCGTGGGTTCTGCATGCCACACAGCTCTCTCATTCACCTGTTGTGCAGCAGTCCGCATCTGCGACATCTTGACGTCCAGAATTACTGGCAGCAGAATACTGAGTCATTGTCCATATTACTGCATCCATGGAGATGCATATGAGTGATGCTGGCATGGCAATGATGTTATTCCATACATCGTCAATTCTGGAAGGCCAATGATGTAATGGGATGAGCCACGATCAGTACGTGCCGGCACACTTCATTCACTTAGTAAAAGTGCTACAATGTTAGTGAAGACGATTTTGTTTCCAGCCTTTCTAGAGAGTTGTGTCACCCATGCAGACCCATCTGTGTCAGGATGCTTGTTGAAAATGCTTGCAGATTCTCCTGCGCAGTGCCACTTCTGCGCTAGCAGCCTGGCTCTAGGAAGGCTGCTGCTATGATAGCCCTTTGGCTGTGGATGACTTTGACGGTCGTACCCTGTGCGCATGAAGCGTAGAGGGCCCCAGCTGGCTGGGAGAGTGATCTTTCATCCCCTTCTGGCATTGGACCCTTTAATGCCAGATAGCCCCATGGCTACTCACCTTCCCTGCCACCTCCAGCCAGACTGCCTTGTTCAGGTGGGAGGGCCTCTTCTTACCATTGCTGTTGAAAAGGACCTCCCGCTTTGCCCGCATAGCCTGAAGAGTGAGCAGGGAGGCTTCACTACACTGTGGGTCACCCTAGAGCACCCCTCTGCCATCCTCGGCGTTTGGCGTGGTCCTTTAAATGAAAAGGTGACTCCACCGTATGACAGCTCTAATGTCTGGCTGCAAGGTTTGTCTTGCACATGTTTGAAAACCAATACAGGACTTGGGGGGTAATCTGTGCTGCTGTCATGGTTTTTCAACAATTACTCATTGACATATGTTCACACTTTGCCTCTGCAGCAGCTGATCATATTTCTTGGTGTAATATTTGTAGTTGGCAATGCAGCTAGAATATGAACATAATTTCCTGTTTTTTTTTTAACAAAGATCGTTTAATTGCAGTTACATGTTTTTTCACATAACAGTTAGCAGAGAAATGAATACAGATTCCAAATGCATATTAGTCTGCGCCTTTTCACAGTCAGATGATTAGATGCTCATAAGTAATTCTTCAATTATTGTTTTATTTCTGTTGTGTATTTGCCTTTTATGGTATCTTTAAGTCTCATATCATGGAATGTGCAAAATTAAGATTATTCACCCAGGTGCAGCACGCCTAAAAGAAGGAATGTTACACTTGAGTGGAAGAAGAGGATTGCAACCTCACAGGACACTGGGACACAGCAGTGTAAGTATGTGACAGCAAAACAGAAAGTGCTGGAGAAACCAAGCAAATGGGGCAGCATCTGTGGAGAGAGAAGCAGAGTTAACTTTCAGGTCTGTGAACTTGGACAAATTAATTCTGCTTCTCTCTCCACAGATGCTACCTGACCTATTGGATTTCTGCAGCACTTTCTGCTTTGCTGCCAGATTGACAGCAGCCCCACTCTTCAGCAGTCAGGTAAGTATTTCTTTGACAGCTGTCAGGAAGCAGTTGCTGGGGCACTTAAAATAGGGCCCCAGCACCTGCTGCATAACTGTCAAAAACTCTCTTGCTGCGTCGAATGTCCCGCCTCTCCCCATATAATATGGGGAGGGCGGCTCGGCGCCGTGATTCTAATGAGCCCTCACGCATAATATTGCGGTGGCTCTGCGGCTGCTGCTAAATGAGGGCACCCTGCTGAGTTGAAAGGGTGCCACCATGCAGCGCTTTGCTTAAATAAAATTCAGCACCATATATTCCTTCAAGGCACAAAAACCCCAAAAGAAAAGGCAGTCAACCATGGCTAAAGCAGGAAATTAAGGATTGTATGAGATTAAAAGAACTGGCCTAGAAAGTTGCCAGAAATAGTAGTAAACCAGAGGATTGGGATGATTTTAGAATACAGCAAAGGAGGACAAAGAAACTGATAAAGAAAGGGAGAATAGATTATGAATGTAAACTGGAAAAAATACATTAAGACAGACAGACTGTAAAAGCTTCTGTGGATACGTAAAAAGGAAACTTTTGGCTAAGACAAATGTGGGTCCATTACAGGCAGAGTCAGGAAAATTTATAATGGGGAATAGAGAAATGGTAGAGAAGCTAAATGATTACTTTGTGCCTGTCTTCACTGAGGAAGATACAAGAAATCTCCCATAATTAGAAAACCAAGGGATTAGGGGGAATGAGGAAATGAAGGAAATTAGTATTAGTAAGAAGGTTGTATTGGAGAAATTAATGGGGCTGAAGGTTAATAAGTCGCCAAGACCTGATATTCTACATCCCAGAGTGTTGAAAGAGGTAGCTATGGAGATAGTGGATGCATTGGTGATCATCTTCCAAAATTCTATAGATTCTAGAGCAGTTCCTGTAGATTGGAAGGTCACAAATGTCACCCCACTATTTAAGAAGGGAGGGAGAGAGAAAACAGGGAACTACAGACCTGTTAGCCTTACATCAGTAGTAGGAAAAATGTTAGAATCTATTCTAAAAGATGTGATAACTGGATACTTGGATAATAATGATCTGATTGGGAATGGTCAACATTGATTTATGAATGGGAAATCATGTTTGATGAAACTGTTGGAATTTTTTTGAGGATGTTACTAACAAAATTGATAAAGGGGAGTTGGTGGATGTAGTGTACTTGGATTTTCAGAAGGCTTTTGATAAAGTCTCCCACAGGAGGTTGGTTAGCAAAATTAAAGCACATGAGATGGGAGGTAATATACTGTCATGGATTAAGGATTATTTAACAGGCAGAAAACAGAGAGTAGAAATAAACGGATCATTCTCGTATTGGCAGGCTGTGACTAGTGGGGTACCTCAGCTGTTCACAATATATATCAATGATTTGGATGTGGGGACCAAATGTAATATTTCCAAGTTTCCAGATGACACAAAACTAGGTGGGAATGTCTGTTGTGAGGAAGATGCAAAGCAGCTTCAAAGGGCTTTAGACAGGCTTAGTGAGTGGGCAAAAATGTGGCAGATGAAATATAATGTGGAAAAATGTGAGATTATCTATTTTGGTAGGAGGAATAGATGTGCAGAGTATTTCTTAAATGGTAAGAGATTAGAAAGAAGGGGCCATACTGGACCTGGTGTTGGGGAATGAGCCCGGCCAGGTTGTTGAAGTTTCAGTAGGGGACTACTTTGGGAATAGTGATCACAATTCCGTAAGCTTTAAAATACTCATGGACAAAGACGAGAGTGGTCCAAAAGGGAGAGTGCTAAATTGGGGGAAGGCCAACTACACCAAAATTCGGCAGGAGCTGGGAAATGTAGATTGGGAGCAGCTGTTTGAAGGTAAATCCACATGTGATATGTGGGAGGCTTTTAAAGAGAGGTTGATTAGCGTGCAGGAGAGACATGTTCCTGTGAAAATGAGGGATAGAAATGGCAAGATTAGGGAACCATGGATGACAGGTGAAATTGTGAGACTAGCTAAGAGGAAAAAGGAAGCATACATAAGGTCTAGGCGGCTGATGAAAGACGAAGCTTTGAAAGAATATCGGGAATGTAGGACCAATCTGAAACGAGGAATTAAGAGGGCTAAAAGGGGTCATGAAATATCTTTAGCAAACAGGGTTAAGGAAAATCCCAAAGCCTTTTATTCATATATAAGGAGAAAGAGGGTAACTAGAGAAAGGATTGGCCCACTAAAGGACAAAGGAGGAATGTTATGCTTGGACTCAGAGAAAATGGGTGAGATTCTAAACGAGTACTTTGCATCGGTATTCACCGAGGAGAGGGACATGACGGATGTTGAGGTTAGGAACAGATGTTTGATTACTCTAGGTCAAGTCGGCATAAGGAGGGAGGAAGTGTTGGGTATTCTAAAGGGCATTAAGGTGGACAAGTCCCCAGGTCCGGATGGGATCTATCCCAGGTTACTGAGGGAAGCGAGAGAGGAAATAGCTGGGGCCTTAACAGATATCTTTGCAGCATCCTTAAACACGGGTGAGGTCCCGGAGGACTGGAGAATTGCTAATGTTGTCCCCTTGTTTAAGAAGGGTAGCAGGGATAATCCAGGTAATTATAGACCGGTGAGCCTGACGTCAGTGGTAGGGAAGCTGCTGGAGAAGATACTGAGGGATAGGATCTATTCCCATTTGGAAGAAAATGGGCTCATCAGTGATAGGCAACATGGTTTTGTGCAGGGAAGGTCATGTCTTACCAACTTAATAGAATTCTTTGAGGAAGTGACAAAGTTGATTGATGAGGGAAGGGCTGTCGATGTCATATACATGGACTTCAGTAAGGCGTTTGATAAGGTTCCCCATGGCAGGCTGATGGAGAAAGTGAAGGCGCTTGGGGTCCAAGGTGTACTAGCTAGATGGATAAAGAACTGGCTGGGCAACAGGAGACAGAGAGTAGCAGTAGAAGGGAGTTTCTCAAAATGGAGACGTGTGACCAGTGGTGTTCCACAGGGATCCGTGCTGGGACCACTGTTGTTTGTGATATACATTAATGATTTGGAGGAAAGTATAGGTGGACTGATTAGCAAATTTGCAGACGACACTAAGATTGGTGGAGTAGCAGATAGTGAAGGGGACTGTCAGAGAATACAGCAGAATATAGATAGATTGGAGAGTTGGGCAGAGAAATGGCAGATGGAGTTCAATCAGGGCAAATGCGAGGTGATGCATTTTGGAAGATCCAATTCAAGAGTGAACTATACAGTAAATGGAAAAGTCCTGGGGAAAATTGATGTCCAGAGAGATTTGGGTGTTCAGGTCCACTGTTCCCTGAAGGTGGCAACGCAGGTAAATAGAGTGGTCAAGAAGGCATACGGCATGCTTTCCTTCATCGGACGGGGCATTGAGTACAAGAGTTGGCAGGTCATGTTACAGTTGTATAGGACTTTGGTTCGGCCACATTTGGAATACTGCGTACAGTTCTGGTCGCCACATTATCAAAAGGATGTGGATGCTTTGGAGAGGGTGCAGAGGAGGTTCACCAGGATGTTGCCTGGTATGGAGGGCGCTAGCTATGAGGAGAGGTTGAGTAGATTAGGATTATTTTCATTAGAAAGACGGAGGTTGAGGGGGGACCTGATTGAGGTGTACAAAATCATGAGAGGTATAGACAGGGTGGATAGCAAGAGGCTTTTTCCCAGAGTGGGGGTTTCAATTACTAGAGGACACGAGTTCAAAGTGAAAGGGGAAAAGTTTAGGGGGGATATGCGTGGAAAGTTCTTTACGCAGAGGGTGGTGGGCACCTGGAACGCATTGCCAGCGGAGGTGGTAGATGCGGGCACGATGGAGTCTTTTAAGATGTATCTAGACAGATACATGAATGGGCAGGAAGAAAAGAGATACAGAACCTTAGAAAATAGGCGACATGTTTAGAGAGAGGATCTGGATCGGCGCAGGCTTGGAGGGCCGAAGGGCCTGTTCCTGTGCTGTAATTATCTTTGTTCTTTGTTCTTTATGTACAAAGGGACCTGGGTGTCCTTGTCAATAAGTCATTGAAAGCTAACATGTATGTGCAGCAAGCAATTAGGAAGGCTAATGGTATGTTAGCCTTTATCGTAAGAGGGTTTGAGTACAGGAGTAGCGAGGTTTTGCTTCAATTGTATAGAATCTTGGTTAGACTGCACCTGGAGTACTGTGTGCAGTTTTGGTCCCCTTATCTTAGGAAGGATATCATTGCCATCGAGGGAGTTCAACAAAGGTTCACCAGACTTGTTCCCAGGATGGCAGGACTGTCCTATGAAGGGAGATTGGAGAAACTGGGCCTATATTCTCTAGAGTTTCGAAGAATGAGAGGTGATTTCATTGAAATCTATGAAATACTTAAAGGGATAAACAGGGTAGATGCAGCTAAGATGTTTCCCCTGGTTAGGGAGTCGAGAACCAGGGGACACAATTTCAAAGTAAGGGGGAAGCCACTTAGGACCGAGATGAGGAGAAATTTCTTTACACAGAGGGTTGTGAATCTTTGGAATTCTCTGCCCCAGAGGGCTGTGAAAGCTCAGTCATTGAGTATGTTTAAAGTAGAGATTGCTAGATTTCTAAATATCAATGACATAAAGGGATATGGGAATAGTGTGCGAAAAAGGCATTGAGATGGATGATCAGCCATGATTGTATTGAATAGCGGAGAAGGCACGATGGGCTGAATGGCCTACTCCTTCTCCTATGTTCCTAAAACATGGAGCAGATCAATATGGTAGACCGACAACACAGCATTCAACTGTAAAAAGGCCATGAAATAGGCCGAAACCTGGCTCCCAGCCTTCTGTCAGAGATTCATATTGTCTTTATTTGAGGTAGTGTCTCTGATGTGGTGTGGTGGGGGCTCACCATGCTGTGATTTCCAGCACACATCGGTACTCAGAGATTTGGCAGATCTATGGAGAATGGTAGTCCAAAAAGAAGAGTTGGTGGAGGGTTAGGCTATCATTTGTCATCTAGGGAGTCCAGGATTGGGTTGTGGCCTGGATCCCCAAAGAGGATGGAAGGGGAATAATTACAAA
Organism: Heterodontus francisci; assembly: GCF_036365525.1. Classification (NCBI taxonomy): domain Eukaryota; kingdom Metazoa; phylum Chordata; class Chondrichthyes; order Heterodontiformes; family Heterodontidae; genus Heterodontus; species Heterodontus francisci. The sequence goes on from NC_090375.1 coordinate 137,054,416, forward strand.
ACAGTTGAACATTTCTGGGAGCACCCAACACCATTTTTCAGTCTGACACTTGAATTGTGGCCCATAAAGCTTCTTTAAAAATACAGAACTTTACGAAACTGTTAAATATGTGGATCCATTGCTTCGTGATTTTAGTATACCACTTTAATGGAGACATACTGGAAACATTTTTTATAAATTTCACTGCAGAAGTTTTTTTTATTATTCGTTCATGGAATATGAGTGTCACTGACAAGGCCAGCATTTATTACCCATCCCTAATTGCCCTTGAACAGCTCATGGTAAGCTGCCTTCTTGAACTGCCGCAGTCCATGTGCTGTAGATACACCCACAGGACCTGTAGGGAGGGAATTCCTGAATTTTGACCCAGCGACAGTGAAGGAAGAGGTGTGTGACTTGGAGTGGAACCTGACGATGGTGCTGTTCCCATGCACTTGCTGCCTTTGTTCTTCTGGGTGGTAGAGTGCATAGGTTTGGAATGTGCTGAAGAAGAAGCTTTGGCAAGTTGTTGCAGCATATCTTATAGATGGTAAACACAGCTGCCATAGTTTAGAGCACATCTTACGACCTAAATAAAACTTCATTCTTATATATTTATCAGACTGTAAGGAATTGAATTTTACTTTTGCTTTCAATCCTACTTCGGTACTTGGTCTTGAAATTCAATTATAATAAAGGTTGACAAGGTATTACAGTGCAGATTAAATTTATTAAATTTAAAACATTCCTATGCCCAAACTAATGTAGGTACCAGGAAACAGTACCTCTTTTTATCTGTTTGCTGACTTTATTGTTTTGTTGATTATTTAAAAACTTAATGTGAAATAATGTAATTGTACCTCAATAATGCACATGGGAAATGTTAACTGCAGTGCTACCACCAAAGAATAACAATTATGATAGTTAAATTCCCTGATGGACAATGCTAGCATTGCAACTGTATCTTTTACGACTGACAGATAATGAAGTTACTTGCAGCAAATCCGACTGCAGTGTATTGCTGAAGAATGTCGATAGGAAGGATGAACCAGTACAGCATGCGATTATATAATCAACATTAAGAACCTACTACCATATTTTCTCTTTTCTGAAAAAATAAGTTAAATGTTTTTATCTGCTGATGTTAATGCCCTGCTGCATTTCATATAATCATATATTCTTTGATTTGCATATGTTATATCAACATGTTCATACATAGAGAATGAATATAGGAACTTAATAATTCATATGTCAGTAGAATCTTATTCATTCCACGTTCCCCACACACGCCAAGAGCCTGTGTCTCAGTTCAAGGCATTTGATGTCTTCCTGTATTGGCATGTGGAGCATTTGCATTGCCTCCAGTCCCTGGAGTTGGGCCCTTCACCCCAATTCAGTTATCCTGAGATGTGGAGGAGGATAGTGTTTCCTGTGCCTAATAGATGAGTTTGCAAGCTGATGATCGTTTTTGGGAATGATGCAAAAGGTAATTGTGGGCACCATCGTTTGAGCAAATGCAGCTGAAGGATTTGAGTAACTCGGCATTGGGTAGCACATCATCAATCCTAATATTTGTAAGTAAAGAGAAGCTTGGATGATGGACAATCCTCAGCCAGTTGCTCTAGCAAGTTTGAGGTTCTTTCATCTCGTTTGAATGAGAGTGCGGCCTGCAGGGATGAGCTAACTGACCATGGCACCATGGTACAACAAGCCATCTAAGTGGGGGGAGCAAGAAGGAATGTAGTGGTGTTCGGGGACAGTAAAGGGAGGACGATTGACACTGTTCTTTGCAGCAAATAGCAAGAGTCCAAAAGGCTGTGTTGTCTGCCTGGTGCCAGGGTTCAGGACATCTGTTCAGGGCTGGAGAGGAACTTACAGTGGGAGGGGAGAATCTAGTCATCATGATCCATGTAGATACTAATGACATAGCCAGGACAAAGAAGGAGGTTCTGCATAGTCAGTATGAGGAGCTAGGCACCAAATTAAGAACAGAACCTCAAAGGTAATAATCTCTGGATTATTTCCTGAGCCAAGTGCAAATTGGCATAGGACACATAAGGTTAGAGAAATGAATGCGTGGCTCAATGACTGATGTGATAGAAGTGGCTTCCGGTTCTTTGGACACTGGCACAAATATTGGGGAAAGTAGGGGCTATAACATTCGAATGGTCTACACCTGAACCATGCTGGGGCTGGTGTTCTAGTAAGCTGCATAATTAGGGAATTAGAGAGGGTTTTAAACTATATAGTGTGGCAAGGGATCAAATGTGGGAAGCTATGGTAGAGACAGGCAAGGGAGAAAGGTATTAATATGGGAAATGATAAACAAAGAGAACAAAGAACAAAGAACAAAGATAATTACAGCACAGGAACAGGCCCTTCGGCCCTCCAAGCCTGCGCCGATCCAGATCCTCTCTCTAAACATGTCGCCTATTTTCTAAGGTTCTGTATCTCTTTTCTTCCTGCCCATTCATGTATCTGTCTAGATACATCTTAAAAGACTCCATCGTGCCCGCATCTACCACCTCCGCTGGCAATGCGTTCCAGGTGCCCACCACCCTCTGCGTAAAGAACTTTCCACGCATATCCCCCCTAAACTTTTCCCCTTTCACTTTGAACTCGTGTCCTCTAGTAATTGAAACCCCCACTCTGGGAAAAAGCCTCTTGCTATCCACCCTGTCTATACCTCTCATGATTTTGTACACCTCAATCAGGTCCCCCCTCAACCTCCGTCTTTCTAATGAAAATAATCCTAATCTACTCAACCTCTCCTCATAGCTAGCGCCCTCCATACCAGGCAACATCCTGGTGAACCTCCTCTGCACCCTCTCCAAAGCATCCACATCCTTTTGATAATGTGGCGACCAGAACTGTACGCAGTATTCCAAATGTGGCCGAACCAAAGTCCTATACAACTGTAACATGACCTGCCAACTCTTGTACTCAATGCCCCGTCCGATGAAGGAAAGCATGCCGTATGCCTTCTTGACCACTCTATTTACCTGCGTTGCCACCTTCAGGGAACGATGGGCCTGAACACCCAAATCTCTCTGGACATCAATTTTCCCCAGGACTTTTCCATTTACTGTATAGTTCACTCTTGAATTGGATCTTCCAAAATGCATCACCTCGCATTTGCCCTGATTGAACTCCATCTGCCATTTCTCTGCCCAACTCTCTAATCTATCTATATTCTGCTGTATTCTCTGACAGTCCCCTTCACTATCTGCGACTCCACCAATCTTAGTGTCGTCTGCAAACTTGCTAATCAGTCCACCTATACTTTCCTCCAAATCATTAATGTAGATCACAAACAACAGTGGTCCCAGCACGGATCCCTGTGGAACACCACTGGTCACACGTCTCCATTTTGAGAAACTCCCTTCTACTGCTACTCTCTGTCTCCTGTTGCCCAGCCAGTTCTTTATCCATCTCGCTAGTACACCTTGGACCCCAAGCGCCTTCACTTTCTCCATCAGCCTGCCATGGGGAACCTTATCAAACGCCTTACTGAAGTCCATGTATATGACATCGACAGCCCTTCCCTCATCAATCAACTTTGTCACTTCCTCAAAGAATTCTATTAATTTGGTAAGACATGACCTTCCCTGCACAAAACCATGTTGCCTATCACTGATGAGCCCATTTTCTTCCAAATGGGAATAGATTCTATCCCTCAGTATCTTCTCCAGCAGCTTCCCTACCACTGACGTCAGGCTCACTGGTCTATAATTACCTGGATTATCCCTGCTACCCTTCTTAAACAAGGGGACAACATTAGCAATTCTCCAGTCCTCCGGGACCTCACCCGTGTTTAAGGATGCTGCAAAGATATCTGTTAAGGCCCCAGCTATTTCCTCTCTTGCTTCCCACAGTAACCTGGGATAGATCCCATCCGGACCTGGGGACTTGTCCACCTTAATGCCCTTTAGAATACCCAACACTTCCTCCCTCCTTATGCCGACTTGACCTAGAGTAATCAAACATCTGTTCCTAACCTCAACATCCGTCATGTCCCTCTCCTCGGTGAATACCGATGCAAAGTACTCGTTTAGAATCTCACCCATTTTCTCTGAGTCCAAGCATAACATTCCTCCTTTGTCCTTTAGTGGGCCAATCCTTTCTCTAGTTACCCTCTTTCTCCTTATATATGAATAAAAGGCTTTGGGATTTTCCTTAACCCTGTTTGCTAAAGATATTTCATGACCCCTTTTAGCCCTCTTAATTCCTCGTTTCAGATTGGTCCTACATTCCCGATATTCTTTCAAAGCTTCGTCTTTCATCAGCCGCCTAGACCTTATGTATGCTTCCTTTTTCCTCTTAGCTAGTCTCACAATTTCACCTGTCATCCATGGTTCCCTAATCTTGCCATTTCTATCCCTCATTTTCACAGGAACATGTCTCTCCTGCACGCTAATCAACCTCTCTTTAAAAGCCTCCCACATATCACATGTGGATTTAACTTCAAACAGCTGCTCCCAATCTACATTTCCCAGCTCCTGCCGAATTTTGGTATAGTTGGCCTTCCCCCAATTTAGCACTCTTCCTTTAGGACCACTCTCGTCTTTGTCCATGAGTATTTTAAAGCTTACGGAATTGTGATCACTATTCCCAAAGTAGTCCCCTACTGAAACTTCAACAACCTGGCCGGGCTCATTCCCCAACACCAGGTCCAGTATGGCCCCTTCCCGAGTTGGACTATTTACATACTGCTCTAGAAAACCCTCCTGGATGCTCCTTACAAATTCTGCTCCATCTGGACCTCTAACACTAAGCGAATCCCAGTCAATGTTGGGAAAATTAAAATCTCCTATCACCACCACCCTGTTGCTCCTACATCTTTCCATAATCTGTTTACATATTTGTACCTCTATCTCACGCTCGCTGTTGGGAGGCCTGTAGTACAGCCCCAACATTGTTACCGCACCCTTCCTATTTCTGAGTTCTGTCCATATTGCCTCACTGCTCGAGTCCTCCATAGTGCCCTCCTTTAGCACAGCTGTTATATCCTCTTTGACCAGTAATGCAACTCCTCCACCCCTTTTGCCTCCCTCTCTATCCCGCCTGAAGCATCGATATCCTGGGATATTTAGTTGCCAATCATGCCCTTCCCTCAACCAAGTCTCAGTAATAGCAATAACATCATACTCCCAGGTACTAATCCAAGCCCTAAGTTCATCTGCCTTACCTACTACACTTCTTGCATTAAAACAAATGCACCTCAGACCACCAGTCCCTTTATATTCATCATCTGCTCCCTGCCTGCTCTTCCCCTTAGTCACACTGACTTCATTATCTAGTTCCTTACAGGCTTTTGTTACTACCTCCTTACTGTCAACTGACCTCAATTGGTTCCCATCCCCCTGCCACATTAGTTTAAACCCTCCCCAACAGCGTTAGCAAAAGCACCTCCAAGGACATTGGTTCCAGTCCGGCCTAGGTGCAGACCGTCCAATTTGTAATAGTCCCACCTCCCCCAGAACCGGTCCCAATGTCCCAAAAATCTGAACCCCTCCTTCCTGCACCATCTCTCAAGCCACGCATTCATCCTGACTATTCTTTCATTTTTACTCTGACTATCACGTGGCACTGGTAGTAATCCTGAGATTACTACCTCTGAGGTCCTACTTTTTAACTTGGCTCCTAACTCCCTAAACTCTGCTTGTAGGACCTCATCCCGTTTTTTACCTATATCATTAGTGCCTATGTGCACAATGACAACTGGCTGTTCACCCTCCCCCTTTAGAATGTTCTGCAGCCGATCTGAGACATCCCTGACCCGTGCACCTGGGAGGCAACATACCATTCGGGAGCCTCGTTTTCGACCACAGAACCGCCTATCTACTCCCCTTACAATCGAATCCCCTACGACTATAGCACTTCCACTCTTTTTCCCGCCCTTCTGAACAGCAGAGCCAGCCACGGTGCCATGGACCTGGCTACTGCTGCCTTCCCCTGGTGAGCCATCTCCCTCAACAGAATCCAAAACGGTATACTTGTTTTGGAGGGAGATGACCGCAGGGGACTCCTGCGCTGCCTTCCTGCTCTTTCTCTGCCTTTGGGTCACCCATTCCCTTTCTCCCTCAGCAATCCTAATCTGCGGTGTGACCAATTCACTAAACGTGCTATCCACGACCTCCTCAGCATCGCGCATGCTCCAAAGTGAGTCCATCCGCAGCTCGAGAGCGGTCATGCGGTCTAACAAGAGCTGCAGTTGGACACACTTCCTGCACGTGAAGGAGTCAGGGACATCAGCCATGTCCCTGAGCTCCCACATTGAGCAAGAGGAGCATGACACGGGTCTGAGATCTCCTGCCATTTTTAATCTTAAGCTTAACTTAGTTAAATGAAAAAGGAACGAAAAGGTTTTACCAATCACAAAAAAACCAGAGAAATCGAAAAAGCCTTACCTTATAAAACACCCCACCGAGTCCTTTTTTTTTTGGTTAGAGGAGGAGGGCGGGTGGGAGACACGACAAGTGTGGTGTCTCGGGTTCAGAAACCGCCCAAATATATAGTGTTTCACTTACCCAGCAGCCCTCTGGCCTCCGCCGAAAAACAAAAGGAAATTAAATTTACTTTCAAACCGACCTTCCCAGCTGCTCACTCGCTCACACTCTGCTCCCGAAAAAGCCAGCAGCCCCCTGGCCTCCGCCGAAAAACAAAAGGAAATTAAATTTACTTTCAAACCGACCTTCCCAGCTGCTCACTCGCTCACACTCTGCTCCCGAAAAAGCTGCTGCAATGAAAGGACTGTGACAGAAAGGGATAGAGAGTACATATCTAAGAGTAGATCAGCAGTGAAGGCTAGAGGTTACAAAAATAATAAAAGGACAAAACTAAAGGCTCTGTATCTGAATACATGTAGCATTTGAAACAAAACAGATGACCTGATCGCGCAAACAGAAATAAATAAGTATGATCTGATGGCCATTACAGAGACATGGCTGCAGAACGACATAGATTGGGACCTGAATACTGAAGTGTACATGACATTTAGGAAGGACAGGAAACTAGGAAAAGGTGGAGCGGTGGCTCTATTAATTAATGACAGTATTCGCACATTAGAGAGGGGTAACCTAAGTTCAGGAAACCAGGATGTAGAAGTGGTTTGGGTAAAGATGAGAAATGATAAAGGCAAGAAGTCACTCGTGAGATGGGTGTACAGGCTCCCGAGCAGTAACCTCATGGGAGAACAGAGTATAAAGGAAGAAATAATGAAAGTTTGTCAGTAAGGTACGGTGATAATCATGGGGGATTTTAATCTACATATAGACAGGAAAAGTCAGATGGTCAAAGGTAGCCTCAACATCGACTCTGGACCCCATGAAATCTCATGGCATCAGGTCAAACATTGGCAAGGTAACCTCCTACTGATTACCACCTGCTCCCCTCCTTCAGCTGATGAGTCAGTACTCCTCCAGGTTGAACACCACTTGGAGGAAGCAACGAGGGTGGCCAGGACACAAAATGTACGTTGGGTGGGGGACTTCAATGTCCATCACCAAGAGTGGCTCGGTAGCATCACTACTGACCGAGCTGGCTGAGTACTAAAGGACATAGCTGCTAGACTGTGTCCAGCATTGACCAGAAACTGAACTGGAGTAGCCATATAAATACCGTGGCTACAAGAGCAGGTCAGAGGCTAGGAATCCTGAGGCGAGTAACTCACCAGACTCCCCAAAGCCTGTCCACCATCAACAAGGCACAAGTCAGGAGTGTGATGGAATACTCTCCACTTGCCTGGATGAGTGTAGCTCCAACAACACTCAAGACACTCGACACCATCCAGAACAAAGCAGCCCGCTTGATTGGCACACCATCCACAAACATTCACTCCCTCCACCACCGACGCACAGTGGCAGCAGTGTGTACCATCTACAAGATGCACTGTAGCAATGCACCAAGGCTCTTTAGACAGGACCATCCAAACCCGCGACCTCTACCACCTCAAAGGACAAGAGCAGCAGATGCATGGGAGCACAACTGCCTGAAAGTTCCCGTCCAAGTTGCACACCATCCTGACTTGGAACTATATCACCGTTCCTTCACTGTCGTTGGGTCAAAATCCTGGAACTCCCTTCCTAACAGCACTGTGGGTGTACCTACCTCACATGGACTGCAGCGGTTCAAGAAGGCAGCTCACCACCACCTTCTCAAGGGCAATTAGGGATGGGCAATAAATGCTGGCCTGGCCAGTGACGCCCACATCCCATGAATGAATAAAAAAAAAAGCCTTGATGAGGAGCTCATAGAATGTTTTCGGGATAGTTTCTTCAAACAGTCAGTTCTGGAGCCAACCAGAGTGCAGGCTATACTCGACCTGGTATTGTGCAACGAGATAGGATTAATTGATGACCTCATAGTGAAGTCGTCCCTATGTAGCAGCGATCATAATGATTGAATTTTACATTCAGTTTGAGGGAGAGAAGAACGGGTCCAAAACTAGTATTTTGAAGTTAAATAAGAGCAATTATGAGGGCATGAAAGCAGAGCTAGCTAAAGTGAACTGGCAAATTAGGTTAAGGTATAAGATTCAGTGGCAGACATTTAAGGGGATATTTCAGAATACCCAGAATAGATGCATTCCAACAAGAAAGAAAATTTCCAAGGGGAGAACTCACTATCTGTGGTTAACTAAAAAAAGTTAAAGATAGTATCAAACTTAAAGAAAAAGCAGATAATTGCACAAAGATGGGTGGCAGGTCAGACAATTTGACAGAATATAAACAAAAAGCAAAGAATGACTAAAAGATTGATGAGGTGGGAAAAATTAGAGTATGAAAGAAAGCTAGCTCGAAATATAAAAACAGATACTGTGAGTTTCTATATATATTTAAAAAAGAAAAGAAAAGAGTGAACAAAGTGAGCATTGGTCCGATAGAATGTGAGTCTGGGGAATTAATAAGGGAAAATAAGGAGATGGCAGATTAATTGAACAGGTATTTTGCATTAAAGGCCTGCTCGGGTCTGCAAATGAAAGCCAACCCGAGCCTGACAGAACCACATCCGACCCGAGCCTGACAGGGCCCGAGTCCTTTAATTTTTTCCACGCCTGACCCGACTCAACCCGACACGACCACCGGAATAAAGTTGATTATATTAAAGAGGTTGTGCTTTACCTTGGATGGAATCGCTCACTGCAGACTAGTGCGGAGTCCAAATGCACATTTCCCCCCTTGACGTCCTGGCTGTCACTGTGTCCGACCCGACCAGAGCCCGAATGCCAGACCCGGAAGAGCGACCCGACCCACACCGACCCCAATACATGTCGACAGGCCCAGTCGGGTTCGAGTCAGGTAGCTATGCTCTATTTTGCATCGGTCTTCACTATAGAGGATACAAGTAACATCCCAGAAATAGCTGTAAATCAGGAAATGGAAGGGAGGGAGGAAGTCAAGAAAATTACTATCATAAGGGAAGTGGTACTGAACAAATTGTTGGAGCTGCGGGGACTGAAGGTATGATTGCTAAATTTGCTGATGACAAAGATAGGTGGGAAAGTAAGTTGTGAAGAGGGCATAAGGAGGCTACAAAGGAATAAAGATAGGTGAAGTGAGTGGGCAACGATCTGGCAAATGGAGTATAATGTGAGAAAAAGGGAAATTGTCCTATTTGGCAGGAATAATTAAAAAAGAAGCATATTATCTAAATGGTGAGAGATTGCAGAGCTCTGAGACACAGAGGGATCCAGGTGTCCTAGCGCATGAATCACAAAAGGTTAGGAAAGCTAATAGAATGTTATTGTTTATTCCGGGGGGAATTGAATACAAAAGTAGGGAGGTTATGCTTCAGTTATACAGTGCATTGGTGAGACCACGGGCTGAGTTTTACCAGTCCCTCGATGCCGTGGGTCTCAGCGGGAAGGCCCGTAAAATGCTAGTGGGAGCGGCCCGCCACCACGCCGAGAAGGCCCTGCCGGATATTAACGGCAGCTGCGAGGCCTCGGTGTGGCCCCCCCGCCACCAAGTGATGGGGTCTTCTTTTAAATATTAAAATTCGTTAAATAAACATGCAGCTGAACTTACCTGCTGCCGGTGTTCCCACACCGATTTTACAGCCAATCGGCCGCAACTCGCGCAAATTCGGAACTACGAAAAAGAGTTCAGAGGCGAGACACTGGTGGGGAGGGGGGAGGAGTAAAATTATCAGGGCGGGGGTTGGCGGTGCTGGAGTGGGGAAAACTATTCCTATTGGTTGCGAGGATGGTGAGAAGGGGTTGCGGGTCAAAGATGCTGAAGTTCAGGGGGAAAATTCGGAATTTCAATAAGTATTTTTTAGGTCAATTTATGTATTGAGTAGTCATTGGGGGGTGGGTGGGAGAGGGGATTCAAAGTTAAATTAAACTTTTATTGACATTTTTATCAAACCGGCAACTTTATTAATGTAAATCTCTCCTGAAGGGCTGGAAGCCCTTTAAAAATGGCGCCGGCGCCTGCATGATGGTGCCCTACACCATTGCCAGGGACGCGGTGGCCACCTCCTCTATGTCATGGGGGTGGTCGCTCCACCCCCTCCATTTAAATGAGCCCCCATGCGTAATATCACAGGGGCTCGGCCGTTTACTAGACTAATACCTGGAATGGGCAGGATGTCTTATGAGGAATGGACAGGCTAGGCTTGTATCCGCTGGAGTTTAGGAAAGTAAGAGATGATTTGATTGAAACATCAGATTCTGAGTGGTCTTGACAGGGTGGATGTGGAAAGGATGTTTCTCCTTGTGGGAGAATCTAGAACTAGGGGTCACTGTTTAAAAATAAGGGGTTGCCAATTTAAAACAGAGATGAGGAGAATTTTTTTCTCAGAGTGTTGCGAGTCTTTGGAACTCTTCCTCAAAAGGCAGTGTATCTTGGGCTTCATATATAGATGCATTGGGTCCAAAAGCAGGGAAGTTATGCTGAATTTTTATAAAGCTCTGGTCAGGCCCTAACTGGAGTATTGCACTTAGTTCTGGTCACCACACTTCAGGAAGGATGTGAGGGTCCTTGAGAGGGTGCAGAGGAGATTTACCAGAAAAGTTCCAGGGATAGAGGGTTTTAGCTACAAGGTTAGGTTGGAAAAGCTGGGGTTGTTCTCCCTGGAGCAAAGGAAATTGAGGGGAGATTTAATAGCGGTGTACAAGATTATAACAGGCTTAGATAAGGTAGACAAGATAAAACTTTGGGAATTTAGAATAGTGGGAATGGAGGTTAAGGCAGTTGAATGTTCCTCCTGCAGAATGTGGGAGGTAAGGGTCGCCAAGGGTGTCCCTGCTGACTGCATCTGCGGGAAGTGCACCCAGCTCCAGCTCCTCGAGGACCGCGTTAGGGAACTGGAGCTGGAGCTGGAGGAACTTCGGATCATTCGGGAGGCGGAGGGGATTATTGAGAGGAGTTATCGGGAGGCAGTCACACCTCAGGTAAAAGAAGAAGGTAGATGGGTTACCGTCAGGGGAAGGAGAGGGAACCAGCAGGCAGTGCAGGGATCCCCTGTGGCCGTTTCCCTCAACAACAGGTATACCGTTTTGGATACTGTTGGGGGAGACGACTTACCATGGGTAGGCAATGGGATACAGGTCTCTGGCGCAGAGTCTGTCCCTGTTGCTCAGAAGGGAAGGGGTAAGAGGAGCAGAGCATTAGTCATTGGGGACTCCATAGTTAGGGGAACAGATAGGAGGTTTTGTGGGAACGAGAGAGACTCACGGTTGGTGTGTTGCCTCCCAGGTGCCAGGGTACGTGATGTCTCGGATCGTGTTTTTGGGATCCTCAAGGGGGAGGGGGAGCAGCCCCAAGTCGTGGTACACATAGGCACCAACGACATAGGTAGGAAGACAGATGGGGATTTAAAGCAGAAATTCAGGGAGCTAGGGTGGAAGCTTAGGGTGAAACAGAGTTGTTATCTCTGGGTTGTTGCCCGTGCCACGTGCTAGCGAAGTGAGGAATAGGGAGAGAGAGGAGTTGAACTCGTGGCTGCAGGGATGGTGTAGGAGGGAGGGTTTTGGTTTCCTGGATAATTGGGGCTCTTTCTGGGGTAGGTGGGACCTCTACAAACAGGATGGTCTTCACCTGAACCAGAGGGGTACCAATATCCTGGGGGGGAGATTTGCTAGTGCTCTTCGGGGGGGTTTAAACTAATTCAGCAGGGGGATGGGAACCTAAATTGTAGTTCCAGTGTGCAGGATGTTGAGAGTAGTGAGGGCAGAGATAAGGTTATAAGGACACAAGAGGGCACTGGCAAGCAAGAGCTTGGTTTAAAATGTGTCTACTTCAACGCCAGGAGCATCCGGAATAAGGTGGGTGAGCTTGCAGCATGGGTTGGTACCTGGGATCTCGATGTTGTGGCCATTTCAGAGACATGGGTAGAGCAGGGACAGGAATGGATGTTGCGGGTTCCGGGATTTAGATGTTTCACTAAGAACAGAGAAGAGGGTAAAAGAGGGGGGGGTGTGGCATTGTTAATCAAGGAAAGTATTACAGCGGCAGAAAGGACGTCTGAGGACTCGTCTACTGAGGTAGTCTGGGCCGAGGTTAGAAACAGGAGAGGAGAGGTCACCCTGTTGGGAGTTTTCTATAGACCTCCAAATAGTTCCAGAGATGTAGAGGAAAGGATAGCAAAGATGATTCTCGACAGGAGCGAGAGTAACAGGGTAGTGGTTATGGGGGACTTTAACTTTCCAAATATTGACTGGAAATACTATAGTTCGAGTACTTTAGATGGGTCTGTTTTTGTCCAGTGTGTGCAGGAGGGTTTTCTGACACAGTATGTAGACAGGCCAACCAGGGGCGATGCCACATTGGATTTGGTACTGGGTAATGAACCCGGCCAAGTGTTAGATTTAGAAGTTGGTGAGCACTTTGGTGATAGTGATCACAATTCGGTTAGGTTTACCTTAGCGATGGGCAGGGACAGGCATATACAGCAGGGCAAGAATTATAGCTGGGGGAAAGGAAATTATGATGCGATTAGGCAAGATTTAAGATGCGTCGGATGGGGAAGGAAACTGCAGGGGATGGGCACAATCGAAATGTGGAGCTTATTCAAGGAGCAGCTACTGCGTGTCCTTGATAAGTATGTACCTGTCAGGCAGGGAGGAAGTTGTCGAGCGAGGGAGCCATGGTTTACTAAAGAAGTTGAAGAGCTTGTCAAGAGGAAGAAGAAGGCTTATGTTAGGATGAGACGTGAAGGCTCAGTTAGGGCGCTTGAGAGTTACAAGCTAGCCAGGAAGGATCTAAAGGGAGAGATAAGAAGAGCAAGGAGAGGACACAAGAAGTCATTGGCGGATAGGATCAAAGAAAACCCTAAGGCTTTCTATAGGTATATCAGGAATAAAAGAATGACTAGAGATAGGTTAGGGCCAATCAAGGATAGTAGTGGGAAGTTGTGTGTGGAATCGGAGGAGATAGGGGAAGTGTTAAATGAATATTTTTCGTCAGTATTTACAGTGGAGAAAGAAAATGTTGTCGAGGAGAATACTGAGATACAGACTACTAGGCTAGATGGGATTGAGGTTCACAAGGAGGAGGTGTTAGCAATTTTGGAAAGTGTGAAAATAGATAAGTCCCCTGGGCCAGATGGGATTTATCCTAGGATTCTCTGGGAAGCCAGGGAGGAGATTGCAGAGCCTTTGTCCTTGATCTTTATGTCGTCATTGTCGACAGGAATAGTGCCGGAAGACTGGAGGATAGCAAATGTTGTCCCCTTGTTCAAGAAGGGGAGTAGAGACAGCCCTGGTAATTATAGACCTGTGAGCCTTACTTCGGTTGTGGGTAAAATGTTGGAAAAGGTTATGAGAGATAGGATTTATAATCATCTTGAAAAGAATAAGTTCATTAGAGATAGTCAGCACGGTTTTGTGAAGGGTAGGTCGTGCCTCACAAACCTTATTGAGTTTTTTGACAAGGTGACCAAACAGGTGGATGAGGGTAAAGCCATGGATGTGGTCTATATGGATTTCAGTAAGGCGTTTGATAAAGTTCCCCACGGTAGGCTATTGCAGAAAATACAGAAGTATGGGATTGAAGGTGAATTAGTGCTTTGGATCAGAAATTGGCTAGCTGAAAGAAGACAGAGGGTGGTGGTTGATGGTAAATGTTCATCCTGGAGTGTAGTTTCTAGTGGTGTACCGCAAGGATCTGTTTTGGGGCCATTGCTGTTTGTCATTTTTATAAATGACCTGGATGAGGGTGTAGAAGGGTGGGTCGAAGGATGTTGTCGGTTACAGAGGGACATAGATAGGCTGCAGAGCTGGGCTGAGAGATGGCAAATGGAGTTTAATGCGGAAAAGTGTGAGGTGATTCACTTCGGAAGGAGTAACAGGATTGTAGAATACTGGGCTAATGGGAAGATTCTTGGTAGTGTAGATGAGCAGAGAGATCTTGGTGTCCAGGTACATAAATCCCTGAAAGTTGCCATCCAGGTTAATAGAGCTGTTAAGAAGGCATATGGTGTGTTAGCTTTTATTAGTAGGGGGATCGAGTTTAGGAGCCACGAGGTCATGCTGCAGCTGTACAGAACTCTGGTGCGGCCGCACCTGGAGTATTGCGTGCAGTTCTGGTCACCGCATTATAGGAAGGATGTGGAAGCTTTGGAAAGAGTGCAGAGGAGATTTACTAGGATGTTGCCTGGTATGGAGGGAAGGTCTTACGAGGAAAGGCTGAGGGACTTGAGGTTGTTTTCGTTAGAGAGAAGGAGGAGAAGAGGTGACTTAATAGAGACATATAAGATAATCAGAGGGCTGGACAGGGTGGATAGTGAGAGCCTTTTTCCTCGGATGGTGATGGCAAACACGAGGGGACATAGCTTTAAGTTGAAGGGTGATAGATATAGGACAGATGTCAGAGGTAGTTTCTTTACACAGAGAGTAGTAGGGGCGTGGAACGCCCTGCCTGCAACAGTAATAGACTCGCCAACTTTAAGGGCATTTAAGTGGTCATTGGATAGACATATGGATGAAAATGGAATAGTGTAGGTCAGATGGTTTCACAGGTCGGCGCAACATCGAGGGCTGAAGGGCCTGTACTGCGCTGTAATGTTCTATGTTCCATGTTCTAAAACTGTTCCCATTAACTGATGGGAAGAAGACTAGGATCAAAGATTGAAAGTTTTGGGCAAAAGATGCATGGGGAATGCCAGGAAAAACTTGTTTACGCAGTGGGTGGTAATGACCTGGAACTTGCTGCCTGCAAGGGTGGTGGAAGTGGAGACAATCAATTATTTCAAAAGGAAATTGGATTGCCACTTGAGGGAAATAAACTTGCAGGACTACAGGGATCGAGCAGGGTGTGCGAGTGACTGGATAGCTCCATGGGGTGCTGGCATGGACTCAATAGGCCAAATGGCCTCCTTCTGTGCCATAAATGATTCTATGACTCTTTGATTGAATTGTTACAGTTATATAACAATACATGAATTCCAACAACAAGCCACAAGAAAGTTTACAGCCCTTGTCAACACATGAGCTATGTTGAGCAATAATTTACCTGCACACAAATGGCAGTATAAGGTGATATGGCTAAACTGAATGAAGTGTGTTGTTAGGCACCAAAAAACTGCAGACATTTTTTTTTTATTTTTCTCAATGCAATATTAACAACTTTATTTATATAGTGCTTTAAAACATATAAAAACTTTCCAAGGCACATCAGAGATATTGTCAGGAATAAATTGATGCTAAGCCAAAGAGGGAGATATTGGAAGGGGTGATCAAAAGCTTGGTCAGAGCAATGAGTTAAGGAAGTTCTGAAAGGCAGAGAGGAAGGTCCAGAAATGAATGGGCTTAGGGAGAGAATTCCAGAGCATGGGGGCTAAAGATCTGAAGGTATAATCAACAATGGTAGGGTGAAGGAAGTGAGTTGGAAGAATACAGAGTCCTGGGCAAGTTATAAGTCTGGAGGTTGTTAGAGATAGGGAGGAGCAAGGCCATGTAAGTCTCTAAACACAACGTAACTTGCATTTATATAATTCCTTTAAGATAGTGAAATGTTCCAAGGTGTTTCACAGGAGTATTATCAAACAATATTTGACTTCATGCCACATAATGAGATATTCGGATAGCAGACCAAAAGCTTGGGCAAAGACGAAAGTTTTAGGGATTGTCTCACAGGAAGAGAAAGAGGTAGAGAGGTTTAAGGAGACAATTTCAGAGATTCGGTCTTAAGGCAGCTGAAGGCATGATCACCAATGCTGGAGCTATGAAAATCAGGCTTGTGGAAAAGGCTAGATTTGGAGAGATGCAGAGATCCTGGGGGATTGTAGAGCTGGAGGAGCTTAAGACTTAGAGAGGGGTGAAGACATGGATGTATTTAAAATGAAGGATGGGAATTTTTAAATTAAGGTCTTGCTGTACCAGGGACCCATGTAGGCCAGTGGGCACAGAGGTGAGGGGTGAATGGGACCAGATGCTAGACGCCATGTAGATTTGGATGAGCTAAAGTGTCTGGAGGGTGAAACTTGGAAGGTTAGCCAGGAGAGCATTGGAATTGTTAAACCCATTGCTGGAGATACTCAGCTGATAATCAGATAGGTAAGAGTGGAATCAAACAAGTGCAGTTCCACCGAGCTGGGCAACGGAGGTGAGGTGTTAGAAAAGGATAGTGTGGTCATCTGTGTCAAAGACTGCAGAGAGGTCGAGCAGGACAAAGAAGGATAATTTGCTTTGGTCACTGCCACAGAAGATGCCTCTTGTGACTTTGGTTAGTTCCATTTTCGTGTTGCGATAGGAGTGAAAACCTGATTGGACAGATTCTAAATGGATTTGCAGGAAGGATGGGTATAGATCAGAGGAACGACTGTAAATGTTTTTGTGACAGAAAGGGTACAAAGTCAGGTTATGGAGAGGATATGGGCTTTTCATGACGCAGGCTAAAGAGGACATTTTGTGAAATTACATTTGGAGCGGATAGTCTCACTCACTTTGAGGACTTATCAGAAAACCATGGTCATGCCCACAATTTTATGAGTGATGGATGAGGCTTTACACTAGGAATGTCCATTTGTAAAGGTTTCTTGCATAGGTACAAGTGTAGGATATCACTCCTCCCAAAGGTGCTTTGGATACTTTGGGGTCCAAACTCCAAAACACAACCCAGGCCTGTTTCCACTTGTTTAATGAGTGGTCACAGATGACCATTGAGGTAGGGTGGGGGAAATTCAGACAGCTATTCACATAAAACATTCTGTGTTACATAATTAAGTGTACTTCAAGAGGAAATGCATGGAGACGCACAGGAACAATCAGTTGTCAATCATGTTGGCACCAGATCTAGGCAATTGCATAGCACTGCAAAAATGACTGCAGGCTCTGCCTCAGAAAGCAATGAGCCCATAACAATTGAAGAAAAGAAAACTCCTGCGTCTGATGCAATATATCAAGGATTAGTTATAGATAAGGCACCCAATCTCCTCAATCCCATGGAGCTTGCCAGTTGACTGATTCGCCATGCATCAATGCTACTCAGCTCAGGGAACACTTCAGAACATAAAAAAAGCCCAGAGCAAGGAAAGGTCATTTGGCCAATCAAGTCTTAAGTTTAGAGGACAACAGGTGAATTGGCAGTTTAGGGTAACTATTTTACTCAGACAGTGGTGAATGTATGGAATGTTGCATTCAGAATCCATTTTGTTTACACCTTGTAAACTCTATTGTAAGAAACATTGGGAGGATTTTCAAGTCAAGGTCACCTGTAAAAAAATGTTTACTAGCGGAAAGAAATCTCGCAGACACCTTGTACACCCATTTGCCCGATTAATTCAATCTTTGGGCACGTCCATAAGTGGGCACTGGTGTACCCAATTAAAGCAAATGGAAATAAAAGCAGAAATTGCTGGAAATACTCAGCAGATCAGGCAGCATATGTGAAAAGAGAAACAGATGTAACAGTTCAGGTCAATGATCTATCATCAGAATTGTATGTTTCCAGCATTTTCTGTTTTTATTTCAGATTTCCAGCATCTGCAGCACTTTGCTTTTGCAAAGCAAGTGGGAGGCTGTTTAAATCGGAAAACTGAAGTCCTATATTAGTTTTAGGATCCTGATTGCAAATTTCCACAGAGAAATGAGTGAAGCATCTGAAAGGCATCTTAATCCCACTTTTTTCAAGCATTAGGAAGACTAACCGAGGACATCCAACACAGAGTTTTTCTTTTTTGTAGATTTTTGCAGGGCCAGGAGGAGCTCTGAAATCCCAATCCTGACTTTCACTGATGTCTCTGGCACAAATTACAATTTGCATAATTTGTTATAGTAATTCCAAATTACATCATCCGAGCCCGGCCTTTGAATTTTGATGAGCCACCTGGAGCACACATCTTCCCCATGACCTAAATATTCGGAGTTAAAATGGTAGCGGGCATGAACCATTGGGAATGCAGCAGGTAGCACTTGACCACCACTTTAGCACCGCTGCATGCCCACTGCTCCCACCACCCCAACTGGGAAGGCAGGGTTAAAATTAGGGTTTGGCTTTTAATAAAGCCTGAACAGGCAAAATATTTTTCTCTGCTAATTCACATGAGTCACGATTAGGATGGAGGCATAAGTGAAGACAGCAGTATAAATAAATGACCTTACTATTTCATTGGTCTTTCATATCTGTTGATTCTTATCTTTTTTTTCATCAAGATTAACATCAGGAGGACAGCACTGGGTATTTAAAAACAAAAATGGACTCAAATTATCATATTTGTAGGTTGGAGATCAAATGATAAACTGCTTTAATGGAAAATAGTTTGCATATCAATTTTTTTGTTATAGACTCTTTCCTGAACATTGATTTGCAGTGTGTCGTTACTATGTTTAACTGGATACCACAGATGGCTTTTCTGGAGCCTGATCACTTCCACTTCATCATCTCCACAGTTCCGAAAGCCTTAATGTGGTTATTGGCTGGGTGGAACCTGATTAATTTCACTTATGAATTACTGCTTCACTGTGAGTACACTGGTAATTAAAGCTTTGCTTCAGGACTGGAATAATAATGGTTGTTATTTATTCTGGGAAAGAAAAGCATGCACCATGTTCAAGTAATCAAACAGCATGAAACAATGATACACATATTTTATCTGAATATGACAGCAGGTGCAGTGTCATTCTGAATTAATATTGTTGGAAGACATAATCATCATCTAAATTTATGTCCAGTCCACCTCACATTGTTACAATGAAACCCTCTAAATACAATGTACTGTGCTGTACAGGCTAACTTTCCTCTTATCATTGCTTTGGGATCAACTGTGGCTCAATGGTAGCACACTCTCCTCGTGAATTGAGCCCACAATCTAGGCTGATACTTAAGTATAGTGCTGAAGGGGTACTGCACAGTTGGAGGTGCCGTCCTTTGGATGAGATGGAGGTTAACCCAAAGCCCTGTTTGCCCGATCAGGTGGATTTAAAAGATCACATGGAACTATTCAAAGTAAAGCAGGGGAGTTCTCCTAATGTCCAGCCAACACATTTCCCGCAACCAACATCACTAAGACAGATTATTTGGTCATTATTACATTGCTGTTTGTTGGACCTTGCTGTGTGCAAATTGGTTGATATGTTTCCTACAACAGTGGCAACTGTCCAAAAACACTTGATAGGTTGTAAAGCGCTTTGGGATATTTTGAGGGTGTAAAGGGTGTGATATCAATGTAAGTCTTTCTTTGTTTGTACTGTCACTTCATCAGAAAAATTAAGAATGAGTGCATTTTTGGATTGGATATTTTTCAAAATCATCGTTCGAGATTTTATTCGGGCGACTGGGATCTCGACCACTGGCAAAAATGCCACAAGAACTCTCTGGGGAAGGCCTGCCATATTACATGCCAATTAGGCACATAAGTGTACAGCAGCGGGCCTTCCCAGGGAGCAAGGACCCTGGCAGCAGAAGTCCTGCCCTCTGAGAGCTGTTGGCCAATCAGAGGCCAGCAGCTCGTTAACTGAGCAGCGCCACCACAGAGGCAGTGGCTACTGCTAGTGGAGCACTCACCTGAGGCCTAGGAATAGCACTGGACCCAGGCCATAAGTAAATCAGGGCAGGAAGAGTTTAGTGGGGTGGCAGTCATGGGGGGGGGGGGTATAGGGGTCAGCAGCAAGGCGAGGGGAGTGGCTCTCAGCAGGCCCCCCCTCCCTGATACAAGGTCCCTCATTTAGGCACTGAGTGCCTTTGAATGAGGGATCCCCGTTCCCCAGCCCACCCCCCACCCATCCCCAGAGTTGGCAACCAGCACGCATGAGATTGCAGGGCGTGCCTTCCTGTGAAGTGACAGGCCCACCCACCGGTCAGTTAATTCTGGCAGTGGTGGAATGAAGCTCTTAATTGGGAATTAATTGCCTACTTAAGGGCCTCAGTTGGCAGCCGAGCAGGAAAGCTGTTCAGGCCTTCCCTCCCCAGACTTAATTTGGATGGACGTGGGATGGTGGTGGTGCGGGGGGTCTCCTCCCTGCCACTGCCCTGCCCAATATATGCTCTCCCCACCTCCAAACCTGATGTGGGGAACAGCATAAAATTCCCCCATCGAGTGGGACTAAGATTGAAGATGAAAATTAGCTTTCCCGTGAGAGACCATTGCAGATGAAGTATATATAATATATGCCACCTCCATTTTTAGGGAGAGGAGGATTTGTTTCAAGCGTACAAAGATCAGGTCAACATAGCAAATTGCAACTTAATTCTTTCAGTTTCTCACACTGGGCTTTCCTTGGTTACTGGGGAATGCAATTGGACAATCAGTAAAACAAAGGCAAAAACCAGATGCAATAAGGTGCTCTAAAAAATGACAAGAGCTCCTGTCTACAATGGAATATATCGATCCAAGTGAGATACAAGAAGGAAAATAATGGAAGCAAAGAGAATTTGGGTTTCTACTCTGTTCTACCCAATTCTGTTGATTTTGAAATTGCTGTATCATCTTTCCATATCTAAATTGCTGCTTTTAGTTTTTCCTTCTATTCCCTTCTAATTTCTTGATTTTCTATCTCATTTTTTAGGTATGCCTGGTGCTGCCTCTGGCGTGCTCTTCTTCACTCTTCATTGAAACAGTGTTGGTCACCTGGTTTGATAGTAATGGTACAGTGAGGGATATACCAGACCATGAGGTTACAAATTGTGGTAGAATACAATTCTGCAGCAACTTGATGGTCTACTTGTGCTCCAGAACTAGCTGTGCCTCTAGCCAAGCTGTTCCAGTACAGTTACAAATGCTGGCATCGACCTAACAAAGTGCAAAATTGTCCAGGTACTTCCTGCCTGCAAAGGGAAGGACAAACCCATTCCAGCCAATTACCACCCCATCAGTCTACTCTCAATCAGCAAAGTGATGGAAGCTGCCATCGACAGTGCTAGCAAGCAATATTTACTCAATAACCTGCTTATTGATGCTCACTCAGCTCCAGACCCCATCACAGGCTTTGATCAAAACATGGACCAAAGAGCTGAATTCCAGAGGTGAGGTGAGAGTGATTGCACTTGACATCAAGGCAGCATTTGATCGAATTTGGCATCAAGGAGCACAGTAAAACTGAAGTCAATGGTGATCGGAGGAAAACTCTCCACTGGTTGGAGTCATACCTAGCACAAAGGAAAATGGTTGTGCTTGTTGGAAGCCAATCATCTCAAGTCTAGGGCATCGCTGTAGGAGTTCCTCAGGGCAGTGTCCTAGGCTCAACCATTGACAGCTGCCCTCCAACATAACATCAGAATTGGGGATGGTTGCTGATGATTGCACAATGTCTAGTGTCATTCACAATTCCTCAGATACTGAAGCAGCTTACATGCAGCAAGACCTGGACAACATCCAGACTTAGGCAAATAAGTGGCAAGTAACATTCAATCCACACAAATACCAGGTAATGAATATATGCAACAAGAGGGAATCTAACTACCTCCCTTGGACATTCAATGGCATTACCATCATGAACTACCCCATCAACATCCTGGGTGTTGCCATAGACCAGAGCAGGTCAGAATATGGGAATTCTGTGACAAGTGGCTCACTTCCTTAGTCCCCAAAGCCTGTCCACCAGCATCAAGGCACAAGTCAGGAGTGTGATGGAATACTCTCCACTTGACTGGATGAGTGACACTCCAGCAACACTCAAGAATATCATCATCCAGGACAAAGCAGTCTGCTTGATCGATACCTTAAACATTCACTCCGCCCATCTCCAGTGCAACATGGCAGCAGTGTGTACCATATAAATGATGCACTGCAGCAACTCACCAAGATTCCATTGACAGCACCTCTCAAACCTGCTACCTCTAACACCTAGATGGACAAGGGCAGCAGACGCATGGGAGCACCACAACCTGCAAGTTCCCCTCCAAGTCACACACCATCCTGACTTGAAACTATATCACTGTTCCTTCACTGTCAATGGGTCAAAATCCTAGAACTCCTTCCCTAACACCACTGTTAGAGTACTTTCACCACATAGACTGCAACGGTTCAAGAAGGCAGCTCACCACCAGCTTCTCATGGACAGTTAGGGATGGGCAATAAATGCTGGCCTTTTTTGCCATTCCCACATTCTGTGAATGAATAAAAGAAGGCATCCCTAAACATATCCCTCCAGACACACACACACCCTCCACACATGCTATGCCATCTGCATTCCCCTCATGCTCAACTCCACACATACACTCAACCCACCAAACACACAGATTCCCCACACACAATCACAACTAACACACACCTCTACACATGCCCCCCAACACACATACACCTCCCACACACACTCTCATCTCACCCCACATACTCACTGCTCACACACAAACCCACACCACACAGACCTTCCAGACACCCATCCCTGCACACCCACACATTCACCCCCTCACACAAACATACCTCACACAAACACTACGACACATACGCCCCACATAAACACACCCCATATACATTCCCACATACACACACAAACGCATACACCCCAGAGATACACCACACTCACACACAACCTACAGCCACACATACCCCACCGATCCTCACACGCATACATATACACACACACACAATTACACACACACTGAAGCAGCAGCTGGCAGGTAAAGCATGTCTCTAGTTCAATGAAGTACTTATATTGGTTCTGAAGGGTCACTGACCTGAAACGTTAACTCTGCTTCTCTTTCCACAGATGCTGAGTGGTTCCAGCATTTCTTGTTTTTATTATATTACTTATATTGGAGCAGCTTGGCCAGCACCTGCTGTGGCAGAAGGGAAATGGATGGGGTAAATGAAGGCAAACATATGCAGCGGTATATTTTGTCATTATTTCCATGATTTATAATCCTTTTTTAAAACAAAGAACTGCATAGCTCCATTTCAGCGATGTGAAGTGGATAAATGCACCTGTTTATTTACTTAAACCAGTCCAATGTGGACCACTTCAGAATTCTCATCTGGTAGTTCTTATTCAGCTGTAAGCACTTTTGGAATGAACTATCAAATCAAAACTGGCAAGGGATAGATTTTTTTTTTTAAAACTTGCCAGCGAATGTTAAAGAAATTTTTAATTAAGGAAATAAATTTGGGATATTTCGAAGCTGTAGCAGAGGCAGAAAGAGTATAAAGAAGTAAAATTATGAATATAAAAAAGCTGGAAGTGCCTGGCACTTGAGGGAAAAAAAAGACCATGTTAATTTTTTGGATGGATACCTTTTGTTGGGGCCAGCTGAAGGACTGGAGATTGATTACAACAGCAACTTGCATTGTACAGTGTCTTTAACACAGTAAAAGGTTACAGGGTGCTTCAAAAGATCGGAATCAGAAAGAAATGACACCAAGAAAAGAATGAGGCAAGAGGGCAGATGATAAAAAGCTTGTTCACTTACACTGATGAAAGCTTTTTTATTTTCAGATTTGCAAATAGATGTTAAATTCGCAAACTGGTCGGATTTGATCTTAGATTATCTGGGTTATTATTCCAGATCTCTGGATTACTTGTCCCATAACACAATCACAACATTACCATAGTGACCCAGGCTCTGAACTTACATTGGTATTTGCATGTCGCAGTGGGGAAAGAGGCAGGCAGGAGTAGACCTAGGGGGAAGGGGAGGGTAATGAGATGGCTACAAAATATTGCTTCACTCCTTGCTGCTACAACATCACAGAAGAATCTAACCCTATGTTAATGAGCTAAGGATTGAAGATATTTTACACAATAACCACGGACAATGGTTACTTTTGTCTTGTCTCAGGCTTGCTAAGGACATTTTTACATATTATCTTTAGGATGACCTATTCATTTCAGCATAACATGGGGTGTCTGCCAAGAATCCAATCTTGTGGCAATCAAACACTCAGTTGCACTGACAGGCTGATCAGTGAATCACTGAACAGGGAACAAGTTTGAGGAAAGTCTGAGGAAACATTTTGTCGTCAGAAGTATTAGAGATGGTGCAGAAAAGATTTACGAAAATGGTTCCAGGGATGAGAGACTTCAGTCTTGAGGATAGATTGAATAAGCTGGGGCTGTTTTCCTTAGGGAAGAGAATGTTGAGAGGAGATTTCATAGAGGTGTTCAAATCATGAGGGGTCTAGACAGAATTGATAGGGAAAAACTGTTCCCATTGGAGAAGGGTCAAGAACCACAGGGCACTGAGTTAAGGTGAATGACAAAAGAAGCAGAGGCGATATGAGGAGAAACTTCCTTACGAAGCGAGTGGCTAGGATCTGGACTGCACTGCCTGAGAGTGTGGTGAAGGCAGATTCAACAGTGCTGTCAAAAGGGAATTTGATAATTATCTGAAGAAAGAAAATTTGCAGGACTACAGGGTAAGGGTGGGGGAGTGGGACTAATTGAGTTGCTCTTGCAGAGAGCTGGCATAGACACAATGGGCTGAATAGTCTCCTTCTGTACTGTAACTATTCTATGATTCTGTGAATAGCAAACTGAATAGAAAAACTCATGTTGAAGATCAATCAACCAGATGATTGGCTGAGAGAAAGTTAAGAAATATTGAAACATTCGATTGTAAGGCTAGCATTGATCAAGCTTTTTTAAGAATTGTTTGTTTTCAATGCTAGAGTGACCAAAACAACTATTAGTCAGCCTGCTAATCCAGGGCATGGCAGTGTGATTTATTATTTGGCTTATTCATGAGGAGGGGATTAAAGGAAAGTGAAGTGAGATGTAATTATAACCGTCACTCTATGTTCACTTACTGACTGGCGAGCAGAATACCTTAGTGATTCATTTCTGGCCTATTCTCACTAAAATGTCATCAGCCCACATCGGAAACATTGGAAAAGTACATGTATGGGCACTGAAAGGCACAATATCCAATCTGGATAACAAGGGGCTCTGATTGTTATGAATCTGGCATACACTATCATATAGTTAGATACAGTGGTAAGGCCATTGACATCACATGTGGGACCTCCACCATTTTGCACACCCACCGCTGGGAGCGGTGGTGGGATCAATAGGGTACAATAGGGATCTTTCTGAAAGAAAGAGGCAGGGACTGGTTTTGGGAATGACCAAGGTGACTGAACACAGAATAAGAAGGGGAGCTACCAAATATAGAACACTTTGTAGCAACACTAATTTCAAAAATTCAACTTCTGCAGGCCAAACCAATCAATTGGTCATATGACAATCATATAATGAGGTGAGTGTGGGTCCCCCCTCCAACCCCCACTAAACCCCCAGTTTAAAATTATAGACTTAATGTGGAAACTGATTTGTATAATTTTACTATTGAATTGAAGCCTCCGCTGGCCAATAGTGCAGCTTACATTTGGCAACCTATTTGACTTGTTAGATAATGTGGCAAAGTGCACTCTAGGGGCCGGATTTTATGATCCCACCGCCTCTCCCGACGGTGGGTGTGCAAAATAGTGGAGGTCCCACATGTGATGTCAGCAGCCTCACCACTGCGATTACGCGGCAGGCAGCCTTTTCACATAATAGAGACGGCCGTCCACCTCAATCACATGGTGGGGACAGCAGTGGAGAGGCCGTTCACGTCATCAACTGATGTTGGAGCAGGTGCTGGCGCCATCTTTAAATGGCTGTCAGCCCTGCATATAATCTCTCCGAGCATTGAGCAGCAGTGTATTAAAGCAATACCTCTGTTTTGAATTAAGTCTCTCAATCAACAAGCAAGGTGCCAGGCAACCATGCCAGATTTCAGAGTAAGGGTGACCCCAAGGTTCAGTGATACCTGCCTGCTGATTCTCCTGCAGGCTGCAAAGGAAAGGCGGGAGGTCCTCTTCCCCAGCATGGCAAGAAGAGGTCCTCCTGCCTGACCAAGCAAGCCTGGATGGAGATTGCAGAAGAGGTTAGTAGCCATAACTGGATGCAGTGCAGGAAGAGAGTAAATGACCTCCTGGATTCAGCCAAGGTAAGTGGCACATTTCAAAATTCGTGGTGTGATCTGGTTGTCTGCAAGTATTATGCCACATGGGTGCTAGAGCCATTCCAAGGACAAGAAGGTCATAGCAGATTGATGGCAGATGAATGACTGCATATATGAAACAAGTTCCCTCATTTCTTCCCCAGCCCAAGTGAGACCCATGACAGGTTGAGTCAGTATGAGAGATGAGACACCCCCCAGGTATTGATGAATGGCCCATGTTAGTATTGTTGTGATGTTGAGACCTTTGGTAATGTTTCAGGAGAAGAGGACCTACAACAGGAAGGAGGCAGCCAGGACCTGTGGCAGGTGCCCGACCTGCGGCATTTAACTGAGGCCGAAGAGGAGGCGCTGGAGCTAGCCGATAGCCAAGGTGGACATGCCATCTCAGACCTGGGTTGCAAGCGAAGAGAGCAATTATTGCCAATGAAATATACAATATTCATGTTGAATGACCTATGCCATGCTATCCTTAAAAGGAAATGTGTGCCCAAACGCCCAAATGTTTGTTGTTTAAATTTTACCTCACAGGTGACTGCAGACAGCGAGAGACTCACTGGAGTCTCCTCCTCCTGTGAGGGGAAGCAGTCAGAGGATGCACCGTCACATGACTCTTCTGCACCTTCCACCAGTGAAGATACTCTCACTTCAGCGAGTTTTTGCTTGGCTTTAGTATCAGGATTGCAAGCTGATGAGAGCACCGCGCACACGCTCGAGCATCTGGCTGAGGCTGAGATAGCTGAGGCCTCTGACAGTCGGAAGGTGGACAGACCCTTGCTGAGCTCCAGGCCGATGACGAGCCTCTGGTGTTGACAGCACATGACACATGGCATGCTGGAGTTGCAGTAAGAGGTAAGGCAACATCTGGCAGAGAATCCAGAGGGCAAGAGTAGCCTTGAGCCAACGATGGGGTGTCACTCCATGCCATGACTGCTGCCATGTCACAGGCATATGAGCGCATGGCTTCATCCATCGAGAGATTAGCGACAATCTTGGAGAGCCACATTCCACAGATGTAGCATGACCTGCAAACCCTCGCCTTGGCCATGACTTCAAATCAGCAGTGGCAAGGCGAGAGAAGGACCAGGAGCCTGGAGAGTTTTCCCACTCCTATGATTGGATTTTGTGTTGGAGACAGTGCTCCTGACACCAGGCCCAAAAGGCAGGGGAAATCCCATTTCTCTCTTTTTATGTCCCCACCCCCCCCCACCCAGAGCGATCGTCCGGTCTTTTTAAATCTAAGTTTCAGGAGTCGGGATCCCCTTCCCTTTAAAGAGGGGTATCCTGCCTCCAAGAACTGCCAGCCAATCACAGGACCTGCAGCTCAGCAGTGCCACTGAGAGGGGTGGCCACTGCTGATACTGCAGCTGCCATAGCCCACACGATGGAATCCTGGACCTCAGGTATGTGAGGCGGGGTGGCCAGGGCCAGGCCGGAAGGTCCCGGCAAGGGGTTTGGGAGCAGGATGGTCGTAAACCCCAGGGAGAGGGGTCCTGGAGGTGCATTGGGCCACAAATTGCCCACTGAGGAGGGACCGCACCACAAGCCCATTTTCAGAGATCCCCTCCGACAAACTCAATCCCCTGCAGAGTTCCCCTCCTTACACACATTCCCCTTGTAGAGTTTCCCACTCCTCCTCACACACATTCCCCTGCAGAGCTCCCTCCCATCACACTCATTCCCCCTGCGGTGCGTCCCCCCTCACACTAGTTCCCCTTGTGGAGTTCACTGAAGTGCCACATGCCAAACACAAAATTGTGAACGCTTCGTTGGCTCATGGTAAATGCATTTAAATCAGTATGTAAAACATTTAAATGACGATGCCATTGCATCAGGGCCTCAGTGCCGACACAGTACTTCCCGCCTCTGACAAAATCGAAACGTGTGTTACTGCGCTGGGTTCCATGGCAGACAGCTCCACGGGGATTTTCCGCGCCACCCCCCACCCCCACCCCCCCACCACACCAATAATTCCACCTTCAACAGAAGCATAAAATTCAGAATTCAGCCCTAGATTTCTGATGAAAGGCCATCGACCAGAAACATCAACCGTGTTTCGCAACCACACATGCTACCAGTACTGCTGAGCATTTCCAGAATTTTCTGTTTTTTTATTTGATTCATATTAGCTTTCATCTTTTAAAATGTGACTTTAAAACTAGCTCAGTATTTTCCTATAAAATGCAATTGATGCAGGTTCTGACACCAATTCCATTACCTCTATTCCCAACATTGACATTTCAGAGCAAATTCAACTGCTGAGCTGTAAAAGGATTGTGCTACAGCCTCTAGTGTGAGGAAGTTTTGAATTAAATCAGTAAAATTTGATCAGATGTGTTTATGGGATATTGAGCTGGCACGATCCTGCTCATAGAGAGATAGATGGGTATACTGACAGCAACACACAATAAATGTTTTGGCTTTGGAAGTTAGACTGTTAAAATCAATAGTGGCATATGATCTAACTACTAAATTTGGATGCACATCATAGTTGTTCAGTAGAATCAGAAACCTGAGTTCCCTTTTATTTCGAAATGAACAGATTGTTTTGTAACAAAAACCTGGGAGACAACACATGAATAGAATACTTGTAAAATAAGTAAAACTGAATAAGAAAGGAATAGCTTCATCCCCACACTGCCTCTTACAATGATACAATGAGCAAGAGCATGATTTCAAGGTTAGGACACTGTTCCCTAAGGAACGATCCCAGGCATAAAAGTGGGAACTGAGGGAAGCACCGGCTCGTGCATCACAAGGCTCAGGCTGAAGATTTTGCATTTATGAATTAGAGTGGATGGAAAATAACTGACTATGTCCCTGTGATTTTACAAGAAGCACCCGCTAATACCTGCTGGAGATGCCAGATTCTTGAGTGCAAACTTCCAAGATCCCATCTAAAGAGGACAAATGTCAACAAATAGCAACGACAACATACACTTATATGGTGCTGTCGAACAGAAAAACATCCCAAAACACTCCACAGACACATAACGAGAAAAAAAAACTAAGCTAAAGGACGTATTAGAAGGAGTGACCAAAAGCTTGGTCAAAGAGTGTATCTTAAAGAGGATCTCAAAGGAGAAACAGAGGGGGTTGGAGGGAGATATTCAGAAAAAATTCTTAGGTGACTGAAGGCATAGCCACTGACAGGAGAGTGAAGAGAGCAGGGATGCATAAGTGGCTCAGTCAAAGCAACAGTGAGTTCATGTTACGAACGGGGTGGAAGGGCTGTAACACTGAAGATCACAGAAATAGGGAAGGAATTAAATACCATTTCTAAATTGCGGCATTGGGAGACCAGACACTAATGTAGGTCCACAAGGACGAGGTTATGGGTGAACAAAAACTTGAAGGATGAGGCATCGGCTGCAGAGTTTTGGATCTGCTAAGATATACAGAGTGGAGAATGGAAGGAACATTAGAATAACTAAGTCTATAGATGGTAAAGCCTTAGTTGAGATTTCCTGTGGTAGATCAACTGAAGTACGGTGAGAGGTGGGCCATGTTAGGAAGTGGAAGTAGACAGTCTTCATGAAGAAAAGGATAGGGGGTCAGAAGCTCTGTCCAGGTGAAATAGGCTGCTGAGTTAGAAGCAATATGGCTCAGTCTGAGGCAATGGAGGGGAATAGATTTAGCAGCACAGGTAAACCGTTAGTGGTGAGGACTGAAGATTACTGCATCTGTATTCCCAATATTTAGTTGGAGATAATTATGATTCATCCAAAACTGGATGCCAGACGAACAGATTTGACAGCAGAGAGACATTGGAAGGCTGAGAGAGGTGGTAAAGAGGTCAAATTGGCTTTAACCTTCTTCTGGAAGCTGACCTCTGTTTGTGGAGGATGTCAACAAGGGGGAGATATAGATGAGGAAGTGGAGGGGGCCAAGGACTGATCCATGGAAGATGCCTCAGGTGACTGTGAAAAGGTGAGAAAATAAATCATTGGTAGAGATTCTCTGGCTAAGAATGGAGTCATGTTACCAGTTCTGGTATTGGGCCTCAATTTGCATATTTAAGCAGTCTTACGCCAGTTTCAGGCAAGGAAGTTACTAACAAATTTGCAGGCCGACCTGCATATGGCATTAGGCGGCCCTTGGGCACCAAAGAGAATGGTTCCTCCTCGGATTTTCAACTGCTGGCTTCCCATGTGCAAAATGATAGCCATGAGTTGACTGTCTCCTCTGCTGTCTTTCATTTAGAAAGAAAAGGATGATATGAATAACCTTATTGCTGCATTAAGCTGGGGACAATGAAATTCCTTCATTCTGTAACCATATTTCCAGTTTGTGAATAATCAATTTCACAGTGCGGTGGGTTGAAGTAGTACTCTGGAGTCATTACTTCGGCACACAACACATGCAATAATCAAACAGTCATCACTGTGGAAAAGACCTGAAAATGAAGAATATGAAAGATTGCTCAAGCGCAGCCAGCTGGTGCGGCCAGTAGGCTGTAGTTTAAAACAGTATTTTCAGCAGAATAAATCGATTTGATTTTCTTCTTTATCTGATGATGGTAGGCTCATCCCTATTTGTCTGACATGTGTATGTGCTATGTGCCCAATTTTTTTTCCCCTTGTCAGGTTGAAAAGTAATTGACTTCCATTCTTTTAACTTTGAAGATTAAGTCTTGTCACCCATAGCCACGAGGTGTCACCTAGTGTAATGAATACAAAGAAATGAATAACTGGTCACTTATTACTACCATATATATTGTACTGTTCGGCATTAAAGGGCGCTGGTACTGAAATGTGTTTGGAGATAGCTCATGCTGCAATAAACTTTTTACCAGAGCAGAACCTTTATGAAAGAGATAAATATCATTATCTGTAATATGGCTATTCACAAACATTTATAAGATTTTGCTTTAAGTCTTGACATTTCAATTTGTCTTTTGATTGCCTTTTGACATTTGCCTTTCAGTATAATTTTTTCTTGTCAATCCCAATTGCTGATTGTCATAAATCAATCAATCAGTTATAAAATCACAAATGCACTGTGAAAAGTATAAAATATGAACATATGAGTTAGGAGCAGGATTAGGCCACTCGACCCCTCGAGCCTGCTCTGCCATTCAATAAGTTCATGGCTGAACTGATTACTCCACATTTCCACCTACTGCCAATAACCTTTCACCTCCTTGCTTATCAAGAATCTAACTACCTCTGTCTTAAAAATATGCAGATACTCTGCTTCCACTGCCTTTTGAGGAAGCAAATTCCAAAGACTCATGACCCTCTGAGAGAAAAAAATTCTCCTCATCTCCGTCTTAAATGGGCAACCCCTTATTTTTAAACAGTGACCCCTAGTTCGAGATTCTCCCTCAAGGGGAAACATCCTTTCCACATCCACCCTGTCAAGACCTCTCAGGATCTTATATCTTTCAATCAAGTTGCCTCTTACTCTAAATTCCAGTGGATTCGAGCCCAGCCTGTCCAATCTTTCCTCATAAGACAACCCACCCATTCCAGGTATTACTCTAGTAAAGCTTCTCTGTACTGCCTCCAATGCATTTACAACCGTCCTTAAATAAGAACAGTACTGTACACAGTACTCCAGCTGTGGTCTCACCAATGCCTTGTATAGCTGAAGCATAACCTCCCTACTTTTGTATACAATTCCCCTCGCAATAAATGATAACATTCTATTTTCTTTCCTAATTACGTGCTGTACCTGCATATTAACCTTTTGTGATTCATGCACTAGGACACCCAGATCCCTCTGCATCTCAGAGCTCTGCAATCTCTCACCATTTAGATTATATGCTGCTTTTTTATTCTTCCTGACAAAGTGGACAATTTCACACTTTCCCACATTATACTCCATTTGCCAAGTCTTTGCCCACTCACTTAGCCTATCTACATCCCTTTGTAGCCCCCTTATGTCTTCTTCACAAGTTAACTTCCTACCTATCTTTGTGTCATCAGCAAATTTAGCAACCATACCTTCGGTCCCTTCTTCAAAGTCATTTATACAAATTGTAAAAAGTTAAGGCCCCAGCACTGATCCCTGTGGCACACCACTCATTACATCTTGCCAACCAGAAAATGATCCATTTATGCCTACTCTGTTAGCTAAGCAATCTTCTATCCATGCCAATATGTTACCCCCTACACCATGAGCTTTTATTTTCTGCAATGACCGTTGATGTGGCACCTTATTAAATGTCTTCTGGAAATCTAAGTACAATACATCCACTGGTTCCCCTTTATCCACAGCACACGTAACTCCCTCAAAAGAACTCCAAGACAGAAAACCTAAAATTAAGATAAAGTTTAAAGTTTTCAGATTGATGTACTCAAAAAAAATCTATCCAATTTGCAGCTTTATTTTGTTGTAATTCTTCTCCATAACATGTAAGAATAATTTCTCATATGTTGTGGGTAATTAAGTGCTAAAAATAAAATCACAAATTACAGAATAAACTAACAGGAAAGACTGAACAGACAGGGGCTCTTTTCTTTGAAAAAGAGAAGGTTGTGTGGTGACTGATAGAGGACTTTAAAATCATGAAGTGGTTCAATAGGGTAAACAGAGAAAGAGTATAAATACAACTCAGGCAGTGACGCAAAATGGGCTGTATTAGATCGGCCACCTGTTATACACAACACCCGATATTCAGTTGCATTGCAATGAATGGAACTGAATATTAGACACTTTGTATAATGAGCGGTAAATCTGACACTGCCCATTTTATCCCAATGCCCAAGACGAATTTTTACCCCAATATGTTTCCACTTGTGGCAGAGTCCAAAATGAGGGACCACAAATATAAGATAGTCACTAATAAGTCCAATGAGCATTTCAGAGAAATTATTCAAAGCACAGTGAGATTGTAGAATTCACTACCACATGGAGCATTGAGGCGAATAGCATAAATACATTTAAGGTGAAGTTGGATAGCATATGAGCAAGAAAGGAATAGAAGGCTATGTCAATAGGGTGAATCACAGATTCACAGAATAATACAGTGCAGAAGAGGCCCCTCAGCCCATCGAATCTGCACCGATGCATTAAAACACCTGACCTGTCTACCTAATCCCATTTGCCAGCACTTGGCCCATAGCCTTGAATGTTATGACATGCCAAGTGCTCATCCAGGTACTTTTTAAAGGATGTGAGGCAACCTGCCTCTACCACCCTCCCAAGCAGGGTATTCCAGACCGTCACCACCCTCTGGGTAAAAAGGTTCTTCCTCAAATCCCCCTTAAACCTCCTGCCCCTCACCTTAAACTTGTGACCCCTCGTAACTGACCCTTCAACTAAGGGGAACAGCTGCTCCCGATCCAACCTGTCCATGCCCCTCATAATCTTGTATACCTCAATCAGGTCACCCCTCAGTCTTCTCTGCTCCAGTGAAAACAACCCAAGCCTATCTAACCTCTCTTCATAGCTTAAAATGTTCCATCCAAGGCAACATCCTGGTGAATCGCCTTTGCACTACCTCCAATGCAATCACATCCTTCCTATAATGTGGCGACCAGAATTGCACACTGTACTTCAGCTGTGGCCTTACCAAAGTTCTGTACAACTCCAACATGACCTCCCTGCTTTTGTAATCTATGCGTCGATTGATAAAGGCAAGTGTCCCATATGCCTTTTTCACCAGCCTATTAACCTGCCCTTCTGCCTTCAGAGATCTATGGACAAACACGCCAAGGTCCCTTTGTTCCTCGGAACTTCCCAGTGTCAGGCCATTCCTTGAATACTTCCGTGTCACATTACTCCTTCCAAAGTGTATCACCTCACACTTTTCAGCGTTAAATTCCATCTGCCACTTTTCTGCCCATTTGACCTCCCCGTCTATATCTTCCTGTAACCCAAGACACTCCACCTCACTGTTAACCACTCGGCCAATCTTTGTGTCATCCGCGAACTTACTGATCCTACCCCCCACATGGTCATCTATGTCGTTCATATAAATGACAAACAATAGGGGACCCAGCACAGATCCCTGTGGTAAGCCACTGGACACTGGCTTCCAGTCACTAAAACAGCCGTCTGTCATCACTCTCTCCAACAGCGAAGCCAATTTTGAATCCACCTTCTCAAGTTACCTTGTATCCCATGTGCATTAGCTTTCTTGAAATGTCTCCCATGTGGGACCTTGTCAAAGGCTTTGCTGAAATCCATGTAAACTACATCAACTGCACTACCCTCATCTACACACCTGGTCACATGCTCAAAAAATGCAATCAAATTTGTTAGGCATGACCTCCCGCTGACAAAGCCATGCTGACTATTCCTAATCAAATTTTGCCTCTCCAAGTAGTGATAGATTCTTTCCTTCAGAATGTTCTCCAATAGTTTCCCTACCACTGACATGAGACTCACTGGTCTGTAGTTCCCTGGCTTATCTCTACAATCTTTCTTAAATAGTGAGACCACATTAGCTGTTCTCCAGTCCTCTGGCACCTCCCCCGTGGCCAGAGAGGAACTAAAAATTAGGGTCAGAGCCCCTGCAATCTCCACCCTTGCCTTCCACAGCATCCTGAGACACAAATCGTCTGGACCTGGAGATTTGTCCACTATTAAGCCTTCCAAAACCTCCAATACCTGGTCACTCCCAATGACAATTTGCTCAAGAACCTCACAGTCTCTCTCTCTAGGTTCCATATTTACATCTTCTTTCTCTTGGGTGAAGACAGTTGTGAAGTATTCGTTCAACACTCTACCAATGTCCTCTGGCTCCACCCACAAATTTCCCCTTGGTCCCTAATGGGTCCTACTCTTTCCCTGGTTATCCTCTTCCCATTGATATACTTATAGAATATCTTGGGATTTTCTCTACTTTCACCAGCCAGAGCTTTCTCATATCCCTGCTTTGCTCTCCTAATTGCTTTCTTAAGCTCCATCCTACACTTGCTGTACTCCACTAATGCTTCCGTTGATTTGCTCTAAGCCTCTCTTTTCCTTCTCATTGTACCCTGAATGTTTCTGGTCATCCATGGTTCTCTGGGCTTGTTGCACCTACCTATTACCCTAGAGGGAACATGTTGGGCCTGTACCCTCCCCATTTCCTTTTTGAATGCCCCCCACTGCTCTTCTGTAGATTTCCCGACAAGTAACTCTTTCCAGTCTACCTTGGCCAGATCCTGCCTTATTTTACTAAAATCCGCTCTCCCCTAATCCAAAACCTTTTTTTTGCAACTTGTCTATTTCTTTCTCCATAACAAGCTTAAATTGTACCATGTTGTGGTCGCTATCATCAAAACGGTCCCCCACCAACACATCAATCACCTGTCCGGCTTCATTCCCCAGAATTAGGTCCAGCACTGCACCCTTCCTTGTTGGATCCTCTAGATATTGAGCTAAAAAGTTCTCCTGTATACATTTTAAGAACTCCACTCCATCTAAGCCCTTAACACAATGACTATCCCAATTAATGTTGGGAAAGTTGAAATCACCTAATATAATTACCCTATTATTTTTACACACCTCTTTAAATTGCGCACATATTTGCTCCTCAATTTCCCGCTGATAATAAACACCTGGCAATGTGGCTATCCCTTTTTTATTCCTAAACTCTACCCATAAAGCTTCATTTGATGCCCCCTCCAAGAAATCATCTCTCCTTACTGCAGTACCTGACTCCTTAACTAATATTGCAATGGCCCCTCCTCTGTCTCACCTGAAGATTCTATATCCCGGGATATTGAGCTGCTAATCCTGCCCCTCCATCAACCATGTCTCCGTGATGACTTCTATATCACAATTCCACGTGTCAATCATTGTCCTTAACTCATCCGTTTTACCTGCAATACTCCTGGCATTAAAGTAAAGTAGAGGCCTTCCATCCTGGTCTTACTCCCTTGAAACTTACTTCCGCTGTATTCCCTCTGATTTGTTCGCTTTCCTGTGTTTAGCTGTGTCCCTATTCTGCTGGGAGTCTGCATCTCCTCCCCCTGCCAAATTAGTTTAAATTCCTCCCAACAGCACTAGCAAACCCGTCAGCAAGGATGTTAGTCCCCCTCTGGTTCAGATGTAGACTGTCCAGCTTGTACAGGTCCCACCTTCCCCAGAAACAGTCCCAGTGGTCCAGGAATCTAAAACCCTCCCTCCTGCACCAACTCTTAAGCCACGCATTTATCTGTGCTATTCTCCTATTTCTATACTCACTAGCACGTGGCACTGGGAGTAATCCAGAGATTACAACCCGAGAGGTCCTGTTTTTAGTCTACTGCCTAACTCCCTGAATTCTTGATGCAAGACCTCATCCCTCCTTCTACCTATATCATTGGTACCAACATGTACCATGACCTCTGCCTTATCACCTTCCCCCTTCAGGATGTCCTGCAGCCATTCAGTGACATCCCGGACCCTGGCACCAGGGAGGCAACACGCCATCCTAGAGTCACTTTGACAGCCACAGTAGCGCCTATCTGTTCCCATGACTATAGAATCCCTTATTACGATTGCTCTTCCTCTCTTTCCTCCTTCCTGTGCAGACAGGCTGCTTGCGGTGCCAGAAGCTTGGCTCTGTCCGCACTCCCTGGAGGAACCAGCCTCATCAGCCTCCAAAATGGAATACCGATTTGCAAGTGGGACCCCAGGGGACTCCTGAACTACCTGCCTGATTCTCTTGGACTGCCTGGTGGTCACCCATTCCCTTCCTCCCTCAAGTCCCTTCAGCTGCCGTCTCTATACGTGCTATCCACAATACTCTCAGACAAGCGGATGCTCCACAGTGTTTCCAGCTGCCGTTCCAGCTCTGAAACCCGAGCTTCCAGGAGCTGCAGCTGGACACACTTCCTGCACACATGCTGGTCCCGGGGACTGGAAATGTTCCTGGATTCCCACATGCAGCAAGAGGAGCAAACCACGACTTCAAGCTCTCCTGCCATGACTAAACCCTTTAAATTTAAAACTTTAAACCTTTAGAAGATTATAATTTTTAAAAAACAACTAAGTCTTGTTAAAACAATGACTTACAATTCAATCCACTTTGAAAAATACCCACCAGGACTTACTCACCAGTCAGCTGTTCTCTTTGGAAACTCTCAGCTCCCCTCACTGAGGACAGGTAGGAAATGAAAGGAGCTCCTCTCTCCCTCCTCACCGAACTTCCTCAGTCACCAAACTTCCACTTTAACACTCTAATGCAACCCAAGTCAGCACTCCAGTGCAAACAAGGGGAGATGAAGTAAGATGAGAAGAGGCTCATATGGAGCATGATCAGTGGCATAGACTAGCTGGCTGAATGGCCTGTTTCTGTGGTGTGATATTCTATGTAATTCAACAAACAGAGGAAATTCTTTCCTCAAAGGATCAATATGGACCAAAAATAGTGCATTGCTTTTACTAAAAATGGCCAGAATTTTATGTCACCCCACTCTCCAGAATGGACTGGGAGGTGGGGAGGGTGGAAACTCAGGTGGGAAGGGAGGGGAGCCGTGCCCATTACATATCCACATCCGCTTGTAACTTACTAGTGGCGCAGGAAGTGGCGGACGACGTGCCCATCCTTGGGTCAATTGAGCCCCTTAAGTGGATAATTAATGGCCACTCAAGGACCTCTTCCCATCGCCACTGGTATTTTGCCAGCGGCAGATGGGCACTTCACCACCTGGGGAGGCCACCCAGTCAAACCTGGTGGCCTTCCTGTGGCCATGGTGAGAGGTCCCTCCTGATCAGGCACTCTGTACTTCATGGAGGGCCCCCACAGCAGCAATTGACATCCCTGCTGGAAGACCACCCCCCCGCCACCCTCACAATCGACCCCCAACCCCTCAGTTAGGCCTGCCTGATTTTCCCCAGCAATCCCTGACCCCACTTATCTGCACTCTCAGCAGCTGTTGCTCTGGGGACTGCTACCGTCCCAGCAGTGGCCACTGGTCCTAATGGTGTGGCTGGCACTCAAAAGCTGTCAGCCCTCTGATTGGCCAGCAGGTTTTGGAGGCGGGACATCCTGCCTGACAGGGATGGAAACCACGACCTCAGGCAATTAATCATAGAATTGTTACAGTGCAGAAGGAGACCATTTGGCCCATAGTGTCTGCACCAGCTCTCCTCATGAGCATTTCACCTAGTGCCACTCCCCCACCTTCTCCTCGTAACCCTGCATATTCTTCCTTTTCATATAATGATCTAATTCCCTTTTGAATGCTTCAATTGAACCGCCTCCACCACACTCTTAGGCACTGTATTCCCAACCTTAACCACTCGATGTTTGAAAAAGATTTTCCTCATGTCGATTTTGCTTCTTTCAACAATTACTTTAAATCTGTGCCTTTGACAAATGGGAACACTTTCTCTCAATCTACTCTGTCCAGACCTTTCATGATTTTGAATACCTCTATCAAATCACCTCCCAGCCATCTCTACTCCAAGGAAAACAGTCCTAACTTCTCCAATCTATCTTCATAACTGAAGTTCTTCATCCCTGGACCCATTCTTGTGAATCTTTTCTGCACCCTCTCTAACTCCTTCACATCCTTCCTAAAGTGCGGTGCCCAGAACTGGACGCAGTACTCCAGCTGAGACCGAACTAGTGTCTTATACAAATTCAGCATAACCTCCTTGCTCTTGTACTCTATGCCCCTATTGATAAAGACCAGGACACTGTATGCTTTATTAACCTGTCCTGCCACCTTCAATGACTTATGCCCATAAACACCCAGGTCACTCTGCTCCCAGACCCGTTTCAGAATTGTACCCTTTATTCTGCATTGGCCGGAATTTTTCATTGAGCGGGAGACCCCGTCATTGGCCAAAAAGTCAGTGGCAAGCCCACTTCCGCTGAGCCTGGGGAGCCAGACTGGGATTTTTCACTCCCCAGGCCTTTAACTGGTCTAGGGTGGGACTTCCAGCTCCTTGAGGCAGGAAGTGCCACCTATTGGAGCTGCCAGCCAATCAGCGGGCCGGCAGCTCTTTGTCCCAGCAGCACCACTGGGAGCAGTGGCCACAGATGGACTACATCCAGCCATCGCAAGAAGATGAAGGATGGCCCCGGAAAAAAGAAATGTTTTTAGGACCTCGCCGGGGACAATCGGTCAGGCCCCGGCAAGGTAAGGGGGTTCAGTTAGTGGGGCGGGGGCAGTGTTGTGCATTGGGGTGGCTGAGGCTTCGGCAGTGGTCCTCCGTGGGGCACAGGGTGCCCAATCAGGATGGCTTCCCACCAGCCCATAAGAAGGCCGCCTGGTTTCACCAGGTGGACTTTTTGAGGCCTCAGCCACCTGCCAGCCAAGTGTAAAATACCCATGGCATCGGGCAGAGGCCCTTAAGTGGAAATTAATTGGCCACTTAAGGGCTTTGATTGGCCTGGGGTAGGCAGGCTGTTTCTCACCACCGCCGTCCTGTATAAAATTGAAGCAAAGGCGAGAGGGGATTGGAAATGCACCCCCCCCACCCCCCCCACCTCCCACTAAATTTTATGCCACCACCCCCCCGCCACCAGCCCGCTCATTTGGGGGTGTAATATTCCAGCCATTGTCTTTGCATGTTCTTCCTACCAAAATATATCACTTAACATTTCTCCACATTGAACCTCATCTGCCACCTGTCCGCCCATTCCACCAACTTGTCTATGTCCTTTTAAAATTCTACTCTATACTCCTTACAGTTCGCAATGCTTCCACGTTTTGTACCATTAACTGCCTGAGGACTGTAAAATATGGTTGTAGTTTCCAGGACTGGCGGGAGCAGGTTCGCACCCCGCCACTTTCCAGCCAATGGGTGGGGCCACTGCCCCCTTGTTAAATTTTGGCCAGTGTCTCAGACTGTTGCTGGGATTCAACATGCTGTTCGAACATGATGCTTCAACCCACTCTTGTTAATTTGTATGCAGACAATCATGACATTAAGTGAGTGCATGTGACATAGTCTTTGTCTGCTGGGTTCATTAGTAGTTTCTGATTACATAGTATAAAACTTAATTTACCTCTGTTAGATTCAATTTGGCATAAAGGACACACCTTATTAACAAAAGAACACTTTATCAGTGAAGAACAGGCCAGGTAACAAACAAAAATACAAAGTTAAGGGTCAGGACATCTGTTAAAGCACAGCTAATGAGATGTCTCATTCACATGAGTGCTTAAATGTTATTTAATTATTCATTTAAATTGGCAAACTGGATCTTACAAAATTTAAGGATGACTCATCACTCTAATACAGCAATTTTAACCTAGTCGTCCTGGCAGGAATGGTGGGCTGAATTTTACCTGGTCAGCAGGAAGGGGATTGGTGGCATGGGGAGGGGGCTGAAAAATTGATGGTGGATGCACTCGCCTGGAAATCCGACATCGTGCTGTCAGTTCCAGATTTTGTCAGTGGTAGGAAAGGTCCAAAGCAGTGTGGCCACTACGAAGCCACAGGATTGCAATTACAATTGCTGAACAGTTATTTAGTATGTATTTGCATTGGCCTGATGCAGATTTTATGGGGAGTTAACGGCGCATGGGGATCACATGCCTTTAGATCCCCGGTCCTTTGAAAATGGCGGCACTGAAGTGAGGCCTCTGTGCCGCCACAGGAAGACAGCCATGGGAGTGCTGGATGAATGCAGGAAGAGGAACAGGGGGGTGCGGCAGCCATTGTCTGACAGCAGTTGCAGCCCTTGAGGCAGAGTGGGCACAGAGGGGTTGCAGCCCCCGAGGCAGGTGAGCTTTGTTTTGGGTGGTAGGCTCTTTGCAAGGGTGGGTTCTGAGGGGCATTAGCCCATGTTCAGAGGGGAGTGGCAAGAGGAAGCTTCCAAAGGCAAGGTTCTCTCTCCAGGGACAGCACACAGGAGGAGGAGTGACAAGCTGGCATGTGGTTTGTGTACCCAGTCTTTGTAGATCCCCATGCTGGACAGCAGAGACTCAGAGGGAGGCAGGGCCAGGTGGCGGGTGGACAAGCTGGTGAAGATCGATGAGGGGAGCCACAGCAGCCGGCCACGCCAAGATGGGCCTATCCATAGCAGAGTGTACCAGATCACCTCAGCTCCCTCCAAATGTCCGAGTGGCACTGTCAGCGAAGACTGCGGCTCTCCAGGAAGACTGTCGCCAAGTTACGCACCAGGCTGCACGACAAGGTGTAACCCATGGACTTTGGTGGACATCCTATACCCGTGGGCCTGAAGGTCACCACGGCACTCAATTTCTACACATGTGGCTCTTCCCAGCGATCCACTGGGGGCATGGATGTGGGGTCTCCCAAGCAGCCCACCACTGCATCAAGGAGGTGACTAATGCTTTGTTCAAGAGGGCCAGTGACTATGTGCACTACTGGACCAACACTCACAGTCAGGCGGAGAGGGTCATCGGAGTGTTGAAAGAGGTGGCTGTAGATGCATTGGTGGTCATCTTTCAGAATTCTATAGACTCTGGAACAGCTCCTGCTGTACAAATGTAACCCCACTGTTTAAGAAAGGAGGGAGATAGAAAACAGGGAACTATATAGACCTTTTAGCTTCACATCAGTCATGGTGAAAATGCTGGAACTATAATAAAGGATGTGATAATAGGACGCTTAGAAAATAATGGTAGGAATGGGCAGAGTCAATATGGATTTATGAAAAGGAAATCATGTTTAACAAAACTGTTGGAGTTTTTTGAGGATGTAACCATCAGAATTGATAAGGGGGGACCGGTGGATGTGGTATATTTAGATTTTCAGTAAGCTTTAGATAAGGTCCCACACAAGAGATTGGTAAACA
Source organism: Heterodontus francisci (assembly GCF_036365525.1). Lineage (NCBI taxonomy): Eukaryota > Metazoa > Chordata > Chondrichthyes > Heterodontiformes > Heterodontidae > Heterodontus > Heterodontus francisci. Next base: position 137,096,356 of record NC_090375.1, read on the forward strand.
AGATTAGAGCACATGCAATTGAGGGGAATATACTGGCCTGGATTGAGAACTGGTTAACAGACAGAAAGCAATGCGTCCGGATAAATGGGTCATTTTTGGATTGGCAGGCTGTGACTAGTGGGGTACCACAAGGATCAGTGCTTGGGTTTCAGCTATTCACAATCTATGTCAATGATTTGCATGCGGGGATTAAATGTAATATTTCCAAGTTTGCAGATGATACAAAACTAGGTGGAAGTGCGAGTTGTGTGGAGCTTGCAAAGACGCTTCAAGGGGATTTGGAGAGGCTGAGCGAGTGGGCAAATATTTAGCAAATAGAATACAATGTGGCGAAATGTGAGGTTCTACACTTTATTAGGAAAAATAGAAATACACAGTATTTCTTAAATGGTGAGAGGCTGGGAAGTGTTGAATTTCAAACAGACTTGGCTTGTTCATGAGTCACTGAAAACTAACATGCAGGTCCAGCAAGCAATTAAGAAGGCGAATGGTATGTTGACCTTCATTGCAAGAGGATTTGAGTATAGGACTAAAGATGTCTTACTGCAATTATATAGAGCCTTGATGAGACTACATATGGATTATTGGGTGCAGTTTTGGTCTCCTTACCAAAGATTTGGTATATACTTGCCATAAAGGGAGTGCAAGTACTGTTCACCAAACTAATTCCGGGGATGGAGAGATTGTCCTCGGAGGAAAGATTAAATCGACTGGACTTTTATTCTCTGGAGTTTAGAATGATGAGAGGTGATCTCATTCAAACATACAAAATTCTTAAAGGGCTTAACTGGGTTGATGCAGGAAGGATGATTCCCCTGGCTGGGGAGTCTAGAACCAGGGACACAGTGTCAGAATAAGGGGCAGGCCATTTAGGACTGAGATGAGGAGAAATTTCTTCACTCAGAGGGTGGTGAATTTTGGAATTCTCTGCCCCAGAGGGCGGTGGAGGATCAGTTATTGAGTGTGTTCAAGACTGAGATTGATAGATTTCTACATATTAAACACACATCAAGGGTCACAGGGATAGTGCAAGAAATGGTTTTGAAGTAGAAGATCAGCCACGGTCTCATTGAATGGTGGAGCGGGCTTGAAGGGCTGAATGGCCTACTCCTGCTCCTATTTCTTATGTTCTTATGTCATTGACTTCTGGGCCATTGCTGGATTTCCCCCAGATAAAAGGTGTCATCAACTGTGTGCACGTAGCCATCAAGGCTCCCGTGGAACATCCAGTGGTCTTCATCTACAGGAAGGGCTTCTACTTCACTAAGTACAACTGGTCTGCTACCACTGAAAGCATTTCCTGCAGGTATGTGCCCAATTCCCGGGAAGCAGCCATGATACCTACATACTTCAGCAGCTCCAGGTGCCACAGCTTTTGTGGCGTACTTGCTCACATTCAGGGATGGATTCTTGGGGTCAAGGGCTAAACAGTAAAGACATGGCTACTCACGCCTGTGAGCAACACTCGCACTGCAGCACAGGAAAGGTACAAAACCTGCATGGGTCCACCCGAGTGACCATCAAGTAGGCCATTGGACTGCTGACAATGGGATTTTGGTGCCTGGATCGATTTGGTGGTGTCCTGCAGTATGCCCCAGCAAGGGTCTCACATATCTTCATGGTCTGCGATACTCTGCACAATCTAGTACTGCAGAGGGGGGAGGCCTTGAATCAAGAGGACATAATTGATCACCATTCCTCAACCGACAAAGAGGATGTGGAGGAGGATGCCAAGCAGGCAGTGCAGGTGATGAAATCCTTGCACCAGAGGCAAGGGCCATTGAGAGATGTGCAGGCAGATAAGGGGGTCTTTGATATTTTAATGCCATGTTCAAAATTATGCAATTTGGACCCCATGCAATTTTAACTCTGCATTGCAACTGTGATGCCAATGCCAGAGCTGCCAGTAAAAGCTGGCAGCAGACAGGATCATGACCAGGTGAAGCTCGGGTATGTTTTTTTTGATTTTTTAACGTTTTCCATAGGAGGAATAGGAGTGCTCCTCCAGGATGAAGAAGGTAACATTGGTTGTCTACCATCCTGGGCTTCCCTCCCCTCCCTTGACCATAATATAGTGATATACATGCAATAGATCGTGATGTGGAATCAGTTTGGGTGGAAATAAGGAATAGCAAGGGGAAGAAGTCGCGGGTGGGAGTCGTCTATAGGCCCCTGATGAGTTGCCTCACTGTAGGACAAAGTATAAATTAGGAAATAATGGAGGCATGTAAAAAGGGTGCTACAATTATCATGGGTGATTTTAATCTGCATATTGACTGGACAAATCAGATTGGCAGAGGTAACATGGAAGACGAGTTTGTAGAGTGCATCAGGGATTGTTACTTAGAGCAATACATTGCAGACCCTACCCGGTAACAGGTTATTTTAGATCGAGTAATGTGTAATGTGGTAGGATTAATAAGAGATATCATAGTTAAGGATCCTCTAGGGGGTAGCAATCACAACATGATATAATTTCAAATTCAGTTTGAGGGTGAGCAACTCGGGTCTCAAACCAGTGTCCTCAACTTAAACAAGGGCAATTATAGAGGTATGAAGAAAGAGTTGGGCTGGGAAAATAGACAAAGGGGTAGGTCAGTGGATGAGCATTTAAGCAGATATTGCATAACACTCAGCAAAAATTTATCCCGGTCAAAAAGAAGGACTCGATGAGAAGGATGAACCACCCGTGGTTAACAAAGGCAGTCAAGGAGAGTATTCAATCAAAAACAGACATACAAAGCGGTGAAACTAGTGGTAGGCCAGAGGATTGGGAATTTTTCAGGAACCAGCAGATGACTAAAAAGCTAATTAAGAGGAAGAAAATTGATTATGAAAGTAAATTGGCAAGAAATATAAAAACAAACAGCAAGAGCTTCTAAGGGTATATATAAAAAAGGGGAGTAGCTAAAATGAGTGTGGGACCCTTGGAGGATGCGACTGGGGAATTGATAACGGGGAACAGGGAAATGGCAGATAATTTAAACCAATATTTTGCATCTGTCTTCACGGTGGAGGACACTATCAGATAAGCAAGGAGCTAATGGGAGGAAAGATCTTGTAACAGTCTCTATCACGAGGGACAAAGTATTTGACAAACTAATGGCATGATGGCCTACATCCAAGGGTTTTGAAAGAAGTGGCTGTAGAGATAGTGGAGGCATTGGTCGAAATATTCCAGAACTCACTGGATTCCGGGAGGGTCCCAGTGGATTGGAAAACCCCTCTTCAAGAAGGGAGGGAGACAAAAAGCAGGAAACTATAGGCCAGTAAGCCTAACATCAGTCGTTGGGAAAATGCGAGAGCCCATTATCAAGGAAGAAATAGCAGGACATTTAAAAAAGCTTAATGCAATCAAACAGAGTCAACATGGTTTTGTGAAAGGGAAATCATGTTTGACAAATTTGCTAGAGTTCTTTGAGGATATAACAAGCAAAGTTGATGAAGTAGATGGTAGATGTGTCCTTAGATTTCTAGAAGGCATTCGATAAGGTGCCACATAAAAGATTATTGCACATGATAGGAGCCAACGGTATTGGGGGTACTGTACTAGCATGGATTGAGGATGGGTTAACTCACAGAAGACAGAGAATCAGGATTAATGGGTCTTTTTCAGGTTGAAAAGACGTTAATAGTGGAGTGCCACAAGGATCAATCCTAGAGCCCCAATTATTTAATATCTATATACTATCTCTATACTATCAATATACTTCTCTAGCCAGTGGAAAAGCCCATGGGAAGGACGGCATTACCCCTGAAATAATCAAGAGTGCTATACTCTCAGCACTCTACGAACTGCTTTGCCTGTGCTGGGATGAGAGAGCAGTGCCACAGGACATGCGCGATGCCAATATCATCACCCTCTATAAAAACAAAGGTGACCACAGTGACTGCAACAACTACTGTGGAATCTCTGCTGCTCAGCATAGTGGGGAAAGTCTTCGCTCGAGTCACTTTAAACAGGCTCCAAAAGCTGGCTGAGCGTGTCCACCCTGAGGCACAGTGTGGCTTTCGAGCAGAGAGATCGACCATTGACATGCTGTTCTCCCTTCGTCAGCTACAGGAGAAATGCCGCTAACAACAGATGCCCCTCTACATTGCTTTCATTGATCTCACCAAAGCCTTTGACCTCGTCAGCAGACGTGGTCTCTTCAGACTACTAGAAAAGATCGGATGCCCACCAAAGCTACTAAGTATCATCACCTCATTCCATGCCAATATGAAAGGCACAATTCAGCATAGCGGCGCCTCATCAGACCCCTTTCCTATCCTGAGTGGCGTGAAACAGGGCTGTGTTCTCACACCCACCCTGTTTGGGATTTTCTTCTCCCTGCTGCTCTCACATGCGTTCAAGTCTTCAGAAGAAGGAATTTTCCTCCACACAATATCGGGTGGCAGGTTGTTCAACCTTGCCCGTCTAAGAGCGAAGACCAAATACGGAAAGTCCTCATCAAGGAACTCCTCTTTGCTGACGATGCTGCATTAACATCTCACACTGAAGAGTGTCTGCAGAGTCTCAACGACAGGTTTGCGGCTGCCTGCAACGAATTTGGCCTAACCATCAGCCTCAAGAAAACGAATATCATGGGACAGGACGTCAGAAATGCTCCATCCATCAATATCGGTGACCACGCTCTGGAAGTGGTTCAAGAGTTCATCTACCTAGGCTCAACTATCACCAGTAACCTGTCTCTCGATGCAGAAATCAACAAGCGCATGGGAAAGGCTTCCACTGCTATGTCCAGACTGCCCAAGAGAGTGTGGGAAAATGGCGCACTGACACGGAACACAAAAGTCTGCGTGTATCAAGCCTGTGTCCTCAGTACCTTGCTCTATGGCAGCGAGGCCTGGACAACATATGTCAGCCAAGAGCGACATCTCAATTCATTCCATCTTCACTGCCTCCGGAGAATCCTTGGCATCAGGTGACAGGACCGTATCTCCAACACAGAAGTCCTCGAGGCGGCCAACATCCCCAGCTTATACACACTACTGAGCCAGCGGCGCTTGAGATGGCTTGGCCATGTGAGCCGCATGGAAGATGGCAGGATCCCCAAGGACACATTGTACAGGAGTCAGTTGCCAGCGATCGCCAGAGCTGACGGGCAGCCATAAAGGCGGGGCTAAAGTGTGGCGAGTCGAAGAGACTTAGCAGTTGGCAGGAAAAAAGACAGAAGTGCAAGGGGAGAGCCAACTGTGTAACAGCCCTGACAACCAATTATATCTGCAGCACCTGTGGAAGAGTCTGTCACTCTAGTATTGGCCTTTATAGCCACTCCAGACGCTGTTTCACAAACCACTGACCACCTCCAGGCGCTTACCCATTGTCTCCCGAGACAAGGAGGCCAAAGAAGAAGAAAGAAGAGACTTGGAGCAGGGGGCAGAGTGTAATATATCTAAATTTGCTGACAATACAAAAAAAGGTGGGAGGGCATGTTGTGATGTGGACACAAATAATCTGCAAAGGGATATAGATAGGTTAAGTGAGTGGGCAAAAACTTGGCAGATGGAGTTCAATGTGGGAAAGTGTGAGGTCATCCACTTTGGTAGGAAGAATAAAAAGGCAGATTATTATTTAGATGCAGAAAGACTACAAAATACTGCAGTACGGAGGGATCTGGGTGTTCTTGTAGATGAAACACAAAAAGTGACCATGCAGGTGCTACAAGTAATTAGGAAGGCAAATGGAAGTTTGGCCTTTATTGCTAGGGGGTTAGAGTTTAAAAATAGGGAAGTCTTGTTACAACTGTACAGGGTATTGATGAGGCAACAACTGGAGTACTGCTTACAATTTTGGTCCCTGTATTTAAGGAAGGATATAATGGCATTGGAGGCAGTTCAAAAGAGATTCACTAGGCTGATTCTTGGGATGAAGGGGTTAACATACCAAGAATGGCTAAACAGGTTAGGCCTTTATTCATTGGAGTTTAGAAGAATGAGGGGTGATCTTATTGAAATTTACAAGATTCTGAGGGGGTTGACAGGGTAGATGTTGAGAATATGTTTCCACTGGTGGGAGAATCTCAAACTCGGGGACATAGTTACAGAATAAGGGGACACGCATTTAAAACTGAGATGCAAAGGAATTTCTTCTCTCAGAGGGTAGTGAATGTCTGGAATTCTCTACCCAAGAGTGTTGTGGAGGCTAGATCACTGGGAATATTTAAAGAGGAGGCAGATACATTTGTTAAATATCGCGGAGTTGAGGGCTATGAGGAGCTGGCACGAAAGTGGAGTTGAGGTCTGGGCAGATCAGCCATGATCTTATTGAATGGCAGGGCAGGTATGAGGGGCTGAATGGCCTATTTCTGCTCCTATGTCTTATGTTCTTATGTTCTCATGATCACCTCAGGACCCATCCCTATGCACGAAAAAGCATTTGGAACAAATGAAGATTCCAGTTCATTTGACTCTTTTATTTTTCTGGGCACAAAGTATGTAAAGAAAGAGAGGAAAAGAACAAAGAGGAGAAAAACAAAACTTCTTGTCCAAAGATACAAACAAAAGCATTGTTTAGAATGACATGTATGATATACATTGGCCACAAACTTACACTTAGAGCAAGCATTGATTTCACAAGGTACTGACAAAATGCTGCAAGTATGACGACAAATAGATTTTGATATTAATAAACAGTAAACTGGATGTTTATAGCTCATTTAATAATGACCAATCAAGACTGCAAAAGCATCTCATCACAACTTCTGGCCCTTTGCGCGTACCAAGTATAATATGATAATAACTAAAGAGTATATAAAATGCATATGTTTGAAACAAAGATAGACTTATTGTTACGACCAAGGCAGGAGCAATGCACTGTCAATTCAGTCCCATTACTCCACAGGTCGCAGCATATTATTAGTTTCCCGCCTATCTGAAATTTAGCCAAATTAATCACTTTATTAACACCCAGAATAAAACGCACCAGACCAGGTATCTTTAAACAACAACAAATTAACTATTTGTTAATAAACTAAATCTTAAACAATATTGAGATAGATCTATGTCTGAAGACTTTATAACTTCTTATTCCACTTAACCCTCATGTGCACATATATACATTCAAAAAACAATGGTTAAACAGTTTCAAAATGATGTTTAAAATTAGAGCTGTTTCTTTGGAATAAATGAATAACTGGTTGTAAGCCCTGGTGATTTACCTTCCAGGTTGGCAAGGTGTCCCAGGGTCCAATAGTCAGATGCCACTCAAAGTATCCAAGCGAATTTGACGAACAGGTCTATTTGGATTTTTAAATTGGCAGTCTATCAGTAAAAACTTTAGTGAGAATTCCAGAAACACAAAAAGGCAATAGAAAGTCACTCCTGAGGCAGAGACTGCTTAGAAATTGAAAATAGAAATGAATTTACTACCTTCAACAATGCAAAGATTCCTTCAAGGGTTTTTTTTCCTCTTCAGGTGTAACACAGCCTGTAGGCCAATGTAGATTTTCTGCTGAGCGAGACGAAATCCTTCCTTCATGTAGAGCATGCTTCGCTGGACTGCCAGTTCAAACCAGTTCTAGCCAGTCTTTACCCACAGTCAAACTGATACCATACGGCATGGGACCTCTCACTTCTGCTGTTGCCTAGGAAACAGTCTTGCTGCTTGCACACACTGTGCCCAGGAATAGAAAAGCCTTTCTCAGCCTTAAAGGTACACAGACCCCTCAGCTTTTAAACAGAGGGAAAAAAAACACTCCCATGACAATGTACAAAGTTGAACTTAAACTACAGCAAAATACACTGAAGAAATGGATGAATTATTCATATGTGGTTGTAATGTAATGTTGTCTGCAGGGCAAGCCTTCACGCGCCAAGACACAAACAGTTGAGTTTTCCCCACACCTGAATTAATAATGAATGGACACCATTAGACACAGAATCCTAAAAGCATATGTGAATATGAGTTTCACTCAAACACTGCTCAATAGTTAACCACATTCAAGAAAGATACATTATGCACATACTGGGCATTGCATTGCACCTGGGCAGTTATCATAGCAACCCAGAGATTAAGGCTAGCCTGCTTGGCACCACCATTGTCTTAGCATGCTGTGTGTATGAGATGAACAGTGTATTGCCCAGCACAACTTTACAACTGATAAACCATAGTTTTTGGAAACCTAACATATCACTTAACAAATACAACTCTCCTGTCATTCTTTTCCTATATCATATCTTACAGCTTCAACAAATAGAGTATAAAATGAATAAATCTTTAAAAATCATATATCAACATGATCAGAGCACGTGGACAACTATTTCTCTGACACACACCATAAACAAATCCCTTATATAAGCAGTTATTAACTCATCTTAAGTTACAATATCATTTCAGATCATGGTAAATGACATACTGTACTTTATCAAATCAAAGAAGAAATACATTATCTTCCCTATAAATTCTGGATTGCGGAGCCAGCTAATTGACTCATCATTCTGTGGGGGGGAGTTGTGCAGCAGTGTACAAATGTATCCACAACTCGGTGCAGACTCTCCCATTTCACTTGCAGCGGGGGTGTGGGGGGAGAGATGGGAAGTACCAGGTTGAGCGGGGAGATTACAGTACAACTGCCCTGTTGCACCTTGTACACACTTACCTTATAATGGAAACTGTTCCCTCTGGTACCCATGAATGATCTCGTGCTGCCCAAAATAGCACTTTTAAATGAGACCTGAGATTGCAATTGGCTTGGGTCTCGCACTGGCAGTGTCATGGGCACTTCTAGCCTCTTCTGTTTCCCACATACGCCTTGAGTTCAAGTTGGGTCTATGATTGTATCTGAAATAATGGCTGCCATTATTCTACAGCTACTAGTCTGAAACCAGCAAACCTGGATTTTGTTTAGAACACTGCAGACTGCAGTTATACTTCATGCTCCACCTCACCAGTCCTCCACTGAGCTCAGCCAGAAGAGAGTGTTGTGCATTCACATTTATTTATATTTAGGTGACTGCATCTGTTCCTGGGCCAGGATCGATCAGACTCTCAATGCAGCTTTAAGTTTATAAAAAAACAGTTCAATGCAATCCAGGCATTTTACAAAACAGCTTTGCAGCAAGCCCAGTTACACTACACTACACCCACAGCAAAATTCAAGGAATAGAAACCTTCCAGGATTGGTTTCATTTTTCAAGTCAAAATGTAGCAAGGTTCACATGGATAAAAGACAGCAGTAAAATAGTAGCTTATAATGCTGACAGATCATTAATTCCTTAAATTGCATTAATAGTTTTAGTTACATTTAGAATTAACTGGATTTTATGCATAATATTGACTAGGCAGATCTTTTGAATTATGCCCTATTCGTCCTAACATGTTTCAAGAATTGAATGTTCCTGAGGTTCTCAGTAAGAGCTCAGAGATGATTGCATTTCTAGACTAAGACCTACCTTCCAAGATTCTTGCTGAGGCTAACATACCATTTGGAAGAAGAACAGGAAGGGTAACATTTATCCTATAGATAGTGTTATCAAAAACAATTGGACTGAATAAAAAAGGGAAATTTCTAACAGGAATTTATGAGCAGATGAATTCCACCCCAAGATTCCCTTCTTTACCATAATGTAACCAATTTTCTAAATTATAAGTAATTGAATAAACAAGAATATTAATGTGAATCGAACTTGATAAGATAAGAAAATATTTGGAATGTTAGTCTTAACTAGAATGAAGAAATGGAATACAAAATAAATTTCTCTGAAGGTACACCTTGAAAAGGAAGGTGGAGTGGAAGATATTACAGGTGGCTGATCAACAACTGCTGGTTTTCTGTTCGCGTCAGGTGAAAATGACCTCTGTTTTCCTGTTAGCAATACCCATTGTGATGACAAGTTTCCATCCCGCAGATAAAAAACATTATGGAATTTGTTTCCTGATTTTGCAAACTGGGATGTCAATCTTGCCATTTTCTGTTTATTTTAACAGCAATACATAGAAATGTTCATGACTTCAGTTTTCCCTGAGGCAAGTTCCATTTCATAGCCTTACTAACAAGACAGAAATGTGGACAGTGTTTGCATCCAAAAATGTGGATTTTGTGGCTCTCGAGTGCAATAAGAACCACCAAGATGAAGGTCACTAATCCAGGTCAGGAGAATAGGAAATAAAGGAAAATTAACCCGTGGGAAATTTGTACAGTCCAATTCATTGATGCAACCAATTCCAGATTTTGAAACATTGATTTATAGAAATAGAGGCATCACGACAGAAGGTATTGCTGTTAAGTGCATAATGAACATTAACATTCCTGAAAGGGCGAGTGCAGATCGATAAAGCCATTAAAAAGGGTTTTAAATAGGGAAATAATGTACCAGAGTAAAGAAGCAAAATGTACATTTGTGCAAAGCCTTAATTAGGCCAGTTAGAGTATATTGTGCAGTTTGGGGTGTCCCAAAATAGCCACAGAGTACAAACTACCGTTACACCATGTTTTGTTGAATGATAATGTTCTTTCATCCACTGACTGGAGATCTGAATTTTTTTTTTTAAAGATAAGATATGTTTAAAAAGACAGGCGGCCAGCAAAATCATCCTTTCAGCTTAAGTTGGCTACCTAATTTGCAACACTGTATCCTACATTGCAATGCTTGTGAGAAGAGAGACAAAATATCTGTGCATCTCCCAGCAAGAACCAAGACCCAGGAAGTTAAAATGAGCTACATGTTCTTTCAGCAAGTAGAGAAATACTGCTAACTGCTATGTTTGAATCACTGAGTGACTGTCATGTGACAAGCCCTTCCCCATCTGTGGTTTGAAGCTGGCGTTTTCTCTGCAGCAGAGGAGAAGCTACTGGACTCTGATATATCAGGCCCTAAGTGAGGGTCCCTCTCTTTCTCTCTCCATTCCAGCTTGAAAGCTTTCCAATCCTGCTTGTTGACTGACCACCTCCGCATACACCGGCTACAATCAGAAACCCTGTTGAAGGAAATCATCCGCAGCGCTATCCCCAAGAGACTCACCAAAGCAGTCAACTACCTCTTCAAAGTAAAAGCATCAGGACCACTGAATTCAGCTAGAAGTCAGCCAAATCACCAAACTCCATGAACAGTATATCTTTTTTATGGACTCTAACTCAACCCATCTAACTTTCCCCACTCTGTAACCTTTTTGTGTGTGCGCTAACCTCTAGTGTGTGTGTGAGATTGAAAGTTGGCACTTGTTTATTATTTTGTGTGTGTGTGAGTGTGCAAGTTGGCACTTGTTTATTATTTTATTAGTTTGGTTTAGGTAAAATAAAGTTAACCTCTTTCTTTGTTAACTCAATGAAACCTGTCCTATTGGTTCTTGTTACGATCATAGAAAATAAATAATCAAATACCTATTGGATTGGGCAGTACATCCACTTTAAGAAAGAATTTAACCTCTTGTAGTCAAACGAGGAGAGGGAAAAGAGGGAAGCCCTTCGACCCCTCTTCACTTGACCGTAACAGAAATTTGGGGGCTCACGTCTGGGAGCAAACCCAAAGATAAATGGAAAATTTGAAGCAGGAAACCAAATTTTTCCCCAGCAATAATTTAAAAAAAACTTCAATACAGGTGTTCTTGTGGTTTTCAGTGCTAGAGTGTAAAATGTCCACATTCAAGGCTAGTACCTTCCTAGAACAGAGTGAAGTAACTTGAGCCAGGTAAAAGCCCTTTCTGTTGAAGAGTTGAGGAATGTAGCTGGGCAATTAGAGATTACTATCCACCCAAAAGCTATGAAGCTGGAAATCCTAAAACTTGTGGAGAACCATTTTAAATTGACACTGAAGAATCGAAGACAGGCATAGAATCTGAAACAGGCAAAATAATATTAGCTACGGTACAAAAAGAACAGAGGAGACTAGAATTAGAATTCCAGAAGGAGAAAGAGCAGAGTTTCAGGAAAGGGAGAAAGAAAGAGAATTCCAGGAAAGGGAAAAAGAAAGAGCTTTCCAAAAGGAGAAGGAGGAAAAGGAGTTAAGACAGCTTGAACTAACTAGGGGAAGACCCACTACAATCAATGAAGGCACCACTAGTGAGGGAATTACCCCTAGCTCAGGACGCAGTGCTGAGGTCTTAAGGTTCTCTCAGTTAATACCAAAGATCAATGAGGAGGATGTGGAAACATTTTTTCCTGATTTTGAAAAGCTCGTAAAACAGTTGAAGTGGCCAGTAGAGAGCTGGACATTGTTATTGCAAAGCAAACTAACAGGAAAACCCCATGAGGTCTAGTCACTGTTGCCTGATGAGAGTTCATCAGATTATGAGATGACTAAAAATGCTATCCTGAGTGCATATGAGCTAGTACCGCAGACATACCGCCACAAGTTCCAAACTCTCCAAAAGCAGCCAGGACAAACTTATATCGAGTTTGAAAGGGTTAAGTGACTCACTTTCAACCAATGGATATGGGCACTTAAGATAGAGTCCACCTATGAAAACCTCAGAGAGGTGATCCTCCTCGAGGAGTTCAAACACTCACTTCCCCTTTCCATAAGAAACCAGAGGGAAGAAGAAAAGGTTCCAAGAACCAGGCAGGTATAAATCTTGGCTGATGATTGTAGACTTATTCACAAGCCTTTGCCCCCAGGGAATCCCTTCCCTAATCACCTCCAAAAACATGAAAAGGATAGAAGGTGGAAGGGTGATAGGAGGATGAACAGCCATGAATGAGAAGGGAGAGCTAGAAACACAGGGGGCCCGCATCAGGCTAAAAAGGAAAGAGCTGAGAACTGGAGTGACTCTTGGAAGCCTGTATGGTTTCATTGTAACAAGGCAGGAGGAAAACTCATAGGTTTAGTCAGGGTACACCAAACCAGTGCAGAAAAAGGGGCCCTGATGGAAAGCCCAGCAGCCCAGGTTGTGGCTTTAACTGCGGCAGTAAAACCCAGTAAACCTACCACTGAGAGTGCAGGAAAACTTAACAACACCCCTGAGAGTTACCAGGATTTTGTATCCAGAGGAAAAGTGACTTCAGACCCTTCGAGTGAGGTGAGTAAGCCCATAGTCATACTTAAGGATACAGGGGCCACCCAATTCCTTCTGCTGGGAAAAGGCATGACCTTTCCCCTAGAGAGTGCATTGAATGCTATAGTGCTGGTAAACAGTATCAGAGGATAGCATATGCCCCTATCTTTAGACCGGGAGCACCTGGAATGCAACCTTTTTTCTGGACCGGTAACCGTGGGGATTGTACCTAGTTTACCTGTGGATGGTGTTGGCCTGCTCCTGGGTAATGATCTGGCGGGGGTGAAGGTGGTAGCATCCCTGGTGGTTTTAGAAAGACCAAATGAGGTCAGGGAGACAGAGCAGTTACAGGAAAAGCTCCCTGTCATTTTTCCTGACTGTGCGGTGCCCCAGTCCATGGCCAAACAAACTCTATCAGAGGAGGCTGAAGTGGCACTGCAGACAGATGACCCTAGTGTCTGGTTATCTGAAACCTTCTTTGGGAAGTTAGAGGACCCAGAGGATGGGTTAAACAGGTCTTACTTGGTTGAAGCTCAGCAAGCTAACCCAGGGTTTAAACATTTGGCACAGACGGCCCAAACTGAAGCTGAAGCAGAAGGAGTTCCAGAATGCTACTCTATGAACATACAAATTAGGAGCAGAAGTTGGTCATTCGGCCCCTCTAGCCTGCTCCGCCATTCAATAAGATCATGGCTGATCTGTTTGTGTCTCGAATTCCACACTCCCATATACCCCCCTTTGATTCCCTTGCCTAACATGAATCTGTCTACCCTCGCCTTAAAAATATTCAATGACCCTGTCTCCACCACCTTCTGAGGCAGAGAGTTCCAAAGTTGCACAACCCTCTGAGGGAAATATATTTAGAGAGATACAGCACTGAAACAGGCCCTTCGGCCCACCGAGTCTGTGACGACCATCAACCACCCATTTTATACTAATCCTACATGAATCCCATATTCCTATCGCATCCCCACCTGTCCCTATATTTCCCTACCACCTACCTATACTAGGGGCAATTTATAATGGCCAATTTACCTATCAACCTGCAAGTCCTTTGGCTGTGGGAGGAAACTGGAGCACCCGGAGGAAACCCACGCAGACACAGGGAGAACTTGCAAACTCCACACAGGCAGTACCCAGAATTGAACCCGGGTCACTGGAGCTGTGAGGCTGCGGTGCTAACCACTGCGCCAGTGTGCCACCCTAGGGGGAAGGGGAGGGTAATGAGATGGCTACAAAATATTGCTTCACTCCTTGCTGCTACAACATCACAGAAGAATCTAACCCTATGTTAATGAGCTAAGGATTGCATGCTAAGGATTAATGAGCTAAGGATAACTGAGCATGCCACTCAGTTGTCAAGGGCAATTAGGGATGGGCAACAAATGCTGGTCTTTCCAGTGGCACCCACATTCCATGAAAGAATGAAACAAAATGCCCTGGGACTGTTGCTGGCTCTCAAAACATTGTCCAAAATGAGAGAGACTGTACCTTACACTGACCACAATCTTCTGATCTTTATTGAAAATTTCAAAACCCAAATGCAAGGCTTTTTTGTTGGAGCCGACTTCTGCAACCTTACCACCTAAAGATTATCCACATTGCAGGGAAAAACAATGTGATAGCTAACGCTTTATCTAGGGTTTAGCTCAGCATGGAACCATCCCGGAATCATCCCGATAACAAAAAAAATTAAACCAGAGTATGGCTATGATAGTGAGACTGATGAGTGTGTGTGTGCAGTTTTTTTTTTAATTTGTGGCCTCATAATGAAATGTTCCTGTTTTCACATTTCATTATGCATAATGGGGAGGTGTTACACAATGTGTTTTGTTGAATGATAATTTTCTTTAATCCACTGACTAGAGATCTGAATTTATATTTTTTTGAAGAACTTTTTTAAAAGACAAGCTGCCAACAAAGTTGTCCTTTCCGCTAAGGTTTGCTATCTAATTTGCAGCACTGCGTCCTATTCTGCAATGCTTGTGAGGAGAGAGACAAAATGTCTGTATATTTCTCAGCAAGAACCATGACCCAGGAGGTTTAAAGGAACTATCTGTTCTTTCAGCAAGCAGAGAAATACTGCTAACAGCTATGCTTGAATCACTGAGTGACTGTCATGTGACAAGCTGGTGTTTTCTGTGCAGCAGAGGAGAAGCAACTGGACTCTGACATGTGCAGACCCTAAGTGGGGGTTCCTCTCTCTCTCCATTCCAGCTTGAAAGCATTCAAATCCTGCTTGTTGACAGACCACCTTTGCTTACTCTGGCTACAGTCAGAAACCCCATTGGAGGAAATCATCTGCAGTGTTATCTCCAAAAGACTCATCTACCTCTTCAAACTAAAATCCTTAAGACCACTGAATTCAGCTAGAAGCCAGCCAAATCACCAAACTCCACAGACTGTATAACTTTTTTATGGACTCTAACTCAGCCCATCTACCTTTTCCCATTTTGTAACCTATTTGTGTGTGTGTGCAAACCTCTAGTGTGTGTGAGAGTGAAAGTTGGTGCATTGTTTATTATTTTATTAGTTTGTTTTTGGTACAATAAAGTTAATTTATTTCTTTGTTAGCTCAAGAACACCTGTCCAATTGGTTCTTGTTACGATCATAGCAAGTAAGTAATCAAACACATATAGAATTGGCCAGCACATGCACTTTAGGAAAGAATTAAATCTGATGTGGTCAAACAAGGAGAGGGAAAAGAGGGAAGCCCTTCGACCCCTTCTCACTTGACGGTGGCACTACATAGATTCATCAGGGTGGTAAGGAGCAGTGACAGAGGGCCATTTCCACAAGAGCGGGGAAGGTTAAAAGATTTAATAGATGTTTTTAAAATGATGAAGATTTTGATCAAATTAATAAATTAAGAATATCCGGTATGGAAGTCAGCAACAAATTGAAAACTGTCGCAAAATTAATGAGAGAGAGGCTAGAAGAACTTTTTTTGTGTGGATCATGGAGTACTTTGCTACAAGGATTAGTTGAGGCAGATGTCATTGCAACTTTTAATTGGATAAATATTTCAAGTAGAGGAAGATAAAAGGAAACGGAGAGAGCAGGGCAGTGGAATAGTTTTAGATTATTTCAGCAAAGAACCAACACAGACACAAATGGGTTGAATGGCCTCCTCCTAAATGTAAATTTCTAAAGTTGCATAACGTTTTGAATTCAGAAATAAAGAATATGCCAGAATTCAGATTTGAAAAAATGTTGACATCATTTACTTATATAGTTAAAAAAATAGTGCTGGAAGTACTCAGCAGGTCTGGCAGCATCTGTGGAGAGAGAAGCAGAGTTAATATTTCAGATCTGTGACCTTTGTACTGAAAATTGAGAATTTCAATTTCTCCTGAGAGAGCATCAAATAGACACCTTAGCAGCACATGGGAACTTTTCAACAGTTTACTGTTTATCTGTTCAACAGGCACCCTGAGTCCAAGAAACATAAGGTGTAGTTATTGCCAGGTTCAGCTGAGACTAGCAGAAGTGAGGAATTTTGAAGTCTAAAAACTGCTTGGGTAATGAGTAATGTGTAACAATTACTGCAGCTGGGAACATCTTTTCAGAGTGATTTTTTTGCTTTAAGCCTAGAAAAAATACAGTCATAGAATTGTCACAATGCAGAAGGAGGCCATTTAGCCCATCACGTCCATGCAGCTCTCTGCAAGAGCAACTCAGCTAAGCCCATTCCCTCACCCTTGCCCCGTAGCCCTGCAAATATTTTCTTTTCAGGTGCTTACCTAATTCCCTTTGAAATCCACAATTGAATCTGCCCCCACCACACTCTCGGGCAGTGCACCAAGTTTCTAACCAATCACTGCGTAAAAAAACTTTTCCTCTTTTGCCAGTCACATTAAAATGGGTGTCCTCTGGTTCTCAAACCTTCCACCAATAGGAACAATGGTTCTCTATCTATTCTGTCTAGACCCCTCATGATTTTGAACACCTCAATCAGATCTCCTCTCAACCTTCTGTTCTCTAAGGAGAACAACCCCAGTTTCTCTAATCTATCCATGAAACTGAAGTCCATCATACCTGGAACCATTCTCGCAAATCTTTTCTGCAACCTCTCTTTAGCCTTCACATTTTTCCTAAAGTGTGGTTTCCAGAATTGGACACAATACTCCAGTTGAGGCTCAACCAATGTTGTATAAAGGTTCCTCATAAAGTTTTAGAATTAGAATTAGAATTAGAATTAGAACTTCCTTGCTTTTGTATGCTATGCCTCTATTTGTAAAGCCTAGGATCATTTATGCCCTTTCAACCACTTTTTCAACCTGCCCTGCCAAATTCAATGATTTGTACACATATAACCCCAGATTCATCTGCTCCTGCACTCCCTTTAGAATTGTACCCTTTAGTTTATATTGCTACTCCTCATTCTTCCCAACAAAATGTATAACTTCATACTTCCCTGCTTTAAAATTTATCTGCCACGAGTCCATCTATTTCACCAGCCTGTCTTAGGTCCTCTTGAAATCTATCACTGTCCTCCTCACAGTTCACAATACTTCCAAGCTTTGTGTCATCTGCAAATTTTGAAATTATGCCCTGTACCCCGAAATCTAGGTCAATTAATATATATCAAGAAAAGCAGTGGTCCTAGCACTGACCCCTGGGGAACCACTGTACACCTTCCTCCAGCCTGAAAAACAACCATTCGCCGTTTATCTCTGTTTCCTGCCATTCAACCAACTTTGTATCCATGCTGCCACTGTTTCTTTTATTCCATGGACTTCAACTTTGCTGAAAAGCCTATTATGTGGCACTGTTTCAAATGCCTTTTGGAAGTCCAAGTATACCACATTAATTGCATTACCCTCATCAATCCTTTATGTTACCTCATCCAACAACTCAATCAAGTTATTTGCCCACACAATTAGCCTTCAACAAATCAATGATAGTTTTCTTCAATTAATCCACACTTGTCCAAGTGACTATTAACATTGTCCCAGATTATCATTTCTGAAAGCTTTCCCACCACCGAGATTGAACTGATTGGCCTGTATTTGCTGATTTTATCCTTACACTCTTTTTTGAACAACAGTATGACATTTGCAATTCTCCAGTCCTCTGCCATCACAACTGTATCTAGGGAGGATTGGAAGATTATAACCAGTGTCTCTGCAATTTCTGCACTTACTTTCCTCAGTATCCTCAGATGCACCCCATCTGGTCCTGGTGATTTATCAACTTTAAGTATAGCCAAGCCTTTCCAGTACTTCTTCTTTACCAATTTTTAGCCTATCCAGTATCTCAACAACTCCTCTTTCACTATGACTTCATCAGCATCTTCTGCCTTGGTAAAGACTAATGATGCAAGTACCTCAGCCATGCCATCTGCCTCCATGCGTTGATCCCCTTTTAGTACCTTATTGGCCCCACTCCTCCTTTTATTACCCTTTTACTATTTGCATTCCCATAGAAGACTTTTGGATTCCCTTTTATATTAGCTCTCAGTCTTGTCTTATACTCTCTCTTTGCCTCTCTTATTTATTTTTTCACTTCCCTTTTGAACTTTCTACATTCAACCTGGTTCTCACTTGTATTATCAACCTGACATGTGTCATAAGCACACTTTTTCTGCTTCATCTTACTCTCTATCTCATTCATCATCCAGGAAGCGCAGCTTTTATTGTCCTACCTTTCCCACTCGTGGAAATGTACCTTGATTGTACCCAAACTATCTCATCTTTAAAGGCAGCCCATTATTTCATTACAATTTTGCCTGCCAATCTTTGATTCCAATTTATCTGGACCAGGTCTGTTGTTACCCTGCTGAAATTGGCCCTCCTCCAGTTAAATATTTTTACTCTTGATTTTTCCTTCTCCTTTTCAATATCTAACCTAAACCTTATGATACTATAATCACTGTTCCCTAAATATACCCCTCGTGACACAAGGCTTTCTTCAGAATGCTTATGAGATTGGGAAATTTTTCATCTTCATCAAAGATACCATAGGTGAGCTGTGTCAGTTAAAGCATAAGGGCAATTATGTGCCCAGATAGCCTTCTCTGTGGCTATGGTAGTCAAACTGTACTCAACTGTTATGGTATCAGATCATTTCAAGCATCCACAGAGGATCTTTTAATATCACCCCGAGTGTTGTCCTGATGCACTATTTTGCTCAGCTGGGGAATCAATATAGTTTGGTATCGCAGCAAAGCAAGGGCAGCATAGCATCATCTAGTTTGCTGGCATTCCCAAGGTCTCTGGTGCAATAGATTTGCATTGCTTTGTGAGCTCCAACAGTTAATCCCCTCAACTTCCTCAACAGAATGGGGTTCCACTTCCTCAATACAGATTTTGTGTGACAGCATTTAAAGGATCCTCCATATCAACATCCGTAATTTGCCGTTACACATTATTCCTTCGGAATCTGGCCCTCCTAAGGTTTTTAAGGAAGAAAATATGTCAATGAATGGCTTGTCTGTGACAAACCTTCCACAGATAACAATCCTAATAAGTGTTGCACAAACAACAGCTGAGGACTGCTACAATGAGTCAAATGACATTCTCAAATTGTTCATTGATAGGATCATCAGTGTCTTAAAGAAATGTTTTTACTGCCTTGAGAGGATCAGGATGGGCTCTGTAACATGCACCAGCTCATTAGTTCCATATATAAAACATAGCTAGACAAGTGGCCTGAGCTGCTCGAGAGGCAATATGAAAGAGAAAGTCAGATAGTCACTACAAGGACTCCCCAGTGACTAATGCAAAGAGTATCTGATCGCTGAAGCATTCTCATCTATTTAATATATTTGTGCTGGAAGTGAGAAGGCATGAAATGTAGGGAGTGATATCATAGAAGTTGTGACAGAGGAATATAGGGCAGAGTCTAGGTCCAGGAACACATGGGTGGGTTTGATGATCACATCCTCTCTTCATTATTGGGACGGGTCATTAGGAAGGTAAGGTATACTTGAGAATGAGTGAGCATTGGCATCAAGGTGATGGAGAAGATGGTAGGAGTTTATGACTGTGTGTTGCTTCACAGGGACATCACAGCAACTACGCAGGTGCACACCCATTAACCTGATGCAGTTACTGTGCCACAAACTTTGCCATCACCCATAGCTGGAGCAGAGTGCCTCACCTGGAGTTTTATTAGCCTGCTCCTCTTAGGGATTGGGCTCCTTAAATTGGACGATGCCCTTCTTCTAACATGTATTATTGCAAGTTTCTCCTGCAATAAGATTGAGTAAATTAGGTGAAGGCTTGCAATTGAGAGCTATCTTGTTGATGGTATTGACCTACTGATATAAATAATGTGGTTGGGTCATTCTGTTAAAGTAGACAAAGAGGTTTTAGGGTTGTGCATGCAAGTAATTGCTGTTGAGAGAGATGTCTGCACATATTGTAAGATCCTAAGTCAGTGCCCTTTTAATAGGTGTGAAGAGTTTGTTTTGTATCTCAAAAATAGTGCAAGGCACTTTCTTTGCTTTTTATTCATTGTTTCCTGTGCCTCATCTATAGAAAAAAGGTGTATAAAGTTAACTGAAAACAGTCCAAAGGGTATTTTATTAATCAACTGAGACTTAGATTTATGAAGGGGAATTTTGTTGAAGTACATGGCCAAAAAAAGGAAAGACTTGCATTTATACAGCACTTTTCATGACCACTAGACATCTCAAAGTGCTTTAGAACCAATGAAGTACTTTTGAAGTGTAATCACTGTTGTCATGAAAGAAACGTAGGAAATGTAGGCCAAGTTAATCTTTGATGTGATTTTCTATCAAAACAAGGACAAATACTCCTGGACAAGTTTTCTCGCACAAGCTGCTGGGCTGGGGGAAGATAACTCATTCACTGGACAGTGCCCTTGTGGTGGTCTGTTCCAGGGCAGGTCTTCTATTCTTTTTCTCCACCAGGAGAAATGAGAATGACTCGGGAAGAGAGTATATGAGGTCTTTTCCCATTGTCTTTCTCAGACCAGAACAGGAATTGAACCTGCGCTGTTGACATTGTCCTGAACCACACATTAGCCATCTAATCTACCTGGTTCCCCTCACTGCACAGTAAGAGCTAAAATATCATATTACTGATGATCTTTTCCTCCCAATATTTTGTTTAATTTAAAAGTTATGTTGAGCATCTGTTTGTAATGTCAGACATTTTAAACTTTTCTTACTTCAAAATGTCAAATCGATGTGTCTCACCTCACAAGTGTGACATTTCAAACCAGCATATATGTGGAGGGCAGAAAATTGTGAATGGCTTAAATAAATACCTATCTTTTGACTGATCATGCAAATATGATTGACTAAATTAAAAGCACCAAAAAGTATGAATAACTAGCTGAAGGGCAAGCAAAATCCTCAACTTTTTTTCAATTCCTCAACATTTTTTCAATAATACCATTCATGGACCAGCAAATGTCTGAAAACTGACTAATAAAATTAGTCAAATAGTTCCTTTCTTTTATTCTTTCAAATGATACGAACATTGCTGGCATCATTGCCCATCCCCAATTGCCCTTGGGAAGGTCATGGTGGGTCACCTTCTTGAACCGCTGCAGTCCGTCTGGTGTAAGTAAACCCATAGAGTTCCAGGTTTTGGACCTCAGTGACAGTGAAGGAACAGCGATACAGTCCCAAGTCAGGATGATGTGTGACTTGGAGGGGAACTTGCAAATGGTAGTGTTCCCATGTATCTGCTTCCCTTGTCCTTCCAGGTGGTAGAGATCGTGGGTTTGGAAGGTGCTGTTGAAGGAGGCTTGGCAAATTGCTGCAGTACATCTTGTATATCGTACACACTGCTGCTACTGTGCACTGGTGGTGGAGGGAGAGAATGGTGAAAGTGATGGATGGGGTGCTGATCAAGCGGGCTGCTTTGTCCTAGATGGTGTCAAGCTTCTTGAGTGTTATTGGAGCTGCACTCATTCAGGCAAGTGGAGAGAATTCCATCACACTCCTGACTTGTGCCTTGTAGATGGTAGACATGCTTTGGGGAGTCAAGAGGTGAGTTACCCGCCACAGAATTCCCAGCCTCTCACCTGCTCTTGTGGCCACAGTATTTGTGTGGGTAGTCCAGTTAAGCTTCTGGTCAATGGTAACCCCCAGGATGTTGACAGTGGGGGATTTAGCAATGATAATGCCATTGAATGTCATGGGGAGATGGTTAGATTGTCTCTTGTTGGAAATGGTCATTGCCTGGCACTTTTGTGGCATGAATGTTACTTGTCACTTTTCAACCCAAGCCTGGATATTGTCCAGGCCTTGTTGCATGTGGACACGGACTACTTCAATATCTGAGGAGTCGCAAATGGTACTGAACATTGTGCAATCATCAGCGAACATCCCCACTTTTGACCTTATGAGGGAGGGAAGGTCATTGATGAAGCAGTTGAAGATGGTTGGACCTAAGACACTACCCTGAGGAACTCCTGCAGTGATGTCCTGGGGCTGAAATGTTTGGCTTTCAACAATGACAACCACCTTCCTTTGTACGAGGTACTCACTGTTTTGAGGCAACATTTTGCACACAGCTATAAGCAACAATTTAACATAACGAATACATAAAATTGTGCAGTTTAAAAAAAAAATAAACTGAACATTAAGCCATTGTTCAAAATGCCTACAAGCAGTTTCTCCCATATAAACTTACGTTTCTATTCCGTGCATGCAGATTGAGTTAAATATTTCCTATTTGCTTTGGGTAACTTTTCAAGCTCTTACAGACAAAGGTCTGTATGAGAGTGATGCATCATGGGTTGTACTTTTCACCTATCTGCTTTGACAGAATCTAGAGTGCAACGTAACAACTTACAGCACTGTCACAGTTTTTGCCACCTTCCCAACAATCAATATGACTCTAATATGGTACAGTGGTATTTTATTAAGTTTTACACAATGGTCAGCACCTATAGTGCCTTAGTTTGCAGTACAGAGTGAGAATTACATCATTTGTGCCATGCTGGGCAGAATTTGTGCCCAGTTGTTAGGAGTTTTGAAGGAGTTTCTATCCTACCTGGTGTCTCTCTCTGTCCATTGGCTCAACCCCACCTGGGATTTCCACTGTATTTTGGCCCTTGGTTTGACCCGTCCTGGGGTTTCCTCTGTTTGGATACGGATCCTCTTCCCATGTGGCCTCTGCTGTCCGATTCTTTTCCTGTCCCTCTACACTACTGATTCTCTACTGGTGTTCTACAACCTACTCAACTGGTCTCTCTTTAATGCCACTTTTGAGGGTGGGTACAGGTGTTGATATTGAGACAGTATCTATTGGGGTCTTCCAAAAGTGTGTGGTGACCAATGAGATGTTGAGTATCTTCCAGACAAAGGAAGAAGAGTTAGCCCACTACCTTTCAGTGGTCCTCAAGATGCCATGCACTTTGTTTGACCAATCATTGGTAACAATACTGAAAAAGGGCTAACTTATCTTATTATGCTTCTTTCAAGAATGGAGTCAGTAACTTTGGGCCAGTTATCTCACATTCCTGGCCTGGTCTCAGGCTAATAGTTCTGAAGAGCCTATTGTCAGTAGGGATAGTTCCTTATCTTGTGGCCACGACTGGACAACTTGGTTAATGTGGCTGTAATTTCTGCGATCTTAGCAATTTCACATTTTGCTAATTGCATTGAGGGCAGAATGCTTCTTTGCTTACCTGCCGACCTAACGGTTTAAATCAGAAGGGGTGCATACCTTTCGATTTTATAAAGCTTGAATGATCTTCGGTTTAAATGGTGCTAAACAGCAACCTGGTGCATGTTAGTTACTGTATACTTGTTTGATTAATACAAAATAGTGATCATATACAGATAGTAGAAGTTACAGATCAACAATACATGTGCTACAATGTGTCAAGGTACGTGTGGTTACAATACCTCCCATCTGCTAATAGTTATCTGGTATATATTTGATTAATACAAAGATATTATATACATATTTGATATAAATTCAATGTGTGGTAGAATAGTCTTTTATCAGACAGAAAAGTGGTGAAAATAAGATCAATATTTTTATTTGCAACATTTTATACGGATTAAGCAGTCAATTAAAATTCAACAGTAATAGAGTTCTTTTTTACGCCAAAAGGTATTTCAAACCAGAGACGATCAGTAAGCCAGACCCAAACTATGCTGATTGATCACCTATTCAAGAGCAGGATATCATAGATATAACATAAGGGGTAAATATCCCTCAGCTGTGCTGCATCATCAATAACATCAAGAAAAAATAATTCACTGTTAGAGTAAGAGGAAGAAAACAAATAATCATGTATAATAGCTGAGAAAAAGGAAGAAGGTTTTGAGGAGGGAAAAGAGAAAAATAAACAAATGAAAAAAGCCTGTATCTATTAGTATCAGTAAAAAGTACAAAATAGTATACAGTAAAATTAGGGGACACATTTTATCAGCCCTCCAGGGACAGGCAGGGATCTGGGGGGCCCCATTAAATGGTGGGGGAAGGTGGGGTTGGGGGGGTTAGTTGGAGAATCCATCACCTTCCTGATGCCATTGAATTTTCTCAGAGGCCAATTAATGGCCACAGAATGGCATCTTCCTACTGTCACTGGTATTTTACCAGCAGCTGGTAGGAGCCCCGCCAAGTGGGGAGACCGCTCAGTAGAACCAGGCAGCCTCCCTGTGGGCTGAGTGGGGGGCTCTGCTTGGGCAATTGTGGCAATTGGAGGGCCCCCTGGTGACAAAGGCCGCCCCATGCCAACACCTCCTCCCCACTGCCCTCACCAACCATTCCCCTCCACACCTTGTCAGGGCCTGCCTGATTGGCTCCGTTGAACCTGCGCCCACTTGCCTTCTTCCAAGGCCAGCATCCAAATTGCTGCTTCTAGTTGGGTGCAGTCCCAACAGTGGCTACTGCTCCTGGTGGTGCTTCTGAGACTGCTGAGCTGCTGGCCCTCTGATTGGCTGGCAGCCCTTGGAGGTGGGATCCCCATTCTTAAAGGGATGGGAACCCTAGTGCCAGGCAGTTAACTGCCTGAGTGCCATAAAATGTGGCCGCGAGTCCCCTAAACCACCAATGTGGGGTTCCCCTCACCTTTCTGGCATGGCATTGGGACCCTGCTTCCTCCAAAAGATTCAGCTCTAGGCTTATTACAGAAATGGGCAAACCATTGTTATGTTCCGGTTGCAGCAAGATCACAATAAACATCAGAAATCTATTCCAAATCTTGGATTATTCAGCGACAATGCCATTGGGGTTTCTACTAGCATTTACTCTTTTTGTTTGCCTTCTGAATAATTGATCCCGTTCTATCCTTGAGATACATACATACATAACCTTTAAACAATTTGTTAATTTATTTTCCTGAGCCTTCAGAGTCCAACTGTTTACTCTGAAGGTGGGCCTGCTTTGTCCAAAATTGGTATCAGATTACCTTAAAAGGGCTGTTATTTAACCAAACATGACTTTGAATTTTAACAGTTGACATGTACCATTAAAAATGACAAAATCTATTTTTGTGTACCTATTTGAGCATAAGATGGACCAGTCGCCTGATGAAACAAATCATCAGTAGCCAAAAGAAGAGGATGTTGTCAAAATGTCTTATGTGACATAATAGTGGTTACTGTATCTTATGCACATAAATTCAATGACTGTAACAAATAATTACAACTTTAACAAAGCAATAGAAATGTAAGCAGGTTTCTTGGACTCCAAAACACTATTTGCAAATGTCAATACATTTTTATGCTGATGGAATGCCAAATGGAAAGTAAGATTCTTGGCATTAAAGTTTATTTTGATACTTTAAATGCCATGCTTCATTTCATTTTCCAAAAAGGATAACTCAGCCATAAAGACTTGAGGCCAGTGGGTTCTAAACACAGGTGGAATCAGTCACCAGCTACGTATTGCTATTAACACGAGCTTGCCAAATGTTTGAACATTTTAAAGTTTTAGGCGAGGAGATTCCTCGGAGCTGTTCCTGCTATGCCAACATCTCATTGTAAGAAATGAAGTGGAAACTCTGCTTACATGTGGAAGCGGTCTTTCCTCTGCACTTCTGGCAAAGTAAAGCTAGCAGAGTGGGAGTAGATCCAATGAATTTCTCAGCTTTTATCTCACTGGTTCTGTAAGCCACATTTCTACCAAGCTTAATTACTACCAACATTCTTAAATAAATATATTTATTGCCATTTGTCTACCAAGCTGGAAAAAATTTAGTTCGTAAAATAAGCATTCATACTGTATGAGAAAGCAGTACTAATACTTGCAGTCTAACATTGCTGGTTTACTCATTGCCTAAAACATATCTCTTTACATCGCATTGAAGGGACACAGTCGCAAAGATTGCACTTGCAGCATTATTACATTATACATAAAATCATACAGCATGGAAGACCATTCAGCTCATCATGATTGTGTTGGATCTTTGAATTAATTTATCGGAACTTCCCTGCTTTTTCCCTATAACCCCTGCTTTTATAAACTGACATATATACAGGCACGCTTTCAATTGGCAAAATTTGAGGGTCCTTCTGCAAGAACATATTAACGAGAGCAGAATTAGAGCAACCAATGACATCAAGAGATCGGCACATCTAGTGGGATATTCCAGAAACTGTGTGTGATACAAGCATCCTGGAGGGCAATGATGGAATATGCAGCAGACTCTCAATCAGTCTATAAAATGGGAACAGAGAATTGGCATGGAGGAAGAAAGCAAGCACTGGACAAGCAGAAATGGTTTAGTTCTGTGATCAGAATAATGTTTAGGCAGTTTCACATTGTTTTACAAATAAGAAAGTCCAAAAACTAAGTAAAGATTGTATTTTCATGATTATATGCATAAATGTATCCAAGACATATAATGTCTTAGTTAAGGACTGAGTTATGAGCTCAGCAGATACACTGTAGGGTGACGCTTCAGATGGATACTACATTGTCCATAGCAAATGTATTTTAGCATTACAATCTTCGCAGGCTAACTGTAAGAGAAACGGAGAGTGCTCTGGATCACAACCACATTGTAGCTAACTCCTCAGAGGAAACCTGTTGTGCTTTTTAGGTTGGCCTTGTGGATTGGAGGTAAATTCAATAATTTTCTTGGCTGTAATTTGAAGTGGAAGATCCAAAGATGGAAAATGAATATACCTGATCACCAAAGCCAAACTTACCTGGAGCAACACACACAACTGTATGTATCAATGTTAAGGATACTGACAACAATAAAAAAGAATACACCCTCTGTTATGATTTTGCTTTAATGGAATATGTAAATAATGAGGGTGCATCATCACTGCAGGAAGTGATGTCATACAGCATGTGACACAGCAGTAGGTGCTGTGTTGATCCCCAGTAAGATATTCCTGCAGAACTCTTATGTAACTTGTATAGTGTCTTGTGAATCTTCAAGAAAAAAGAAACCAAAGTAGTTGTTACTGTCCATCAGTGCATGATTTGTAAATTTGTGTGAAGAACCCAGTAACACAATGGGCTGAACTTTACAGACCCTCCCGATGTTGGGGGTCTAGACGGAGAGGGCTGGAAAATGCCTCCGGGAGAGGCCCACCCTGCACCCCACGCTGAGAAGGCCTCACCCCATATTGCTGGTGGCGAGGCCTTGTGGTGGCCCCCTGCCGCTTGGCGACAGGAGCCAAATTTAAATATGCAAAGCGCAACTTACCTTGCTGCATTATGCATCTCGCTGCGACTTCTCAAATACTTTCGAATATTCAGATGAATGGGCATTCTCACGTGCCTTCCTGTTCCCAACTGATAAAAGCCAGCGGGACAGAAGTTGCAGTGCTCGAAGCCTGTGAAGATTAGTGTTGCTAGATGGGTCTCAACTCTGCATTGGCCTAGGAAGGTGGGAGGGGGATGGTATTACTGGGGGCACAACTCTGCATTGGTCTAGGGAGGTGGGAGAAGGATGTATTACCGGGAGCACAACTCTGCAGGCATTTAGGGATGATAGAGGGGTTGGTATTACTGGGGGCACAACTCTGCAGGCATGTAGGGAGGTGGGAGGGATGGTATTACTGCAGGCACAACTCTGTAGGCATGTAGGTGGGCAGCGCGTATCCTCCCACCGTAAATGGGGGGCACTCCGCGCCCTTGAATGTTGTGGGAGTGAAGGAACAATATCACTCCAGGAACCCTTTGTTTGGGGTGGGTGCCATAAATTGTAGGCGGTTAAAGGTCATCTGGCTGGTGGGGCAATCGATGCAACTGCTACAATCTGAATGTGGTCATGCTGCGCCACTCTTAGTGGAAGCTAAGATGGACAATGCCAGGCCATGCCAGATAGTTGATGCATGAAAGCACCTGATGTAACAATCAACATCATTCTTTGCCTTGTTAGGTACCTTTGAAATAGTGAAAGAACTGAGTTTAAATTGCAACTTGGAAATTGGGACCCTCTATTCATTGATCTGCTTGTCGTGAGGAGCAATTTGTGCCACAGGCAGAACCAAGGGGCAGGTGCAGCCCACATGGAAGCTCCCAGTCATAAGTAGCAGCCTCCAAGGTGAACCCACCACTATAGCTCACTGCACATCTACAGGTCCCGCATGACATATGTGCAGATGTCTGAGCGCCAGTGTCAAAGGTGACTGCGGATGTCGACTGAGGTGGTGACACATCTCTGTGCCCTGCTCAACGATGACCTGCAGCCGGTGGGTTTCAGTGGGCATCCTAAGCCTGCGGCCCTCAAAGTGACAGCAGCTCTTAACTTCTATGCCTCTGCATCATTTCAGGGACCCACCTGCAACCTATGTGGGATGACGCAGACAGCAATGCAACACTGCTTCAGGGAGGTCACCGATGCCCTGTACCGGAGGGCTGGTGACAATGTCCATTTCAGGACATACCCTAAGAGCCAGGCTCAGAGGGCCATCGGATTTGGCCCCATCGCAGAATTCCCACAGGTGCAAGGGGTCAGAGACTACACACATGTGGCCATCAACATGCTGGGCAACCAACTGCATACCTCAACCAAAAGGGCTTCCACTCGCTCAACATGCAGGAAGTATGTGATCATTGGAAACACTTCATGCAAATCTGTGCCCGCTTTCCTGGCAGCTGCCATGATGCCTTCATCCTGCACCAGTGCCAGTGCTGTTGCTGTTCACTGAACTGGCTCACATCGAGGGGTGGCTTCTTGGAGACAAGGGCTACCCCTTGCAGACATTTCTGTCACGGTGTTTTTTTGAAACGTTTACGGATGTTCCTTAATGGTGCCACTTCTGCACCAGCAGCCTGACTGGAGGAAGGCTGCTGATCAGATAGCTCTTTGGCTGTGGATGATTTCAGCGGATGTCCTCTTTGAGCACAAGGCCTGGAGGGCTCCAGCTGGCTGGGAGAATCCTGCATCAGTGGAGAACTCCTCAGATATCGTAGCTGCTGGAGCTTGACTCACCGGCGGAGGGGCCGGTGTCCACATTGGAATCACATTGAGGGGGACCCCAGATATGGCCTGCAGGCTTACCTCCTCCATCTCAAGGCTCGTTTGAACCTTGCTGCTCTCCCAGGAAGGAATAGCGACAACGACAGTCTCTATGCCCCTACTCCCTTTCTTGCTTTGCCACTGCTGCGTGGATCACATGGCTGCGGCGAGGGATTGCAGGGCAACATGAAGCAATGGAATCTGGCTCACCAAGAGGGCCGCTGTCCTATTCATGGATGAAGCCATGCGCTCAAATGCCTGGGACATAGCAGCTGTCATGGCCTAGATGGACTCCCCCATTGTCCGCTCAAGGCTGCGCATGGTCTGTGTCATCTCCACCAGGTGTTGCCATGACTGTTGCTGCAGCTCCAGCATGCCCTGCACTGTCAACAGCAGAGGGTCATCATTAGCCTGGGACTCAGCATAGGCCTGGCCACTCACAGCCCTCCGACTGTCAGGGGCCTCTGCTGTCTCAGTCTCAATCAGCTGCTCGGGCACATGCGCAGTGCTCTTACCAGCTTGTGACACAGACTCTAAGGCCGGTTGGATTCCCACTGAGATGACTGCATCTGTGCTGGTGGAAGGAGCGGGAGTGTCATGGGATGCTGCATCCTCTGAGGTGCAGGAGGAGTTCTGGGCCGACGGGTTGCAATTGGAATGTTGACCTGCAAGATACAATGTGAAGAGCACACTCTCAGTCTTTACGGTGCGCATGTAACAATTATTACAACATCATCTCAAACAATAACATTTTCACAGTGATCATTGTGTATATCAAATGGCTGTCTGTTCACCCAAGATCCTGAGCTCAACATCACTGACGGAACGTTCCACATGGATTTGTGAGTTCCGTGGCCCCCTCCTCAGCCTGTATCAGTGGGTGTATATTTGGCACTCCTTCACAAGTCCTGTTTGGTCACGCGCATTATGGGCCCTCTTTGCCTGGAGAAGCAAGGAGGCAGATATTAAGCATGGCAAAACAACAAAATGACACATCACAAGAGGGGTGCTGGGCCCAAAGGTGGGGAAGGCTTGGTCTTCACTACTGGTTGAGCCTGTCATGTAGGTGCCATGGTCTGAGCAGCAGACAAGGATGAGTTCTTTCATACATGCAGCCATTCATGTCAAGTCATTCCTCCCTGCCCAACATCACTGTCTCCGGACTAGCTTCTCTCCATGATTTCTGCACTGAAGCGAATCACCATGATTCTGATCTTCACTGTTGTGCTTTGACATTACTTCTACAAGGTGGTCTTCAAAAATGCACCGCTGCCACCATATTGGGCTGTATTTTATAAGCCCACCGCTGATATCCAATAGCCGACATACCGAGTCACACCATCTCCCCCAATGACGTGGAGAGGATGGGCTTGACTCTGCCGTAAACAGCATCAGCTGATGGGAAAGTAGGTGCTGGCGCTATATTTAAATGGCAGCCAGCCCTGCATTAAAAGAAAACCTGAAAAAAAAACGTTCTGGCAATGGCACACATGTGCCACTCTGTGTGGGGTCACCCAGGTTCAGCGGAGCCATGAAACTAAGTGCCACTTACTTTTGCAGAGCCTACAAGATCATTCACCCTCTTGCGGCACTGAACCCAGTCCCGGCGAATGGCCCCATGGCTACTAACCTCCTCTGCCACCTCCACCCAGGCTTGCTTGGTCAGGCGGGAGGGCCTCTTCTTACCATCGCTGGCGAAAAAGATCTCCCGCTTTGCCTGTACAACCTGGAGGAGACTGAGCAGGGAGGCATCACTGAACCATGGGGCCACCCTGATTTGCGCCTCTGACATCTTCTGGAAGTAGCAGAATGTTGCTGGCAAAATGTTTCAGTACCTTCTTTGTTGTGCAGCAGCAGACAGAACTTTTTTTTTCAGGTTTTCTCTTAATGCAGGGCTGGCTGCCATTTAAATATGGCACCAGCACCTACTTTCCGATCAGCTGACGCTGTTTACGGCAGAGTCAAATCCACCCTCTCCACATCACTGGGGGAGATGGCGCGACACAGGCATGTCGGTTATTGGATATCGGTGGTGGGCTTATAAAATCCAGCCCAATATGGTGGCGGTGGTGCATTTTTGAAGACCACCTTGTAGAAGTAAAGTCAAAGCACAACAGTGAAGATCAGAATCATGGTGATTCGCTTCAGTACAGAAATCAGTCCGAAGATTGGGAGAAGCCACCAAAAAGAAATTGGGACAACACAAGTGGTCTGCTACAAAAGCAGAAGCGGTGCAGTGAGACACCGGGAGGTATCTCAAAAAAACAGTGAATAACTGAATAGAATGATAAGCAGATCAGTGGTCAGTAAAAATATAAAGTTGGTTCAGGTTTGGGCTGCGATAGTCAGTTTGGAATCAAGCTGAAAGGTTGAGAAGCCACTGGGGCATTGTG
Source organism: Heterodontus francisci (assembly GCF_036365525.1). Taxonomy (NCBI): domain Eukaryota; kingdom Metazoa; phylum Chordata; class Chondrichthyes; order Heterodontiformes; family Heterodontidae; genus Heterodontus; species Heterodontus francisci. The sequence goes on from NC_090375.1 coordinate 137,128,043, forward strand.
GTGGGGTTCCCGGTGAAAACAGCTTTGTATGCGGGGCCAAAGAAAAAGTGCACAATAGAGGCTAAGGAGCCAAAGAGCTACAGCGATACAGAGCCCGGGGCTGGGCATGGCGAACACTCAAACTGCAGGCACAACAGTTCTGCTGTACTCTTTAGTATTTCCATTGAAGGAAACCCAACCCACAGTAAACCAGAAGGATCCCTGAGAAGCAAGAAGCACAATGACTACTAAATTTCCTGTCAAGAATTAGAAGGCCACAGATGTATTATCCGAATTTCAGCTTTTTTGCCAGAGAATGGAATTCAGTCTTTTGGATTTATCCATTGCTGAACCTGTCAGACAGGCAGTGAAGATTAAAATAGCCATTGGAAATGAGGGAGTCCATCGAATTAATATATCAGGTCTATCCTTTCTTTCTTTCTTTGGCCTCCTTGCCTCAATAGGCAATGGGTAAGCGCCTGGAGATGGTCAGTGGTTTGTGAAGCAGTGCCTGGAGTAGCTATAAAGGCCAATTCTAGAGTAACAGACTCTTCCACAGGTGCTGCAGATAAAATTGGTTGTCTGGGCTGTTACACAGTTGGCTCTCCCCTTGCGCTTCTGTCTTTTTCCTGCCAACTGCTAAGTCTCTACGACTTGCCACTCTTTAGCCCCACCTTTACGGCTATCTGCCAGCTCTGGCGATTGCTGGCAACTGACCCCCACGACTTATGGTCAACGTCACAGGACTTCATGCCACGTTTGCAGACGTCTTTAAAGCAGAGACACAGATGGCCGGTGGGTCTGATACCAGTGACGAGCTCGCTGTACAATGTGTCCTTGGAGATCCTGCCATCTTCCATGCGGCTCACATGACCAAGCCATCTCAAGCGCCGCTGGCTCAGTAGGGAGTATATGCTGGGGATGTTGGCCGCCTCGAGGAATTTTGCATTGGAGATACGGTCCTGCCACCTGATGCCGATTCTCCGGAGACAGCGAAGATGGAATGAGTTGAGACGTCGCTCTTGGCTGACATACGTTGTCCAGGCCTCGCTGCCGTACAGCAAGGTACTGAGGACACAGGCTTGAAACACTCGGACTTTTGTCTTCCGTGTCAGTGTGCCATTTCCCACACCCTCTTGGCCAGTCTGGACATAGCAGTGGACGCCTTTCCCATGGCTTTGTCCAGACTGACCAAAAGGGTGTCAGGTCTATCCAATGATGATCAAAAAGACCCGGTGACGCTCTGGAGTACAATGGAAGATCAACTCCGCATTAAGGTGAATTTCATGACCCACTGTTTTGAGTTAATGACATTCAGACAACAGCATAAGGAGTCAATTGATCAGTTTGTAAGCTGATGTGTGATTAAGGCAGAGACTGTGATTTCTCTGAAGCCGAGTTGTCAGATAGAATCATGCAACTTGTTATTGCTTCAACACTGAACGAAGCCTTCCAGAGTAAGACCTACTGGAAAAAGAGAAACGGCATGATATTGACACCTTGTTGAAAGATAATAGAAATATGAAGCCGTTGTGGCAGGAAAGCAACACTTGAAAGCATTGGGTGTGACACAGACTATTGGCAAAGTGCCCAAGGCGCCAAAACAGAATAAATCCTGTGGGCAGTGGGGTCTCCCAGACCAACCATGGAATTGTTCAGTGTTTCAAGACCACTGCAAGGTATGTGGCTTGAAAGGCCATTGAGCACCGTCAGTGAAGGAAATCTGGTTGTGAAAGTGTGGCCAGAGACTACAATAAGCCACAGTCAAATAAAAAGTGTGTGCAGTGTACTGGCAGCAGCAACAAGGAGTGTGCCAGAAGTCAATGCAAGCGCAGACACATACATGAGGTTGGTAACAGGACAGACCAGGTGGAAGATAAAAGCGAGCAAGCTTTCCACACCGTTAATGTGGCACGATGTGATACGATCACACAGCTAGAGGCTTTTGCTACAATCAACATTATGGCCAGGATTTTCTGGACTCCCCAAGATGGCAGAGCATGCAGTATCATGACGGGCGGTGGGGGGCGGAGGGCCCATTGCCTCCCCGTCACCAAGCAATCTGCCCGGGGCAGGATAGACTGACGACAGTCTTCACGCCCAAAGGCCAATTGAGGTTCTTAAGTGGCTGATTAACGACCACTTAAAGGCCTCTTCCCACTGCCGCTGGCATCTTACCAGTGCCGGGGGTGGGGAGGTGGGGGAAGGGGGCTGTGGAGGGCGGATGTGGTGGGGTGTGCCTCCGCCACAGGGGAGCTTGCCTTGTATCATCAGGCACAATCCCTGCGGGCTTAGGGATTGGGGGTGCCCCTCCTCCATGGGCAATAACCACTTCACCCACTGGGACCCCCTCCCCATGGACTGCACGACCACCCCCTCACTGGGGCCTTCTGGACTGTCCCTGGTGACCCTGCCTCACCTACCTCTGGTCCGCAGCTGCAGCATTGCCTGGGTTCGAAGCCTTCTGCAGTACCAGCAGTGATCACTGCTCCCAATGGTACTGTCGATACTGCTGAGTTGCCAGTCCTCCAACTGGCCGGCTGCTCATGGAGGCGGGATCTCCATCTTTAAAGCGTTGGGGTTCCCGGCTCATAAAACCTGGAGAATCGCTCTGGGGGAGCATCAAAAAGCCAAGGTGGGGTTCCCCTTGCCTTTTCGGCCCAGTGCTGGGAACCCCACCTCAAACACAAATTGAGCCCTATATGTCCAAACAAGAATGGCAAACCCTCGTTCAAAGCCAAGATAAACACTGGAACTAGTGCCAATATTCTGCCATTAAGAATGTTAAAGGACATGATTTTGATTGATGGGAGTCAGTGGTATCGCCTACAAAAGCCAGTTTGACAGCTTAAAACCAGTCAACAATCCATTGTATTGGTACACTGACATTAAAATGCAGCTATGGCAAATCTGTATGGTCATCGCAAGTTTTCTACTTGAGAGACACAATTGGTCTCGCAGTAGCAGGATTATCAACATGTAGGGAGCTCAAAATTGTAAATATACATGAAATCAACATTGCACCATTGGTGGAACATATGTTAAAAGTGACCCTATCGATTTACAGCTGAAGTACCCAGACAAGTTCGATGCTGTGGAGAGTTTCAAAGATGATGCTGTTTTGCATTTAAGAGAAGATGCAATTCCTTCAATTGACCCACTTAGGGAGTGCAGTGTACACATCCAGGAAAAGCTGAAGACTGAATTAGATGATATGGAACAAAATGGCATTATTCGTCATTTGCAACAACACACTGACTGGTGTAGCTCTATCACGTGCACTGAAGAAAGATGGTACAATTTGGATTTGTTTGAACCCAAGGGGCGGCACAGTGGTGCAGTGGTTAGCACTGCAGCCTCACAGCTCCAGCGACCCGGGTTCGATTCTGGGTACTGCCTGTGTGGAGTTTGCAAGTTCTCCCTGTGACCGCGTGGGTTTTCGCCGGGTGCTCCGGTTTCCTCCCACAACCAAAGTCTTGCAGGTTGATAGGTAAATTGGCCATTATAAATTGCCCCTAGTATAGGTAGGTGGTAGGGGAATTGAGGGAAGGTGGGGATGTGAGAGGGTAATGGGATTAATGTAGGATTAGTATAAATGGGTGGTTGATGGTCGGCACAGAGTCGGTGGGCCGAAGGGCCTGTTTCAGTGCTGTATCTCAAAATAAATTTTAAAAAATAAAAATAAATAAAAAGATGCTTGAATTGTGCATTATGTGTGTCCACATAAAATTCCGACATTGGAGAAATTAAATCCAAGATTTGCCGGAAAAAAGTTTTTCTCCAATTAGGCACAAAACATGATCATTGGTCTGTGCATTTATCAGAAGGATCATAGGAACTAACCATGTTTAGAATTCCATTTGGAAAGTATTGTTTCCCGAGATAATCATTTAGCTTATCTGTAAAACAAGATCTATTCCAACAACATATAGACAGGATTACCGAAAATGTTCCAGGTTGCGTATATATAGTGGATGACATTACAGTCTTGGGTACCACTAAGGAAGAGCTTGGTCGAAATCTTCATGTGTTGATGGAAATGGCTAGAAGACAACATCTTGTTTTTAACAGCAAATGTGCAAAATGAATGTAAGCCACATCAACTCCTTTGTTTGATATATTCTAAAAGTGGGATATGTCCTGATCTAAGCAAAATAGAAGATGTACATCTCTGCCTACACCCCAAGATCGAGAAGATTTGCAACGATGTCTAGGGTTATTCAATTTCTTAGCATCCTATCAACCCAACTTTGCTGAAGAGCATCATCATTGAGAGAATTGCTGAGAAAAGGTGTTCCGTTTATGTGACAAGAGGACCACCAATCTGTATTTGAATCACTTACGCAGTCATTGTCAGAGAAGACAAGTCTTCTTCAATACTATGACCCAAGAAAATAAACAGTCTTGGAAGTCAATGCGTCGCAGAAAGGGCTAAGAGTGTGCCTTATGCAGGAAGGGAAACCAATACCGTTTGGTTCAAAGAGTCTCTCACCAGCACAAGCCAATTACTCGAACATAGAACATGAGACACTTGCTCCAGTATTTGGCATTATGAGGTTCCACATGTACCTTGCTGGTAAGCAGTTCATTGTGAAAATAGACCACAAGCCGTTAGAGATGATATGGCATAAACCTTTGACAAGTGTGCCACCTAGATTACAAAGGTTACTGTTCAAAATCCAAGGGTATGACTGTGAAGTCTATTATAAAGCAGGGAACAGGATAGTTACATAGGACACATTGAGCCGATTGCTAAATACAAAGAAAACAGTGGATATTTCATCAGACCTACAAGTTGACTTTATAGAAGTTGAAGACATACTTAATGTTGACTTAATGAGCTTTGGACAGCACAAGAGCAACCAACTTAGAGAAGAAACAACCAAAGTTCCACTGCTGAAGGCATTGTGGTGAGTTATTGTCGATGGTTGGCCTGATATGATACAGGAGGTTTAAGACAACCCAAGATCCTTTTGGCCGTAAAGGGACGAGTTAGGCATCTCAAGATGAGTAATATTTAAAGGAAGACAAGTGCTGATTCCTGAATCTCTTCATCAGGATATATTGTCACAAATGCACCAGGGCCATATGGGCATTGAGCGAACGAGATGCCTGTCAGGGAAAACTCCGTACTGGCCTGGGATTAACTGCAATATTAAGAGAAGCATGAGGATATGTGGTGTGTGCTAAGCACATCAGCCAAACAAGCATAGGGAACTACTACACACTCACGAGGTCCCATCGCAATCCTGGTTGAGGATTGCAATGGATCTGTTCACCATTCATGGTGACGATTTCCTCTTAGTCACAGATTTCTTCTCAAAATTCCCAATCATCAGACAGTTGAGGGATACATTGAGTATATCTGTAGCAAATATGATGAGTGCTATATTTCATTTTTTTGGTACACTGGAGGAGATTGTATCAGATAACGGTTCACAATATACAGGCAAACCATTTCAGGATATATGTGCAGGTAGGGCATAAACCACATGACAGCCTCTTCACATTATCCTAGATCCAACATCTTGGTGAATGGTTCACACAGTAAAATCGCTTTTTGGGAAGTGCAGGAAAACAGAGCAAGATTTCCAGATCGCTATCTTGCATTTATGGGCAACATCATTCGACATGGGATTACCATCAGCAGCCAAAATCATGTTTGGGAGGCAGATCAGAGTGACTCTTCCAAGTCGTCATCTGTCCAGGTTTGCACCAGTGCAGGAAAGACTACTGGAGAAGCAGGAAAAGATGAAGTCCACACACGATCAACATGCAGGTGTGGAATTGCTTAGTTTACATGTCGGGCAAACGATTTGAGTTATTCACTCAACATAAGGAACCTGGTTCCCTGCAGAGGTATCTGAGGTTTGCAGTTTGTATGTAAAGCCCACTTGTAACTTATATATAGCATTGTGAGTCTTTAATAAAAAAAAAACAAAGTATATGTTACCATTCACCAGTGCGTGAAGAACCGAGTAACACACCTTCCATGTATAGAAAAGATTGAGAATGATTGTTTGATATCAAAGCAACAAAGTAAAACAATTTTATTTTCACCTGTTAGATCAGACATTTCCTAAAGCTCCCATTTTAACTGAAGCTGCGAGTGCAGCAGGGGTAGGTGGGGAGACAATCAACCCGCCATGGTGGTGAGAGGCTAAAGCCATTTTATCCCTGGAATTCAGCACCATATGTGGAATTGAACTCCCAGCCGAGGCAGGTGGGAATAACCTGGTAGCCGACGGGTGGGAGCAAAAACCCCATGGCAACTAGCCACCTTTGGGGGTTCAAGGCAATGGTTCCTGGCAATGGAAGTAACAAAGTGGTTGGGTTCAAGACAATCATGGTCACGGACAGGGGAAGGGAAGGCTATGGCAGGCAAGGCCCAAGGATTCCTTGTGCAGCACAAAGCAGCACTAATTGGACCCTTACTTTTGAATATTTACGAGCCCATCAACTAGCTGCAGCAGGGCCTCCATGCTGTTAAAATGGCACAGAGAATGAGCACAATGTGAACAAGATGAGTATCATATTGCCCTGATTTTAATTCGTGTATGTCTTGTTCTCAATGGGTGAAAGGAGGGTGGGGGGTGGGAGGGGTTAAAATCAAGCCTCCAGTCTTAAAACTGTGAACTATAATCCCAACTTTGATGGAAATAATCATCCAGCCTCAGAGGAGGCTCAGTCTAACTAAACAGCTTGAATTTGAGTAAGTGGACTGATTTTATGCTGGAGAGAGATTTGTTAAGATCTGCTGTTAGTCTTCCAATTAAATCTGAATTATTTCTGCACATTAAAACAAAATCAACTAGCATTTATATAATGCCTTTAATATAGAAAATTATTCTAAAGCACTTCACAGTGGCAATAATTTAAAAAAGGATGGCAAGCCAGAGGAGATATTAGGAGGTGTGACCAAAAGCTTGGCCCATAAAGTAGGTTTTAAGGCTCTTAAAGGAGGAGAGGGAAGTGGAGAAGTAAAGAGGGGTTTAAGGGAGAAATTCCACAGCATGAGTCTTTGGTGGCTTAAGGCACAGCTCTCAAAGGTGGGCTCTTTGACCTGACTTTCTGACTCATTTGGCAAGCAGGTGCCCTAGATCCACCTCTAGTGTTGTGGCACTTGTCAATGTCAGCTGTTTCGTTTTTATGTTGTTCTGGTTCCCAGATGTTGGAAAGAATCACACTTTAAAACTTGGAAAAGGCTGGAGTCAGTCTTGTTTAATTCAGCTCTATGCTGTATGCTGTAGAGCCTGATTCTTGTGTTACATATAACATGACTCCCCTCTGCAGCCATGAATGTGGCCCCTCACTGGAAAACTTAAACATACCAACTAGTTCCTAGCTAATTAGTTCCTAACACTTTACAGATAGTATAACAATATATACATTATAACATCCCTCTTTCTTTCAAACATATTGCCCATATATCAATATAACTGTCAATATAAATAAAGAAGATTATCATCCAACTTGTGGAAATAATCTGAACCCCTTTTTAGAGTCTTTTATAGCATGTATTTTTTTATATATATTATTCACGGTATCGATTGGGTGGTAAGATGTTGTGCCTCCATCTTGTAGATTTGGCATTTGTTGCTCTTAGTGGTGAGTTGGCACACTGTACAGGCGATGTTGTGTCACTTGCTGGTGATGTTGTTAATGTTGTCTCGCTGGATAGTGATGTTTCCGGTGTTGTTGATGGTCTTTTCTGTTGTTCCAGCTCAGGTGTAGGTCGAATATGGATTCTGTTCCTTCTCATTTGGTTACCAGTTACAGTCTCAATGATATACGACCTTGGAGTCTCAGCTTCACTAACAATTTTTACTGGGCTCCAGGTTTTCATAATTGGATCCTGTACGTGTACAGTTTGTCCTTTCAACAGCTCAGGTAGGGATTTAACATATTTGTTGAAGTGTTGCTCTCCTCTCACCTGTGCTTCAGGATGTGCAGAACACCAAATGAGTTGATTTATCAGCTGTTCATCTGTGTCCTTACATTTACATTTTCTGGCTGCATTTTTCAATCTTGCTACAAAATTGTCAATAGGCTCACCTAGTTCCTGTCTGAGGCCTTGAAATTCACATCGGTATATCTGATGATTTGATTTTTTTTTTCGTTTTTAGAGATGCAGCACTGAAACAGGCCCTTTGGCCCACCGAGTCTGTGCCAACCAACAACCACCCATTTATACTAATTCTACATTAATTCCATATTCCCTCCACATCCCCACCATTCTCCTACCACCAACCTACACTAGGGCAATTTACAATGACCAATTTACCTACCAACCTGCAAGTCTTTGGCTGTGGGAGGAAACCAGAGCACCCGGCAGAAACCCACACAGTCACAGGGAGAACTTGCAAACTCCGCACAGGCAGTACCCAGAACTGAACTTGGGTTGCTGGAGCTGTGAGGCTGCGGTGCTAACCACTGTGCCACTGTGCCACCCTGGCTGGAGATGGGTGCTGAATCTTTCAAAACTTTTGTCTGGGGTTCTGCTGTCATCTTTGCTTAGGTCCCAGCTGTTAAATAAATTTAATCCTTTAACTCCAGTGCACAGAAGGATACAGCTGACCCTCTCCTCTGCACTAGTGCTTTTTAGGAAACTATCAAATGCTAAATTGCACTTTTGTTTAAACTTCTCAAATGCCTCCACAACATCATCAGCTCCCCAATTCATGATGGACTGTAGCAGTGCATTCATTCCTATCCTGGCTGACATTTTGTTTTTTTTTAGAATTTTTGCCCAAGTTTTTCTTTCCATCTCTCTGGCACTAATTTGGGTCTCTTTTCTCAATCTGATGCTTTTAAAAATGTTGTAGGTTTATTCATAGACACTCACTGCCACCAGGTTTCATATTTATGTTGTTCTGGTTCCCAGATGTTGGAAAGAATCACACTTTAAAACTTGGAAAAGGCTGGAGTCAGTCTTGTTTAATTCAGCTCGATGCTGTGTGCTGTAGAGCCTGATTCTTGTGTTACATATAACATGACTCCCCTGTGCAGCTGTGAAGGAGGCCCCCCACTGGAATACTTAAACATAACAACTAGTTCCTAGCTAATTAGTTCCTAACACTTTATAGATAGTATAACAATATATACATATATAACATCAAGCATTGTACAGAACATTCCCCAGCCCCAGAAAGTGTTTCTGTGTCATCGTCAGAATATCTCAGTAAGTGCATCTCGGCTCTTGTGCCTTGATGCACTGCATTGCAGAATTTTTAGGCCATTGCTTTTATTTTGGCACAGATGGCTTGGAGGAAGGGTCTTCCATCCTGTAAAGCTGCTCTGACAATGTCATGAGCAGGGAACATTCTCATTTATTCATCAGTAGCCCTATATGAAACAGTTGGGACTGCACCTCAGATAGGTCTGAGTGGTACCACACAACAGTAGGGTACCAGGAAACCAATTGGTAATACACATTTTTCAGCTGGTCGCATAGTTTTCTGGGCTCATTGCTGTGAGACAGTCAGTTTATGACTTCTCTTGTTTCCTATTTTTTGAAGGAGCAACTAAAGACGGCCAACAGAATCTCTCTATCAGTGACACTCTCTTGAGGCTAATATTCTTCGCCATAAAATAGTGAAGTACTTTGAACACCTTTCCTTCATCGTTAACTTTAAATAGATGTACAGAAATCAAATCTGAAATAAAAACTCAACAGGTCTAGCAACATTTGTGGAAACACAAGAACACAAGAAATAGGAGCAGAAGTAGACTTTTTGGCCCATCAAGCCTGCTCCGCCATTCAATATGATCTTGGCTGATCTTGGGCTTCAATTCCACTTTCCTGCCCACTCCCTATATCCATTGATTCACTGCAAGACCAAAACTCTATCTATCCCAGCCTTAAATGTATTCAACGATGGAGCATTCACAACCCTCTGGGGTAGAGCATTCCAAAGATTCACAACCCTTTGAGTGTAGTAATTTTCCCCCATATCAGTCCTGAATGATTGGTATCTTATCCTGAGATTGTGTCCCTGTGTTCTAGATTCCCTGACCATCGGGAACAATCTCTCAGCTTCTACCCTATCAAGCCCTTTCAGAATCTTGTATGTCTCAATAAGATCGCTTCTCATTCTTCTAAACTCCATAGAATATAAGCCCAATTTACTCAGCCTCTCAACACAGGACAACTCCTTCATCCCAGGGACCAATTTAGTAAATCTTCGCTGCACCACCTCCAGTGCAAGTATATCCTTTCTTAAATATGGAAACCAAAACTGCACACAATATTCCAGGTGCGGTCTCACCAAAGCCCTGTGCAATTTTAGTAAGACTTCTTTATTCCTGTACTCCAATCCCCTTGCAATAAAGGCCAACATGTCATTTGCCTTCCTAATAGCCTGCTTCAGCTGCATGTTAACTTTGTGTGTTCCTTGTAAGAGTACCCCCAAGTCTCTCTGAACATCAACACTTACCAGTTTTGCACCTTTTAAAAAATAGTCTGCTTTTCTATTTTCACGACCAAAGTGAACAACTTCATACTTCTCTACATTATACTCCATTTGCCATCTTGTTGCCCACTCACTTAACCTGTCTATATCTCTTTGCAGCCTCTCTATGTCCTCCCCGCAACTTACCTTTCCACTGAGCTTTGTAGCATCAGCAAACTTAGATATATTACTCTCTGTCTCTTCATCCAAGTCATTAATATAGAGCGTAGATAGCTGAGGCCCCAGCACTGATCCTTGCGGCACCCCACTATTCACTGCCTTTCAACTTGAAAATGCCCCATTTATGCCCACTCTCTGCTTCCTGTCTGTTAACCAATCCTCTATCTGCAAATATATTACCCCCAACACCATGAGCCCTTATCTTGTCTACTAAGCTTTTATGTGGCACCTTATCGAATGCCTTTTGAAAATCCAGGCATACTACATCTACTGGTTCCCCTTTATCTACCCTACTAGTTACAGCCTCAATTTGTCAAACAGGATCCCCCTTTAGTAAAACCATGCTGACTTGTTCTAATCGTACCATGCATTTCCAAGTGCAATGTTAAGACTTCGTTAATAATAGTTTCCAGCATCTTCCAAATGACTGATGTTAGGCTAATTGGCCTGTAGTTCCATGTTTTCTCTCTACCTCCTTTCTTGAAAAGCAGTGTAACATTTGTAAAGAGAAACAGAGTTAATGTTTTAGGTCAATGACCTTTAGTCACAACTGTCAAATCAAGTTAAAAAAATGTTCTCAACTTTAAATGATTGAAACTCAGTATTAATCTGTTATTCCACCAATGTGCTTTGTTGAATGATATTTTTTTTCTTTAATCCACTGACTGGATATCTGAATTTATATTAAAAAATACATTTTAAAAGACCAGCTAAAAGGATGATTTTGCTGGCAGCTTAAGTTGGCTACCTAATTTGCAGCACTTTATCCTACACTGCAATGCTTATGAGGAGGGAGACGAAACGTCTGTATATTCCATAGCACGAACCAAGACCCAGGAAGGTCAAAGGAACTGTTATGTTTTGAATCACTGAGTGACTGTTATGTGACAAGCCCCTCCCTATCTGTGGTTTTAAGCTGGTGTTTTCTCTGCAGCAAAGGAGAATCAACTCGACTCTGACATGAGCAGACCCTATTTTTAATTGGCTAGGCATCATGCATCTGCAAGTGCTACTGGTCTCAAAGTAGGCTGACCTGTTAATGTAAGGTTTGTGGGATGGGGATTTCATTGCCGTTTCGAGTACTGTATGGTGCAGGGTGGTGTAGGATTGTTTTCAAATGAGAAAATTCAGGTGGAAGCAATTTGCACCACTTGTCACCTTTAAATTACTTCCCCCAGTTCCCTCAATCTTTTTAACCTCTCCTCTCTGTCAAACTCCCGCAAGGCTCATTCACATACAGCGCCTGTTAGCCAGTGGTGCTGCAAACATGAGTTTCCTGTTTCTGCACCTAGATATTATATCCCACCAAAAATCTACAGGAAGGATAGTTCAATAGTTCATAAGAATTTCTGTGACAAGTTCCATGCCAGTAAGAGTTTCTTCTTCACAGCTGCCATTAGCTATGTGTATGACATTCTGTATCGACGGTACCCATGTCTCATTAAAGGCACCTACAAGCACCCCATCACTTATATGAGCAGGAAGGCACTCTACACTACAAAAATGCAAATACTTTGTGACACCAGAGGATCCTTCATGTCAAGAACTAGTGCACAATGCCTAAGAAGCTGCCACGATGCCTTCGTTCTCTGGTATTTGGCACTCCTTTATCTTCTCAGGCAAGCAAACCATAGACACGGATGGCTACTAAGTGACAAAGCCTACCCATACTGCCATAGGTGGAGACCCCATTCCAATACAATAAGGCCGCTGCATTTGCCAGGCTGGTAATTGGAGGACCATTTGACTGTTGATGCCTTGATATTTATGTGGAGGCTGATAGTATGCACCGAATAGGGTCCAGAATTATCATCAGCTGCCATGTCTTAGTTCTAGTTTTAGAGATACAGCACTGAAACAGGCCCTTCGGCCCACCGAGTCTGTGCCGACCATCAACCACCCATTTATACTAATCCCATATTCCTACCACATCCCCACCTGTCCCTATATTTCCCTACCACCTACCTATACTAGGGACAATTTGTAATGGCCAATTTACCTACCAACCTGCAAGTCTTTTGGCTTGTGGGAGGAAACCGGAGCACCCGGAGAAAATCCACGCAGGCACAGGGAGAACTTGCAAACTCCATACAGGCAGTACCCAGAATTGAACCCGGGTCGCTGGAGCTGTGAGGCTGCGGTGCTAACCACTGCGCCACTGTGCCGCCTTTTCCAACTTTGCCATCTATGAAGAGCTGTAGTTCGACATGGCTGCAGAGGTGGTGCTGGCTCCAGAAAATCCTGAATTGCAGATGAGATCTGCGAAAGGGCATTGTTACGACCAGGTGAGAAGGGTTCTAGGGGGTTCCCTTTCAGCCTTTGCCTGGTTTATCTGTAACAGGGTTTAATTTTAGACACTCTGTATCTTTAGCTCCTCCCTAGTGAATCCTTGGTCACTGTTCCAACTGTAAGGCAAAGAAATCAGACAGGTTTCCTTGGATTTAAACAAGAAAGGTAGAAGTTTATTAATCTTAAACTCTAATCCAGTTCATGACTACAAATATGCGACGTGACCACGTTAGCATGCATACGCGATATACACACAAACACAACATGCAGATAGAGACAGAAAAAGTCAAAAGAATAAAGGGGAAAAGTTTGAGGCAATCTCTGTTAGTTATTTACTGTCCTTTGAGTTCAATGTGGAGTCTTTGGTTGCTGGTAAGTCCTGCTGTTCGTTGGGGCACAGTTCACGCTTCAACTTGTTTCGATGTCGGAGTCTTTTCTCTCTTGAGGTTTACATGCCATCCGTGGGTCTCGTGGCTTGGGAGAAAGTGAGAGACAGGCAGTGAGGAGAGCGGCTTTCTTGTTTCAGCTTTAGTTGCAAACTGCCTTACTTTCTGTGTGGCACAATTCAGAAAACCAAGTTGGCCTGCTGGTTAGTCATGTGAGTAACTGGCTTAACCACTTCTGTGCTTGTGGATTGTATTATCTTAGCAGGCCCTGGAATGCACTTCCTTGCACCTTCAATGTCTGATGATTAAAATCCATTTGGGTTCATTAGATCAGGGAATAGTCCTTTGTCTCCACAAGCAGCATCTCTTAGTATGCAGATGTCCTTCCAGCCCAAATGTCTGGTGATCTCTTTAACAAGTCATTTCTTCACTCCAGCAACAGCTTAAAATTGACCTTCATATGACAAAATTAATATGCCTCATTCTTGGCTGGTGCAGGTCTGCATGGCAGGCATCTAAAAGATAAATGTTATCCAAAGTTATTGCACCACAGCCTGATCTCCTTCTTTCCCACTTATCAGTAAAGCAATATTGGCAATCTATTACACATCCCGCCATCTGACAAGGCAAGAGGCCTCTTTACTGTGACATGACTTTGCAAATCATAATCATCTTAGTGTATAAAGCAGAAGCAAATGAGTTCTCCGTTCCTGTATGACTGTAACTTCTATGAATAACAAAATACAAAATGCACATTCTATTTTAATACACTACTGACCAAGTGCATATAATTACATAGAACATAGAACATAGAACATACAGCACAGAACAGGCCCTTCGGCCCACAATGTTGTGCCGATCCTTTGTCCTCTGTCAAGGACAATTTAATCTATCCCCCATCATTCTCCTTTATCCATATACCTATCCAACCAACACTTTTCTCCTTGATGCTTAAACATGCCTTTCTGTCTCCTATTTGAGTGCTCCTTCTAAATGTTACCTGAGGCTCAGATTCACAAGTGATGCATAGTTCCTCATGCTGTATAGAAGGGCCAATGGAGAGGTAATGTTGGACTCATGGACTCTGTCTCCTGGCATAGAACATTTGCTGGCTGCATCGCTCGAGTGTGCTCCTGGGCAGCCAAGTATCACCTCCCATGTTCTATTGGTATGGTGCTCTCAGGAGTATGGCTGGAGTCCTAACATGTGCTGTTGTCCTGAGAGAACAGTGTTGGACTCTAGTCACCACCATTCATCTGGTACCTGGACCTGTGGCTTCAATGATCCGTGGCTATTAGATTCCGAAAGCCCTCAAATACAGCAGTGACCATATTGCACTCCAATCTGTAAATAGTATTGCATTCAGAGCTGAAATCTGTTCTTCCATTGAGGTGGAGGCCCCAACTAGTCCCTTGCTGCCTCATATCTGAGCACTTTCTTCAGTGTTCAATTCCGCTACCACATGCTGCATAGGTGCCTGTAAGGAAGACAATGTTTCTAAGATGTTGTTGCAAAGGAGAGTTGTTGACTCGATTGTCATACCTTTCAGTTGCTGCATATCATAGCAAATGTCCTGAAAGCCTGCGTGTATGTATGATCTTCCTCAAGCATCCTTCTTTTCAGGGGAGTGCCCATGAGCTCTGGGATCCACAACTCTGAAGTCATAGGAGCCATTTCCTCAACCTCTACTGGCAAGGGGCCACATCCTCCTCCATTTCCTAATCCTCCAAGTCTCCCATCCTCAGTGAATCACCCAATAGCAATTTCTCAGTACCAATAGAGTACCTCACCCAGATCTAGAGAAAAACAAGGCCACTGAGATACAGGACTATACTCAGACCCTGAGACAGACAGAGCCAGCAAGGAACCTAATTTCCCCAGGGCGAATGTCTCTGAGCTGGTGCCTGGAGTAATTAGTTATGTGTGTGGCTTGTGCAATGTAAATGAGATGCTTGGAGTCAAGTTTGCTGAAGATCTCTTAACAGATTTATTAACAGCTAAACTAGTATGTACAGTACAGAGCAAACTATTTACAGAATATTTCTCAAGGTGTTACAGTTGCAGAGTGACTCAGACTTGTAGTCACATGACTACATCCTGGAACTTAGCTCATTAGCATACTGAGATCTTAAAGGGTCATCACTCTTAAGGCAATCTCACAACATACTCTTTCTTTCCAAAGATAATCTTGTATGCTACAAGTAAAAACGCATAGCATTTGATAACATCAAAATTAGTTATACAGGGTAGAGACTATAAAACTTACATCAGGTACAAGGATAAGGATTGTGAACTTTACATGTGCAGAGGCTTAAAAGTTCATAGATCGTTTTGGTGGTTTGACAACTCTTGCTCGGGGAATCTGCGTCTCATCTGTTGCTGTTCTTTCTGAAGTTTCTCCCTCTCTGCGTTCAGTTTCTGCTGCTATGCCTTCAACCTGCTAATGCACTTTTGAGGCCTTGACATTCTTGGAAAGTTCTGGCACCTTATTTCGCAGAGCCAACAGACAATGCTTCAACTGATTCCTCCTCTGCCTCTTCAGGACATTGCATGTCCTTTGCCTCTCCCCATCATCCGCATCTGAAGGCCTGGGACTCAGGGTCGAGGACTTGTTGGGGGAGGAGTACCTGGCCTCATGGATGTACCTATCGGATCTGGCTTGTTTTGGCGTTTCTCTAGAAAGCAGAGGTGATGGCGTGGCGTTGTTGTTCTGTTGCTGGATCTCCAGACTGTACCGTTTGATGCTGGCCAGAGTCTGTGAGTGGATTCCGGTCCTTGGAGATTTCCCCTTGGCAATGCTCCCCACTGCCAGCCTTTGGTTCTCAGTGGTTACAACATCAATCTCTTCTTCTAAGTCATCGAAGTGCGAAGTCTGTTGACAAAGAACTTTCACCATCTGATTTTGGATCTTCATCCTCTTGGTGCGGCATCTCTGAGAAGAGGCTGATACTCTCCAAACCAGAGCTACTGATATCCTGGTAGAACTGTGACGCAATGCGGGTAGCCTTGCTCTCTTCTGCTGTAATGGGTATCTTGGTGATCTCATTGGATAGTTATGATGTTGAGGACCTTACACACTGGTAATCCTGCCACTGCTGGTCTGCTTGAGTCGACTAGGTAAAATATTTGTGGTTTCCATGCCAACTTGCCATCACTGCATTGCATTGTTATTGTGTCACAGCAAGGATAGGTGACCCATTTTATGCAGATAACTTTGTATTTGTCGGTTGTATCATTGATTTCCAACGGCTCCATACACATTGTCATGCAGACCCCCACCTGCCAAGAATGAGGCATATTAATTTTGTCATATGACCATTGATTTTAAACTGTTTCTGGAGTGAAGAAATTATTTGTTTGAAGATCACCAGACACTGGGCTGGAAGGACAATTGCTGACTAACGGACGCTGCTTGTGGAGACAAAGGACTATTCCCTGCTCCAGTTAACCCAAATGGATTTTGATCACCAGATACTGAAGGTGTAAGGAAGCTCATTCCAGAGACTACCAAGGTGATACAATCCACAGAGCCAGGAATGGATAAACCAGCTGGTCACATGACTAACTGGCTGGTCCAGGCTTTTTGAACAAGCCACAGGACAGTTTGAATGCAAAAGACAGTGTTCAACTGAAGCTGGAACAAGGAAGCCTCTCTCTCACTTTCTCCCAAGCCACCAGACCCACGGAAGACATGCAAACCTCAAGAGAGAAAAGAATCCTATATAAGAACAAGTTGAAGTGGGAACTGGGCCCCAATGAATTGCAAGACTTAACGGTAACCCAAGACTCCACATTGAACTTAAAGGACTGTAACTACCAGATATTGCCTCAAACTTTTCCTCTTTATTCCTTCTACTTTTTCTGTCTCTATCTGCGTGTGTGTTTATCGCGTATGCATGCTAGCGTGATCGCGTTGCATATTCGTAGTCGTTAACTGGATTAGAGTTAAAGATTAATAAACTTCCACCTTTCTGGTTTAAATCTAAGGAAGCCTGTTTGATTTCTTTGCCTTACAATTGGAGCAATGACCAAGGATTCACTACGGAGGAGCTAAAAACACGATGTTTTAACATTAAACCCTGTTCACGGTTAAACCAGGCAAAGGCTGAGAGAGAACCCTTAGACCCCTTCTCACCTGGTCATAACAGAAATTTGGAGGCTAGCATCCGAGATTTGACCCATAGACAAACGAGAGAAATTGGAAGTGGGAAGTCAAATTGTTCACATTCAAAAAAGAGAAAAGATTTCAATACGGGTTTTCTTGTGGTTGTGTGTGATTGAATACTAACATGTCTGCAACTGAAGCTAGTAGCTCCCTAAGCCCGGGTGAAGTAACTTGGGATAAGTTAAAAGCACTGTCTATAGAGGAGTTGAGGAAAACAGATGAGCAGTGTGCCATAGCTGTACATGGCAAGGCTAGGAAGTCTGAAATCCTAAGACTAGTGACCAACCATTTTTTCCCTTCAATCTGAAGGAGCAGAAACAGGGTTAGAAGTAGACTCCGACAGGGTATTTCCAGCAAAGCTACAATTGGAACAGAGTAAACTTGAATTAGAGGAGAAAGAAAGAGAGAGACAGGAGAACGAGACAGAAAGAGCCTTCCAGAAGGAGCGTGAAGGCAAAGGGAAGGAGGAGAGAGAAAGAGAAAGAACATCCCAGAAAGAACGTGAGGAAAGAGCGCTGAGATGACTTGAGTTAACTTGGCGACAGAGTAACCCCAGTGAAAGGCACCTGAGGCAGTCATGGAAATATGCAAACTGAAAACACTTCCCCAAAAACCGCATGTTTATTGGGATGCCAAAAAGGGCCATTTAAAGCAGCACTGCTACCAAGGAAAGACAGGCTGTAACAATTGTTAGAGTTCTGAATGAATGAGAGGAATGCATGTGTCAGTTCCTGTCCTTATATTCTCACTAGTCCCTTTTAATGTAATGTTCTTTTTAGAAATCACATTTCATTCCGTTGGGTGTGGAGGTGTCATGCAGACACCCACCTGCCAAGAATGAGGCATATTAATTTTGTCATATGAACATTGATTTTAACCTGTGGCTGGAGTGAAGAAACGACTTGTTTGAAGATCACCAGACACGGAGCTGGAAGGACATTTGCATACTAACAGATGCTGCTTGTGGAGAAAAAGGACTATTCCCTGCTCCAGTTAACCCAGATGGATTTTGATTTGACCAGACATTGAAGATGTAAGGAAGTGCATTCCAGAGACTGCTAAGGTGATACAATCCACAGATTCAGGACTGGTTAAACCAGCTGGTCACATGACTAACTGGCTGGTCCAGGTTTTTTGAACTAACCACAGGACAGTTTGAATGTAGAAGGCAGTATGCAACTGGAGCTGGAACAAAGAAGCCTCTCTCTCTCTCTTCCGTTTTCTCCCAAGCCACCGGACCCACAGAAGACAAGTAAACCTCAACAGCAATAAGACTCCTACATCGGAACAAGTTGAAACATGAGCTGGGCCCCAACGAATTGCAAGACTTACCAGCAACCAAAAACTCCACACTAAACTTAAAGGACTGTAACTACCAAATATTACCTCAAACGTTTCCCCTTTATTTCTTCTACTTTTTCTTGTCTCTATCTGCATGTGTGCTTATTGCTATGCATGCTAGCGTGATCGTGTCGCATATTCGTAGTTGTTGACAGGATTAGAATTAAAGATTAATAAACTTACACCTTTTTTTTTTAAATCTAAGGAAGCCTGTTTGATTTCTTTGCCTTACAATTGGAGCAGTGACCAAGGATTCACTAAGGGGGAGCTAAAAACACAGTGTTTTAAAATTAAACCCTGTTACTATTAAACCAGGCAGAGGCTGAGAAGGAACACCTAGACCCCTTCTCACCTGTCGTAACAATATTCTTCGGGATTTGGGCTGGTAGGATATTTGCACTAGCTCTGGTGTCAATCTTAACCCTGAATCTGTGTTTGACAACTTTCTTTGGGCACGTGACGTTCATGGTAGCGTCATGCAGGCCCCACCTGCCTAGAATGAGGCACATTCATTTTGCCACATGGACATTAAATTTCAAATTGTAGCTGGGATGAAGAGAAGGCCTGTGACAAGGGGTGTCAGGCCCCTGGCCGGAAAGCCATTTTTGCATATTAACAGACAGTGCTTGTAGACAAAGAAGCTATTCCCTGCTCCACCTCAATCAACAAACAGACATGGTCAGACCAGTTGGTCCCATGACTAACTGGCTACTGCAGAGCTTTGGACTGAGAGCCTGCAGAAAGCAGAATGCTCCTGGACTGAAGAAGACCTCCTGACTGTCTGCTCCCATCTCTTTCTCATGGAACTCCAAAACACACAGAAGACACATGAACCCCAAGAGAGAAAAGTCTCCTACAGTGAACAAAGTTTAAGAAGAATACTGGGCCCCAACGAAAAGCAGGATCTACCTACAGTCAAGGACTCTACAGCGAGCTCAAAGCACAGTAACAAAAAACCCTCTTCAACGATGGCTTCAAGTTTTTCCACTTTATTTTTCTTCTGCTCTTTCTGTCCCTATCTGCATGGGTGCATCGTATATCCATAGGCATTAACCGAATTAGAGTTTTAGTTTAAGTTTAATAAATTTCAACTTTTCTTCTTTAAACCTGAGAAAACCTGTTTGTGCTGGTTTCTTTGCCTTATAATTGGAAAGCAGTGAACAAGGATTCACCAATTGGGAACTGAAACACAGTGTGTTTAAAATTAAGCAAGAACAGGTGAAGTCTGAAAGGAACCCTAGACCTCTTTCTCACTTGGTTGTAACAGTAGCAAAAGCTTCCAGTTGTTTGACTACATCAACGTGATGTGTCAGGTTCACAATGTGAAATAAAAGCAAAAGTGTTTTTACCACAATGTGAAATGCCTTCTTGTCTTCTGGCTGAGAGTTGCTTCTCTTTGAGTCTTGTCTCAGGTCTGTTTCGCTGTGGACTTTGTGTATTGACTTGAGTTTATGCAGGTCTCTGGAGTTCTCCATGCTGCTGTTGCCATGCTGCTGTGCCTGTCTTCTGTTTGTTTGTGTCCTACTGTGACTTCTGGCTGCATCTTTAGAGCCAGAATTCTTGCATAGGCAGGCCCAGTGTCCTTTTGCACCACAGGCTTTGCACAGATCTTGAAATGCAGGACAACTTTGCGGTGAGTGGGACCAACCACACCTACCACACAGGCTTGCTTGCTCTTTTAAACTGTATATCGTGCCAATACTGTTGGCTGCATCTAGTGCTTGCAGATGCTGTTGTCCAGCTACAAAGGCTTTGTATTTCCTGTCATCTTCTATCAGCGCATCAATGCTGTGATCTTTATTATTCCCCAAGATGTCCTTTTGAAACACTTTAATGGGTGTTGCGACTATCACCAGTTCAATTTGTCATTCTGACAGCTCAGTTTCTGAGAAATTGCATTTGTTGCCCTTTGGCTACAGCATCTACTGATGAACTGGTCTATTAATTCCTGTGGCTGTTGCCTGTAGGACATCAATTCCAGGTGGTGAATTCTAAAATTCTAAAACTCACTCTTAATCAGAGCTGATCTTCTCGCACTTTCCATATCTTTGCGGGATGTTTCTGCTCTTCTTAAGATAAGCCAAAGGTGTTGATTCTATATAATCCCTCATTTCCAACTGCTATCAGTACTTTTACAGCCTGCTTCTCTGCAGCTACATCACTTGGTCTGTAAAGCAAAACTGCATTCTTTGTTGAAAAAGTTTGAACACAGATAGAATATCAATGATCTTCCAGTTCATGCTGGAAAATTTGGTATCCATCTTTCTGCTGTTCTTTTGCTTAAAAATTGATTTGAGACTTGTTTCCCCTTGAAGAAACCCTCTGTTATTTAGACTAGCTGCTTGGATGGAGAAGAGCAAGTGTTTGACAGTGTTCTGTGTTTATTTTGCTTTCAACACTTAAGCCTGTCTGTTTACACAGCTGTTCATTAGGCAGTTCAATTGCTTTGTTTTTGCTAGAGTTTGTTTATGTTCTTGATGCTCAAGTGGTTTAATGATATTTTTAGCTGTGGCTGCGTGAATGGAGACTCTGCAGTGTTCAGGTTTTCCCATACTTTTTGCTATTGGGTGCCTCCTGTAATGGCGCTGACCTCGATCAGCCTGGGAGAGGAATCAGGTCTTCCCTGTTTTCTGTTTATGGAGCCTTTGAAAAATAAAATCAACTTTTTAAGCACTTCAAAGCTTGTTTTTTTTAACCAGTTTCCTTCGACCGTCGGCACAATGACTCAGCTGGTCGCAGGAATTTACTTGCAGCCTGTCGTTCAGAGCTCTGTCTTCTACAGATGGTGGTAAGTTTTTTTTCTTTCTACTGTTTGAGCCACTATTTCTTTTGAACTTTCTCTCTAGTGGCTCTAGAAAGGGTCATTTCCAAAACTGTTTTACCTGTGGTCTTCAAGCTGAGACTTTGTTCAGAATTTTATGACACCCAGCGAACCGGATGATGGTGGTGGGGGGTGGGGGGCGGCGGGGTGCGTAAAATGGAGCAGGAGGCTCTGGGAGGACTTCCCAACTCGCTCCCACCTCTGTCCCACTTTACCTAGGGTAGTGCGGGGGGTGGGGGGGTGGGGGGGGGTCGAAAAACGGGTTGTCCGCCCCAGGCCAATCAAGGCTCTTCAGTTGCCAATTAACAGCCACTTAAGGGCCTACGCTTGCCTCCACAAGGATTTTACCTGTGCTATTTTCAACAATTTTATTCTTAATTACCTGACTGTTTTTATTTTCAGTTATGTTATTGCACAATTTTGACTAACTTCTGCAATACCACAAAAAAACATTTCTACTTGGAATTAAATGTTGATATAGCTCCAAAAGCCACTGTAGCACATACATTCTGTCAGTATTCCTTGCTGAGAACACCTTGTAGGTCGTAGAAAAAGTCGACTCAACTAACTGTTCCAATTGATAACTAAGCCAATTGTTATGAAAGTTCTTCCAGTTTTTAAATATTCTTTGAGGACTTGTATTTTAGAATTGTGGAGATGGATTCATTTGAGATTGAAGGGATTCCATGAATGTGTTTTTTAATGTGTCACTGGAAGGACTGTTTAAACACAACATTTACTGGATGTCACATGTCTTCAGATAGGTAAACAAGACTATGGGAGTTGTTTACAAGAGATGAGGCATGACAAGATTTATGGTGCTCAAAAGTGGGTTTCATTTTTGAATACTGTTTTGAGTCAGTTGGGTTGTAGCCTGCTGAAAGAAGCACCCAGTTCATCTTTTCTCCCCCTCTCTGAGAAGCCCTGCAAAAAATTCAGAGTGTGATAGCTGTCATGCCTGATGCTGCATTTCTCTTGAGAAGCTTTTGAAAGACTTCCTCTTGATATCTCATGAACGAACTGCTTCTAAAAAGATCCCAGTGACCCATTTACATGTATGCCATCTGGCACATAACATATCATCCTTTTTTATCAAGAATTTACAAGTACTTTAGCCAAAACATCTTTATTTTTCCTTTAACCAGTCTGTGTGTGTATGTTGGGTATTTAGAAGGAAATATATATATTTACTGTCATATTTCAAACTATGTGTTAAAGGTTTGCATCTTTATTGTCTAAGTCTTCCTTTATACTAAATGAATACTTTATTTGTTTCTTAAAGAAACCTGATTTAGACTTATTGTGAAAAAATAGATTATATAATTGGCCACATCAGTGACTGGGTACACATTTAAAAATATGTTGTGACCTGTGGAGAAGTGGAACGAGAGAAAGACGGTGCACTCCTCCCACCTTGGTCATAACACTATTAAGACTATAATATTGAGCCATTGCTGCAAGCATGTTTGTATTTGCTCCCAAATTGCAAGCGTGCTTATGTTGCTGGGTTAAGGGCATATGTAGTTTTCCTCACAGCTGTTATACTTTAATACAATGTAATCTTCTCACTATCTAATTATAGAAATAAAGACTTCTGGTTATTATCACATTGCTGTTTCTGGAACCTTGCTGCACACAAATTGGCTGAAGCATTTCCAACATACAACAATAACTGTACTGTAACGTGCTTTGGGATGTCCCGATATAATGCATGTCTTTCTTTAAACTATTTATGAAATATGTCACAATATTAGTACGTAGAACTGATGTAAAATCATCAAATCAGCAATGAAGAATAAGGCAATCATTTAGAACATCATCAGTACCCAGCTTTTGCATCTCCCACTATTGTAATAGGCATAAGATCTGGTGACAGAGCTGAAAATGGTACTGCAATTGTCCATACGTAAAAGATTACTTCTGTTCACATTCTGCCTTCCAACTTCATTTACCTGTTAGTTTTAATTTGTAGTTCACTGCTGAGAAAAGTGGGCAGAGACAGTGTTAATGTACTGCTGAGACATTGCCTTCTGTGTGTTATTACATTTTAGTCTGTGCCTGCTGCACTTACCATGAGGAAAAATAATTCAGTTCAAAGTCGTGTGGGATATGATCACACATTTTTTTATTTACCAAGCAAAAAACTTGACTTACTCAAGGGATCTAATGCTTTTCTACCTTTTTCCTCCTTAGGATATTGCAAATGACTCCTTATTTTATTTTTGTGCATAAACCAGGGAAAATTACCTTTGTTCACTATCTTTTTCTTCTTTGACCTCCTTGTCTCAGGAAACAATGGGTAAGCGCCTGCAGGTGGTCAGTGGTTTGTGGAGCAGTGCCTGGAGTGGCTATAAAGGCCAATACTAGAGTGACAGACTCTTCCACAGGTGCTGCAGATAAAATTGGTTGTCAGGGCTGTTTCGCAGTTGGCTCTCCCTTTGCGCTTCTGTCTTTTTTCCTGCCAACTGCTAAGTCTCTTCGACTCGCCACGCTTTAGCCCCGCCTTTATGGCTGCCCGCCATAATTAAAATCTGTGTTTGTGATTTTGGTACAAATAATAAACAGAGGAAAATATCCCCCATATGAGGCCATTTCTGGTAACTCAAAACAAATTTTAGTGCACTGATACACAAGTGCAACAGAAGCATGTTCAATAAATCAATTAACATACATCTGATGAGATAAAGAGGAATTTTCATTTTCAAATTACATAATGGCAAGAATTCCCTGGTCAATACATTTAGTAACATCATAAAATTTTTTGTACCAATTATAGGGATGAGGTTACAATTCCGCACTCCTAATGGAAACTCTCCTGCTGGGAATGGAGACTCGTTACCCCTTCCACATCATATCTATTCATTATTTCTAATGAATTTTCGAAACAAATCTGTTTATGATTCTGCTAGAAATACAGAAGAAATGGATCTTATACCAACATGCTTACAATGGAGCTACATGCAAGGGCTGTTTCAGTGAGCGCAACAAAAAGGCCATTGGGACCACTGTGCAAGGCCCAAGATGCTGGCTACAGAGTGATGGGTTGTTCTCAGCAGATGCTGCAAGGCTAGCTCATGAATCTCCGTTAAATATGCTTCCTCTTCAACTTGAACCTTGTGCAGGAAGTGAGATGAAAGGGCTCCTCCAGAATAGCAAGGACAGCAATTTAAAGGCTGCTGCTCATAGTTTAACATATTGACTGAAGCATCATCACATTAGCTGGTATTGCAATGTTAGGTGGGAAAGAGCCACAGCCCAAACAGTTGAGGGCAGTGGTGACCTTGCTTCATCAGTGGAAAATCGGAAACACTGATCACCACTGATCATCCTCCCTCTCATCAAGCGAGATTCTGAACTAGGAATGGAGTCTTGCAAAATTAACTTTATGCATTGCACAGATTAAACATCCCTGTTGTCCTTTAGTGTGTTCAGTATAAAAAAAGGATTTTTTATTTCATTTTTGTGCAATTAATAAAAATAAGATTAGTGCAAATTAAATGGCCATTTCTAAAATTTGATTGGTAATGTTTTTTATTGATTCTGAATACAGGATCCATGTAATCATGTTTTCTTTGTTTTGGGACTGGAATGGTGTTGCAGATAACTACAAGAATAATTTAATTGTGGGCCCTTCAAAGTAAGGAATTCTACCTACATTAACAACATAGCAGAACTACCTTCAGCAGCAACACAAAAATTGCATTAGACAATAATATAAAACAAGAGAAAGCCTTTGGGCTCATTAAACTAAATGTTTTGGTAGATTCAGTATAATTAACCTTATTATGTACATGGAAAAATTTATCTACTCT
This sequence comes from Heterodontus francisci, assembly GCF_036365525.1. Lineage (NCBI taxonomy): Eukaryota > Metazoa > Chordata > Chondrichthyes > Heterodontiformes > Heterodontidae > Heterodontus > Heterodontus francisci. Next base: position 137,153,467 of record NC_090375.1, read on the forward strand.
ACTGAGAGAGCTGTATAGCGACAAGCAAAATTTCCAAGAAGGTTAAGCAGTGTGAAATTTCCAGCAGACATAAAGTGAAACGTGGGTATCAGTCTAAATTTATCATTTACATTTTAGTATTCTGAACACTGCAATTCATAAGTATTATTTTTCTATGGCCCCATTATCACAGGATTTATCAGGTTGTACAAAACTCAATCTTCTCTCCCTATATTTACTTTTATAACATTTCAACCCAATTAAAAGAACAATACTGCAGATGCTAGAAATCTGAAATAAAAACAGCAAGTGCTAGAAATACTCAGTAGGTCTAGCAGCCGTCTGTGGAAATAGAAACAGAGTGAATGCTTCAGGTCTGTGACCTTTCATCAGAACTCCTTTTTAAAGTTTGAATTAACATGTTTTCCTGGCAGGGAATGAAATATTAATCATAAATGATTGTTTTACATCAGTTTTCTATTTGTACATGTGGGGACAGAATAATATGGGGACACTTAAGGTGAAATAATTAATCAGTTATGTCCTACTAACAAAATAACCTCGGAGCAGAGACAGCTTATCAGAAATAACTTCATAGCTTCAGGGCTGCACAGGCAGCTTATCAGTAGAAGTAGACTAACAAGCAGAAACTAACAAGACAGCTGCAGGCTGTTTAATAGTAGCCTATTGTACAGCAATCAGCCTAACGGTCCAAGGAGATAGGGGGGTGAGAAACTGCTAGAGGAGAAGGTGACAAGGCAGTACCCCAATCAGGCCATGACACCAAGAAGCTGCAGAGTTTGTAAACCAATTGGGAACATAAAGGGGGTGTCACTGATTTATATGAAGAACTATAAGAAAGGCTTGATTTCCCTGCACAAGCAGGTGGAAGGTGTAGGTGGAAAGTAGAGGCAGAGGTGTGTGTATGTTCGCTTTGCTGATGATGTAACCATTTCGTATTGCAATAAAGTTTCTTAAAGCTACAGTCGATCAGTTCTCTTGACATGTGTGAGCACCAGTGACTCAGGAGGCTCAAACTTTCATGGCAAGTCATCGCTGACATTTGCATTCCCCTGGACTAAGACCTCCTTCCCAGTGGACCAGTACAGCACGCATTGCCACTCACTGTCAAAGTGGCTATCATTGGAGGCCACCGCCCCCGCCCACCCTCCCAGCACCCCATTCTTCCAAACCCAGTTCTCTGCCTCTCCCTGGTGCTCTGCATTCTCTTCCCCTGCAAGGAGATAAAACAAAGAGTTGTGTGTGTGAGAAATATAATGTGTGGAAAGAAGGAAAGAACAACATTTGTGAGGATGTCGGTGAGGCATTGGGGTGAGATGGCACAAAGATGAGCGTGAGTGTCACTTTAACATAATTATGGAAAAGGACAAGGATAGAACAGGAGTTAGAGTTCTCAATTGGGCCAAGGACAATTTTACTAAGCTGAGGAGTGAGTTAGCGAAAGTGGACTGAAAACAGCTACTTGAAGGTAAATCAGTGTAAGAGCAATGGGAGGCATTCAAAGGGGAGATTCAAGGGGTTGAAAGTAAACATATTCCCACAAAGAAAAAAGCCAAATCTAGACAGCCAAATCTAGAGCCTCATGGATGTCAAGAAGCTTACAGGGTAAGATAAGACAGAAAAGGAAAGCTTATGTCCGACACTGAGAACTCAATGCTACAGAGGAGCATAGAAAGTGGAGGGGTGAAATCAAAAAGGAAATTAGGAAAGCTAAGAGAGGGCTTGAAAGAATATTGGCAAGCAAAATCAAGGTGAACCCAAAGATGTTTTATCAATGCGTTAAGAGTAAGAGGATAACTAAGGAGAGAGTAGGGCCCATAAAAGACCAAAAAGGTAACCTATGAGTAAAGGCGGAAGATGTTGCTCTGGTTCTCAATGAATACTTTGCATCTGTCTTCACAAAAGAGGGGGACAATGCAGATATTGTAGTTAAGGAAAAGGAGTGTGAAGTATTGGATGTGATAAACATAGGGAGGCAGGAAGCATTCATTGGGTTAGCATCCTTGAAAGTGGATAAGTCATCGGGGCCAGATGAAATGTACCCAGGCTGTTAAGAGAAGCCAGAGAGGAAATAACGGAGGGTGTGTCCATCATTTTCCAGTCCTCACTGGATACAGGTGTGGTGCCGGAGGTTTGAAGGACTGCTAACGTTGTACCTTTGTTTAAAAAGGGAACAAGGGATAGACCAAATAATTACAGGCCAGTCAGTCTAACCTCAGTAGTGGGCAAATTATTGGAACCAATTCTGAAAGACATGATAAACTGTCACTTAGAAGGGCATGGATTAATCAAGGATAGTCAGCATGGATTTGTTAAGGAAAGTTCTTGTCTGACTAACTTGATTGAATTTTTTATAGGATTGCTGAGGGTAGTGCAGTTAATGTGGTCTACATGGATTTTAGCAAGGATTTTGACAAGGTCCCACATGACAGACTGGTTAAAAAAATAAAAGCCGAAGGAATCCAGGGAAATGTAGCAAGGTGGATACAAAATTAGCTCAGTGGCAGGAAACAAAGGGTAATTGTTAACATGTGTTTTTGTGACTGGAAGGATGTTTCCAGTGGCGTTCCGCAGGGCTCAGTACTGGGTCCCCTGCTTTTTTGTGGTATATATTAACAATTTGAATGTAAATGTAAGGGACATGATCGAGAACTTTGCAGATGGCACAAAAATTGGCCTTGTGGTTGATAGCAAGGAGGATAGCTGTAGGCTGCAGGAAGGTATCGATGGACTGGTCAGGTGGACTGAAAAGTGGCAAATGGAATTCAACCTGGAGAAGTGTGAGGTGATGTATTTGGGGAGGTCAAACAAAGCAAAGGAATACATGATTAATGGGAGAATACTGAGAGGTGTAGAGAAAGTGAGGGACCTTGGAGTGAATGTCCACAGATCCCTGAAGGTAGCAGGGCAGGTCGATAAGGTGGTTAAGAAGACATATGGAATCCTTTCCTTTATTAGCCAAGGTATAGAATATAAGATCAGGGAGGTTATACTGTAACTGTATAAATCATTAGTTAGGCCACAACTTGAGTACAGTGTGCAGTACTGGTCACCTCATTATAGAAAGGATGTAATTGCGCTAGAGAGGGTATAGAGGAGATTTATGAGAATGTTGCTGGGACTGGAAAAATGCAGCTATGAGGAAAGATTGGATAGGTTGGGGTTGTTCTCTTTGGAAGAGAGATGGCTGAGGGGAGACTTGATTGAAATGTACAAAATTGTGAGGGGCCTGGATAGAGTGAAGGGCCTATTTACCTTAGCAGAGAGGTCAATGACTCGGGGGCATGTGATTGGTAGAAATATTAGAGGGGAGATGAGGATTTTCTTTTCGACCTAGAGGGTGGTGGGGGTCTGGAACTCACTGCCTGAAAGGCTAGTAGAGGCAGAAACCCTCAACTCATTTAATAGGCGTCTGGATGTGCACCTCAAGTGCCTTAACCTGCAGGGCTACGGATTAAATGCTGGAAGGTGGGATTAGGCAGAGTGCCTCGTTTTTCCGCTGGTGCAGACAAAATGGGCAAAGTGGCCTCTTTCTGTGGTGTAAACTTTCTATGATTTTTATGATTTCTAAGTGTGAGTATTGACTTCTCAGATTGGGATGTCAGAAGGTGCCTGGAGAGAGAGGAATGAGTGGAGCTGCAAAGTGGGCTTGTCTGAGGAGTGTTGGGTGGGAGATGGCTGGGAAAATCAGAGAGTGGGGCTTGGCACCTGAGAACATTATGCCTGTCACATTTCCTTGAACCTCTTGGGGCACTGTCTCCAGTTTCAAGGGACCACAATCCTGCTGCTGACATTCTTGTTCTTCCATGCATGTCTGCTTGGTTTGAGAGGTTGGCCTTTTCCTCCCTTCATTGGCAAACAACACCTTACTGCAGCTCCTCAGGTCCTGTAGCAGGACCTCCAGGTAAGAGTCCCAGATCCGGAGGCTAGCCTTGCCAGGTCTGCCTTCCATTCCTGTGACTGCTGAAGCCACAGACATTGATGTAGAGTTCAGCCATTCTAACTCTGTCGGGGTCCCTTTAACTAGAAATTCTTCCTTTGATAGATTCGGCAGGCCAAGCTGCCCGCCCTTTCTGATTGTCCGGGAAACTTGGAAATTAGATGCTAATGCCGTGACTCAGTTAAACAGCCTCGGTAAGGCCCATTTCAATGAATAATGGGCTCTTGACCTGCAACCAGCCTCCTTGCTGTGTGCATTTCAGTTTTATTAAGATTCCACCCCACATCTCAGGATATCATGGTACTGCAAACTGTGATTTGCCATCAATTAAAACTAAATGAATAGAAAATCATGGGGTTTGTGCTTGCAAATTCATGAGCTCTATTCTCTGCAGGTGTCTTGCTGTGCTGGAAGCAGCCAATGGTAGAATAGAGCTGCGCAGTTCTGTGTACTTCTAAACGGTGAATGCACTTTTTTTCACAATGGTACCTGGCGGGTGAATTTCTGCAGCTATTTGCATAATTATGATGGAAGTTGCAGAAAACTTGAAAAATTACATTGACACCTGCATTTCCAGTTACGGCGGATGAACGGGAGAACATCAGTGGAAATTTCCGCTCTCACAGTTCAAACTTGGCTTTTCTTTCAAGGATGTTATGGCTCAAGTCCATAGCATTATAGATTAGAACTCATGCTTGCTCCCTTCTGTACGCTTTTGCCAAATATACTCTGTTATTCAAGAAAGGAGTGATCAAGAAAACAGGGAGCTACAGTCCAGATAGCTTGACATCTGTCATGGGAAAATGTTGGAATCTATTATTAAGGAAGTCTTAACAATGCAATAAGAAAATCATAGTATGATCAGACAAGCTCAACATGGTTTGTCGAAAGGGAAATCATGTTTGACATCTTTATCAGATAAAGATGTCAAACATGATTTCCCTTTCGACAAACCATGTTGAGCTTGTCTGATCATACTATGATTTTCTAAATGCCATCTGCTTCTGAGCCACAACATCCTGGCAAAAGATTAATTTGCAAGATAAGGACTCATGAAATTGGGCATTATATATAAGCATGGATGGAGAATTGTTAATGGCAGAGTAGAGACAAATAGGACATTTTCAAGTTGGCAGGCTGTAACCAGTGGAGTGCCACAAGGATCAATGCTGGAGCCTTAGCTATTTATGACATATATCAATGATGTAGAGGAAGAGACAGATAATGTATTTAAGTTTGCTGATAATACAAAGTTAGGTAAGAATGTAAGCTGTGAGAAGGACACAAAGAGATAGAGACAGGTTAAGTGAGTGGGCAACAAGGTGGCAGATGAAGTATAATGTGGGGAAGTGTGAGGTTATTTACTTTGGTCTTAAGAATAGAAAAATAGAATCTTTTTTATAAGACATGAGGCTTTTAAATGTCGATGTTCAGCGAGACTTGGATATATTCACACAAGGAACACAGAAAGTTAGTATGCAGGTACAGCAAGCAATTAGGAATGCAAATGGCATGTTGGCATTTATTGCAAAGGGATTGGAGTACAAGAATAAGAATGTCTTGCTACAATTGTATAGGGCTTTGGTAAGACCACACCTGGAGGACTTTGTGCAGTTTTGTTCTCCATACCTAAGGAAGAATATACTTGCCTTGGAGGTGTTGTAGCAAAGGTTCACTAGATTAGCTCCTGGGATGAGAGACTGGGTAAATTGGGCAGAGATTATTTTGAGCTTAGAAGAATGAGAGATGATCTCATTGAAACATACAAGATTCTGAAAGTGCTTGACAGGGTAGACACTGAGAGATTGTTTCCCCTGGCTGGGGAATCTAGAACACAGGGGCACAGTCTCAGGATAAGTGGTTGAACATTTGGGAAAGAGATGAGACATCCTTGACCCGAGCACCAGGGAGGCAACATACCATCCTGGAGTCACGTTTGCGGCCAGAGAAATGCCTGTCTGTTCCCCTTACAATTGAATCTCATGTCACTATGGCTCTCCCAGTCTTTTTCCACCCCTTCTGTGCAGCAGAGCCATCGTGGTGCCACAAACTTGGCTTTGCTGCTTTCCCCTGGGAGGTCATGATTAAATCATGAAACTCATTGCAAGTCTAATTCATTATAGATGTTCCTGTGTCTGATTTTCGTATTAATATGCAAGTTTGGGAGTATGAGAAAGTATCATCAAACACTAAAATTCAAAGAGAAATTAAAAAGCAAGCAATAAATCTGACATCAATTACCTAATCGTTGCTAACTCTTTCATTAATCACATCTGAAAATTAGCATGTTCAGAATGGAGAATCTAATTGTTTATTTAGATTAATATTCTGTGAAGTAACTGAAATTGCCAAATTCATTAAATTTATTACACCAACCTTCCACATTCATCAATCCTGTAATCGCCGATCTCCACTTCTTATCTTTGGTAAATGTTAACCCAAAATGTATAGCTGCAGAAACTCGACTTGGTCAGTGGCGCAAAACAGGCAGTATTGGATCAGCCACCCCTTGTACACAGTGCCTGATATTTAATTCCACTGACTGCAATGGAAGTGAATATCAGGCTCTGTGTATGACAGACAGCTGATCCGATACCACTCATTTTGTGCCACCTCCCGAGATGAATTTCAACCCCATAATCACTTTATCTCTAATTTCCCTTTTTTATGCTCCCTCGACAGAAGCGACTGCCTTATACTAGGGAACTGTGGTAGCAGCTCTCCAGTACCTCTTCCAAGTTGCTATTCATTACACAGAGAGGTGTTAGATGTTTGGAATGCTTTGCCATATGGTGTAGTTGAAGCAGATGTCATTGCATCTTTTCAAAGGAAGAGTAGATACATGTTTGAAGCAAAGAGTTAGGGCTGGATTTTCTTCTCCGGCGGGCGAAAAAATGGTAGCCCATGCTGTCATTCGCTGCGATCTTCCTCGCGGAGGGCCAGGATAATGAGCCGGTTGGGTTGCCAACTCCTCAACCACGTGGAAGGGGGTGGGCTCTCCGATGCCGGCAATAGCGTCAGCTTCCTGTGCACAGGCACTGGCGTCATTTTTAAAGGGCAGCCAGCCTTGCTGAGTCATTTAAATTTTTAAAGGGCTAGCTGCCCCCCCCCCCACCCCCCAGTATACTGCCAATAAATCTATTGCTCCTCCCCCATTAACAATTAAATTTAACATTTGCCCTCTCCCCCTAAAAAACACTTACCTTCAACACTTGACCTTCCCTCAACTAACCAATCAAAGTGCAGAGGTCTCCCTTTCCCACCCTCCCCTACACCAGTAATTTGCATTAGAGCCTATTCCCCCACGCACCCCAGCCCCGCACTGCACTAAAAATCATAAGATCCCCCCTTCCCCACCTCGGTGGCACCTGCTTTCTCTGGACAGGAAAGTCAAGGCATGTGAGTGCCGGCTGCTGATCGGAAGTTATGATCGCCGTTGATTTTATTTAAATGTATTCATTTTATTAATAATCCGGGTCCCATCGCCCAGCGGTTGGGGGGCCTCCATAAAGCCTCGCCACCACCGGGAAGATTGGGCCCGGCATTTCCGGCGTCGGCCTCTGTGGTGGGCCGCTGCTGGAACGATTTTCCGGCCCCCCCACCACCCCCACTCTGCACACCACCCCCCCCCCCCCCACCACCATGAAGCCCGACGTCAGGAGCACAGTAAAATCTCAGCCGACATTTCAGGTTGGGACCTTTCATTAAAACTGGTAAAAGTTCGAAATGTCATCAGTTTTAAGAAAGTGAAAGGTGGGAGAGGGGAAGAAAAACAAAAGGGAAGGAGGGAAGGTCTGTGATAAGGTGGAAGGCAGGAGAGATTAAATGACAAGAGGTTTCATGGTACAAAGCCAAGTCTGGATGAGGTATAAATGTCTGAATAGCAACCGTCCAAACACGAAGAAAGAAACAAGGCTGGGGGTAGGGATGAGCAAACCAGCAAAAAAACCTGAAATAGGAAAAGAATGGGGTCAGAGGTTATGATCTAAAATTAAAACTATGCTGAAGGTTGTAAAGTGCCCAGTCGAAAGATAAGGTGCTGTTCCTCGAGCTTACGTTGAGCTTCATTAGAACACTCTAGCGGGCCAAGGACTGAAAGATCAGAATGGGAGCAAGGTGGGAAATTGAAATGGCAAGCAACGGGAAGTTCAGGATCGCACTTGCGGACTGAATGGAGGTGTTCCGCAAAGCGGGTCACCCAGTCTGTGTTTAATCTGCCCAATGTGAAGGAGATCACATTGCAAGCAGCGAATCTTTCTTCTTTCTTTCTTTGGCCTCCCGTCTCGAGAGACAATGGGTAAGTGCTGAGTGGTGGTCAGTGGCTTGTGAAGCAGCACCTGGAGTGGCTATGAAGACCAATTCTAGAGTGACAGACTCTTCCACAGGTGTTGCAGATAAAATTGGTTGTCAGGACTGTTACGCAGATGGCTCTCCCCTTGCGCTTCTGTCTTTTTTCCTGCCAACTGCTAAGTCTCTTAGACTCGCCACTCTTAAGTCCAGCCTTTATGGCTACTCGCCAGCTCTGGCAATCACTGGCAACTGACTCCCACGACTTGTGATCAATGTCACAGGACTTCATGTCATGTTTGCAGACGTCTTTAAAGCGGAGACATGGACGGCCGGTGGGTCTGATACCAGTGGCAAACTCGCTGTACAATGTGTCCTTGAGGATCCTGCCATCTTCTATGCGGCTCACATGGCCAAGCCATCTCAAGCGCCGCTGCCTCAGTAGGGTGTACATGCTGGGGATGTTGGCTGCCTCGAGGACCTATGCGTTGGAGATACGGTCCTGCCACCTGATGCCAAGGATTTTCCGGAGGCAGCGAAGATGGAATGAATTGAGACGTCGCTCTTGGCTGACATACATTGTCCAGGCCTCGCTGCCGTAGAGCAAGGTACTGAGGGTACAGGCTTGATACACTCGGACTTTTGTCTTCCGTGTCAGTGTGCCATTTTCCCACACTCTCTTGGCCAGTCGGGACATAGCAGTGGAAGCCTTTCCCATGCACTTGATGATTTCTGCATCGAGAGACAGATTACTGGTGATAGTTGAGCCTAGGTAGGTGAACTCTTGAACCACTTCCAGAGTGTGGTCGCCGATATTGATGGATGGAGCATTTCTGACGTCCTGTCCCATGATGTTCGTTTTCTTGAGGCTGATGGTTAGGCCAAATTCGTTGCAGGCAGCCGCAAACCTGTCAATGAGTCTCTGCAGACACTCTTCAGTGTGAGATGTTAATGCAGCATCGTCAGCAAAGAGGAGTTCCCTGATGAGGACTGTCCATACTTTGGAATACAGTCAAGCAGTGAATGCAATATATTAAATTGAAAGACATACAAGTAACTTACGGTTTTGCTTGGAAGGAGTAATTGGGGCCCTTGACGATGGGAAGGGAGCATCTTCTGCGCTTGCATGGAAAAGTGCCTCTCCTCCTTGAAGTCACTCCTTTATATCTATCTCGTTGATAAAGCTTTTGGTCATTTGATTTAATATCTCCTTATGCGGCTCGGTGTCAAATTTTGTTTGATAATGAACCTGTGAAGCATCTTGGGACATATTACTACATTAAATGTAAGTTGTCACTGTTTCCAGGATTCGTTTTTTTTGTTGAGTGTAGAGGTCTTTCAGTTTATGAAAGGTTCCAGAAGGGTAGATGCAAAGAACACTTTTCCACTTGTGGGGGATTTCCCAAACTGGGGGTCATAAATATAAAACAGACACTAATAAATTGAAAAGGGAATTCAGGGAAAACCTTTTTACCCAATAGTGGCAAGAATGTGGAATGCGCTACCACAAGGAGTAATTGGGGCAAATAACATAGATACATTTAAGGGAAAGCTAGATAAGCACATGAGGGAGACAAAAAAGGATACTCCAATAGAATGAGGTGAAGTAGGGTGGGAGCAGGCATGTGTGGAGCACGAAAGCCAACAGAGGCCAGTTGAACCAAATGAACTGTTGCTATGCTATGCACTCAACATTACTTGTTTCATAGCCTATATAAGCACAATTCTATTTATCAAAAAATGTTGTTTCATTACAGAAAATTATTTCTGATTATTTCTAATAAATTGCAGTTATAGCTAACAAATCAGACTTCAAAAGGTCAGAATACTTCTCTATATAATAAATTAATCTGTTTTACTATTACAGAAGTGCATAGAAATTTGTTAAAGCACATTTAGAAAATAAATTCAATTTTGAAATAAATTAATGTTGGAGGAAAAATAATCTTGCTCAGTGTACGCTATGCAATATGATAATCAGTTACTAAAAAGCTGAATTGTCTAAGGATATTTATCACAAGTGCTCTACATGGAATGAAAATTGAACATTTGGATGAATCATGACTTCAGATCAATGATTGGTTTCCTAAGATTCATACCTGGAGTCTCCAGACCATGTCTGAGTAAGGAGAAAGTTTTGATTTTACCAAATCAAGAACTCAGATGAATATTGCAACTACACTGTGAGTGACTCGAGCATATACTCATCAATGACCAGCAGGGATAGGATGCACATGTCCCATAATGAATCACAGGAACTTCAATGCAAACTCATTATGAGAGCACCAGGCAGTGTAGATGCATGACTCCTAAATTAAAATGTAAATAATGGATGGATACTCATTACAACCCTATGGGAAATGGGCATAGGTCACTGAATTATAACTAAACAAGCAAAGGAAGATTGTGAAACTCATAATACATTGGAGCATTTCAGAGCCCTCTGAATAAAAGCAGAAGATATCATCCATCAGACAAAGCTGGCAATTAGAAAGTGGTGTGGAAACCTTTCTAGCATGTTGGTTTCCCTGTTACTGTAATTAAATAAAGATGCAGACACTGAAATTCTGGAGGTATCGCAGGAGGTGTAGCAGTGAACTGCAGTAGTGGTTGCAATTTGGGGTCATATGTCTAGTTTCCTTCATCTATGCTCTTAGCAATGCTGGACACCAAGGACAGGGGGTGGGGGTGTATGTTTGTAAGTTCAAAGGTTGATTTTGGACATGTAATCAATCGATGAAATAGGCAGAAGAAGGAAACAGAGAGCTTTAGAACAATATTTGTTATCTTAGCAGAGTCCTGTGAGCCTGTTGGGATTGGGGTAAGGTCAACAGCAAAATTCCTCTCCCCACTCTGCTCAGGCAGTTTCAACAATTGTGCTGATAGGCCACTGCTCCGAACATTGAAATGACCTTGACCTTGAAATTGTGGATATGAATTAGACAACTCAGTTGCTGGCAGGGGGATGTTCTGTCCTACCTTCCTTCCACATGAAGCCTTCCCAGGAATTTCAGGTCCTCAGTGTTCTTTAGTCAAAGTGATTTAACACAAGAACTATGACGCAACATATTAATGTCTACCTTGCAACTGCTAAATGTCAGCAATTTTAAGGCATTTAGAAAAGGTCCTACTGTGCAAGCGCTGTGAAAATCATGTAAGCAGTGCCTCATGATGGCCTAAACCCACATTGAGATTCGAGAGTAGCTCTTCAGCAAGTGTAATGAGTCAGTTCAGAAGGGTTCTTGTAATGATCTTTCCTGCAATGAAGAGCAAGGAGATGCCTCTGTAATATTCACAGTTGGATTTGTCCCCTTTCTTGAAGATTGTCACAAGCATGGCGTCTTTGAGATCATTCGAGACTTCCTCTTCATTCCAGATCTGCAGGATGAGACCGTGGAGCTGTAATGTTAGTTCCTCTCCTCCATGTTTAAAGATTTCAGCAAGGATTCCATCACTTCCTGCCACTTTGATGTTCTTCATTTGTGTGATGGCTTTCATCACCTCTATAGGTGTTGGTGGAGTTCTGAGCTCATCTCTAACTGGATGTTGCAGGAAGGAGTTGAAAACACTCTCGTCAACAATGGATTCTTAGTTGAAAAGGTCTTCAAAACGTTCCCTCCAATGGGTGTTGATAGCTTCCCTTTTCTTGATCAGGTCTCCTCCATCTTTCGGCCTCAAAGGAGCTAGTCCTTGAGTACTTGGGCCAGAAATGGTCTTTCTGACCGTGAAGAAGCGATGGATATCATTCATTTCAGAGAGATGTTGAATTTTCTTTGCCTTGTCTGCCTACCACCTGTTCTTCATGTTGTGGAAACTCTTCTGTAACTCTGCCTTTTCTTATTGGTAACCCAGGTTCTTTTGCCTTGAGTTTGAGTCATTCTGCCAGGCACGGAAAGTCTTGCACTTACAATCAATCAATTCATTGATATCCTGATTATTTTCATCACACCAGCTCTGCTGTTTCCTGACAGAAAAGCCAAATGTATCAAAGATAGGTAGGAAAGTAAGTTGTGAAGAGGATATAAGGAGGCTACAAAGGGATAAAGATAGGTTAAGTGAGTGGGTGAAGACCAGACAAATGGAGTATGATGTGAGAAAATGTGGAATTGTCCACTTTGGCAGGAAGAATAAAAAAGAAGCATATTATCTAAATGGTGAGAGATTGCAGAGCTCTGAGCTGCAGAGGGATCTGGGTGTCCTAGTGCATGAATCCCAAAAGGTTTGTATGCAGGTACAGCAGGTAATTAGGAAAGCTAATAAAATGGTATTGTTTATTGCGAGGGGAATTGAATACAAAAGTAGGGAGGTTATGCTTCAGTTCTATAGGGAATTTTTTTTTTTTATTCAGTCGTGGGATGTGGGTGTCGCTGGCGAGGCCAGCATTTATTGCCCATCTCTAATTTCCCTTGTGTACTGAGTGACTTGCTAGGCCATGTCAGAGGGCATTTAAGAGTCAACCACTTTGCTGTGGGTCTGGATTCACATGTAAGCCAGATCAGGTAAGGATGGCAGATTTCCTTCCCTGAAGGACATTAGTGAACCAGATGGGTTTTTACAACAATTGACAATGGTTTCATGGTCATCAGTAGACTAGCTTTTAATTCCAGATTTATTAATTGTATTCAAATTTCCCCATCTGCTGTGGTGGGATTCAAACCCATGTCCCCAGAACATTAGCCTGGGGCTCTGGGTTACTAGTCTAATGACATTACCACTACGCCACTGCCTACCCTGGCAGTGAGACCACATCTGGAGTACTGTGTACAGTATTGGTCTCCTTATTTACAGAAGGATGTAAATGCATTGGAAGCAATTCAGAGAAGGTTTACTAGACTAATACCTGGAATGGGCAGGTTGTCTTCTGAGAGAAGGTTGGACAGACTAGGCTTGTATCCACTGGAATTCAGAAGAGTAAGAGGCGACTTGATTGAAACATATAAGATCCTGAGGGGTCTTGATAGGGTGGATGTGGAAAGGATGTTTCCCCTCGTGGGAGAATCTTGAATTAGGGGTCACTGTTTAAAAATAAGGGGTGGACCATTTAAGATAGAGATGAGGAGAAAATTTTCTCTCTGAGGGTCATTAGTCTTTGGAACTTCTTCCTCAAAAGGCAATGGAAGCAGAGTCTTTAAATATTTTCAAGGCAGAGGTAGATAGATTCTTGATATGCAAGGGGGTGAAAGGTTATCAGGGGTAGGCATGAAAGTGGAATAATGGTTACAGTTAGATCAACCATGATCTTATTGAATGGCGGAGCAGGCTTGAGGGGCTGAGTGGTCTACTTCTGCTCCTAATTCATATGTTCATATGTTCGTATGTATCTTTGCAGGCATTGATGATATTGGACTTAAGGACATCGCAAGCAGGGTGGACACTCTTCTGTTCTTGATTGAAGTTCGAAAGTTCTTCCCTAAGGCATTGTTGGTATTGGTCTCTTTTGATGGGATCCTTCAGAGCTTCGACATTGGTCTTTCCTGGATATCTCTTCTGTTGGATCCGTCATTTGAGAGCCAGTTTTATGGGCATGATTGAATGAATAAGTCGGTGATCGGTCCAGCAGTCATCAGCTCCTGTCATTGCTCTGGTGGTGCGGACATCTTTGTGATTCCAGGCAAGGACGATGGCTTAATCGATCAGGTGCTAGTGTTTGGACCGTGGGTGTTGCCATGGTGTTATGTATTTGTTTTTCGGGCAGAACAGGATATTGGTGATGATGAGCCCATGTGTGCATTTGGTAAGGAAAAGAATGCCATTAGAGTTAACATTTCCAATTCCTTCCCTGCCAACAGTTACATTCGAGAGATTGGAATTTCTTCCAAATCTGGCATTGAAGTCTTCAAGAAGAATAAGCCTGTCCTTGTTTGGAACACAACAGAGAGCTTGGTCAAGTTTGGCATAGAAATCTTCCTTGGTTTCGCTATCGGCATCTAGAGTTGGGGCATATGCACTGATCACGGTGGCGTATTGCCTCCTTACCAGTGTGAGACGAAGAGTCATGAGGTGCTCATTGCTTCCAAAAGGGAACTCATGAAGCTGGTTTATAAGTTCATTCTTGATGGCAAATCCAACTCCGTGAATTCTGCATTCTTCTTCTGATTTTCCCTTCCAGAAGAAAGTATAGCTGCCTCGGTGTTCCTTGAGCTGCTCCTCTCCAGCTCGCCGCGACTCACTCAGAGGGATGATGACAATGTCATATCGCCGGAGTTCTCGGGTGACAAATGCAGTGTGACGATCCTGGAATTCACTCACGGGTGTGTCCATTAGGGTCCTGATATTCCAGGTCCCAAACTTTACTACTTGTGTCTTTTGTGTATTTCTACCACAGAAGGTGATCCCTCTGGACGTGGCTATCAGTCGGGTGAGGTGAGGCAGACTATGTTTAGGGCACCTTTTCTAGCCCCCTCCCCAATAAAGGGTGAGCAGACTGGATCCTAAACTGGGCTGCTCAGTCACAGTTACAACTGCCGAAAGGCACCTATGCCTCATCCAAGTGCTAGATGACCATCTTGCATCTGTCGCCTCCATGCCAAATCATGACTAGAAGCTTCCAGACAACACAATCCTGCTCCTGTCGCCATTTGCCGAAGGGCTTACAGTATGTGCTCGGAAAAGAAGACATCTTTTAATGTGGAGAAATCATTGCATACCAGCTTCCACACATATCTTGACAGAACGACACCTTGATCCAATGGCAAGCAAATAAAGAAGATTGGGGGATTTCGTTCTCCTGCAGCCTTCGTCTGCCAGAATAGCCTTTGAGATATTTCAGATGGCACATCTTCCTCCACCTATTCTACTATTGAGGAATTGTTTACCAGAGCTCCGTCTGCTGAGCATTTCTAGGATTCCTAACAGGCCTTCCTGGTAACCGAAGCGGCCCTGGACATAAAAAGTCCCACTGTACTTCACCCTGTTTTGATTGACCCTTTCTTACTCATTGCCCAGGTTCCATGGCGAGGAAAAGATTTTGCTGACGTGATTTTCTCAGCTCGCCAACTACAAGAAAAATGTTGTGAACAACATCAATCTCTCTACATAGAATATTTTTGACTTGACAATTGTGAGGCACTCTGGAAGCTTCTGTTGAATTAGGGATGTCCTCCAAAATTCATCACCATCTTTCACCTGCTTCATGATGTTATGCGAGCGGTGATCTTTAGCAACGGATCCATTACAGACCCCTTCGAGGTTAAGACAGGAATCAAACAAGCAGGAGGCATATATGTGCCCCCATCATGTTTCGATGGACTAGTATCATCTGAGCCTGTGAGTTGTCACTCATGGCAGACTAACCTTGTCCCTCATTATGTCTGCAGGAGAGGTCTGCCCATAAGAAGAGGGAGCGAGCCAAGATGGAAGGTGGCGTCCTCTACTTGCATGTGTTGGCACCGATGAAGGAGGAGGCCATGGAATTGGTAGGGCAACAAGATAGATGTCCAAACAGGGCATCCACCCAAAAGAGTGAATGAACATCTCACGAGCCACAAGCGTTTCTTTATTGGCGAAGTGCCATGTAGCGCATGTTGCCCATGGCATCAAGGCAGTGAAACATTTGGAGTGGTATAAATGAGATGACGGGCAGACATGATTCATTCTAATTAGATGATTTCTCATGCAGGTCAAGGTTACTGAGAAGAGAGAGTAGGTTGAGAGACGGGAGGACATACATCCACCTCTGAGGAGGAGGAACCAGCCTCAGAGGGTCCACCATCATTCCCTCAACTTCCATTAGCGCAGATAATCTCACATCATTAGGTAGTCGTATGTATTTAGAGATGGACACACAATCTGGTGAGCTGAGCACAGATGGACTGATGGAGGCTGCGACAGGCCAGGGCACTGGCAGTTGGGGGACTGTGGGAAGCCCAGGGCCCTGCTGAGTCCCAGGCTGATGATGTGACTCTGGTGTCGGCGGCAACATGGGAAATGCTGCAGTTGTATCGAGAGGTGAGCCAACATCTGGCAGAGGGCCAGAGGCTTTGCATAACCAAGTGTGGACGACGGAGGAGACCATCCAGGCCTTGGATGCTGCTCTGTCTCTGCCAATTGCATATCTGGCTTTTTCCATTGAGAGATTGGCGACTGTCAGAGAGCCACATCCAGCAGACCAATCATCAGCTGCCGGGAATGTGTGCAGATCTGCACCTCATTGCTTTGTCCATGAGTCTCATGCAGTTGTGGCAAGGTAAGAGGGCTATGAGACCTGGAGTCTTCATCAGGTCCACATCCCTCTTAGCTCAGCAGGGAGGTACAAGAAGCTCTTATAAGGAGTGACTGCCTCCCGCATTTGCGGCTCTTCTCAGGGTGCTCCTGTTGCGGACAGTAGCTCTAAAGCCCCTCCGCCAGTGAGGCCAGCTCCTCCATCACCCTGCCAACTGAGGTTGCTCCTGCACTTTGCAGGAGGCCCTCAGTATTCCAGGGCCCATTAGGCCTCAGGCAGCCAAAAGATGGCCACCCAGATCATCCCAAAAAAGGGGGGCAGCAAGGTCAGCAGCCTGCCTCTGCCTCTGCTGACAGTGCAGGGGGAGTACCACGTAGGAACACCCGCAAACAAGTTAAGAAAAGCATATAGATGCACATATAGGATCATGGGCAATAATGCTGCAGAAAAGGAAGTTGGTGCGATGATTGTATTGTGTCAATAAACTATTAGTTCACTCACAATGTCATCTTTTCTGTTGTTCCTTCCTTTTGTGAGCTCATAGCAAACCTTCTTCATAAGGTGCTGGTAGTGAGGGAACAAGCCCTGGGCACTCAAACCTTCAACCTTGCCACTTTGCGACACACCTGGGTGCTGCATTACAGAAGGAAGGATGCGGCAACAGGACTGTATGTTGATAAGGCTTTATTTGTGCAGTTCTGGAAGGAGGTAAGGCTCAAAAGAAACATGCACTTCTTAAGGCATCACGTGCCTCCCTCACGTGTATCTCATGGTGCCTTTCATACTGTACATAGGGCCTTCATCTGGCACTGCTTGGGCAGCACTCTCCTCCACATCTTCATCATCAGAGGAAGTATCTCGCTCCACGATATCCTCTACGGTCAATGCCTCCCTGCTCTGTAGTGCCAGGTTCTATAGTGCACCACTGATCACCATGAGACGTAAGACCCTTGCTGGGGCATACTGCATGTCTCCACTGGATCGATCTAGGCACCTAAATCTCATTTTCAGTAGACCAATGTCTTGCTCGATGGTTGCTCAGGTTGAGCCTGGGATCAGCAGCCATGTCCTTCATAGATAGTTCATGTCTCCAAGGATCAATCCCTGAAGGTGTGTGGGGGGACAGAAAAGGTCAGGCACCTGGGACTGCCTTAGTATGTGTGCGTTGTGGCTGCTTCCCAGGAATCATGCACAACCCTGTAGGATCCACTTGTTGTGGTCGCAGACCAGCTGCACAGTGAGGGAGTGGAATCTCTTCCAGTTGATGAAGGCAGTGGAATGTCCTTGGGTGATGTGCGCCACATGCGTACAGTCTCTGCACCTAGCGGAATGCAGCAATGACTCTGAATCCTATAGCCCTCTCAACTTGATGCGGAAGAGTACATTGTTTCCAGCCCTCCTGAACAGAGCATTGGTAATCTCCTTGATGCAACAATGCACCATAGACTGGGGGATTCTGCACATATCTCCCCCAATGAACGCCTAGAATGATTCGGTGGTGTAGAAGTTCAATGCCATGGTGACTTTCAGCACCACTGGCATCAGGTGTCTGCCAAGTCCTGGGGCATCAGCTCATCCTGCATCATGGCACATAGATCATTGACGCTATCCCTGGAGTCGCAGTCTTTGGCAGCACCGCTGCTTGGACATCTGCAGGTAGGTAATCCTTGGCCGGTATACCCTCTCTGGAGGAGAACTTCTTCTGCACACTGGAGGTTGTTGCCGTGCCCCTCTACAACCTTCTTCAGCCTACTATGCCCAGAGATGGCCCTTCTATGGGCCCCCAATCTGCTGTCACTCCCCTGCCCATCCCTGAAGCTTTCTCCTTCTCTGCTCCTCCTCCTCCAGGAAAGCACCAAAGCCACGGTGAATGAGGCCTATGAGAGGTTACCTTTCCCTGTGCCCAAGGCCTCCAGTCCACATAGATGATCCCAAACCAATCCCCGCACCCCCCAGCCCCAACTCCAATGTGTGTCCTTCAGGGAGGTGGCACTGTCCTGAAGCCACCTTGGTGTACATGCCCTGCAGTGCTGACATTTTGATCCCCACTCTTGACGCTGTTCCCCAATGTACTCCACCCCACCACCCTTCCTGGCAAGCATTGCTGGCTCACCCAATGGCTCCCAATGAAGCCAACACTGAGCTCCCACCTCCTTGTGGCCTCCTTGCACCAGGCGAGGCCCTGAAGCCTTGTGGTTTCAATGCACCCTAAAGTAAATTCAGAACTGAGAATAAAATATTTGTATTGCCTTGTTAACTACCTTAGTTAGCTTTCTGCCTCATGAATGTGAGTGGCCCGCCCTCCATGTCGGTAGCCAATGCGAAAATCTGGAAGGGACATCACGACATTGGAGTTCCTGTCCGATGTCTTCCGTCCCAATTTTATGCCCCCACTCTGCCTCGGTTGCAGTCTCAAACAGGCCCATAAAATTCAGCCCCTTGCAAATCTTCATATTTTCAAAAATGTATATTTTTCTCTCAATCTTAAAATGTGCCTTCAATCCAAGATTCTATTTTCTGGCACCGGGTACCGTTGATTGCCCTGCCTTTCAGACAGAGTAAAAGCCAGGATTTGATGCCAAAGGCAAGCCCATGTGAAAATAGCAGATCAACATTTAGCACTAAAGACTTCAGAATACATTTCAAGGAAATGGTAAAATACGGAATCCCTTTTCATCATAGGTGCAATCCAGTGCATTTCCAGGGCATGTCATGATGATAAGTAATTCTAAAAACGACAGAATGAATGGTTCAAAATTGTTATTAAATTCCTGCCTTTAGTCTCCAGCCTCAGCTAGTTCAGAGAGGCACACGCATTTGTACACCATTATTTATGAAAGAAAGAACCTGGATTTTCAAATCAGACAAACTGCAGTGCAATCACCTTGTTCTGCTAGGGTCAGCCAAATGTAAATATCGTAAGTACCAGTGTGGAAATTGAATGCTGCTGTAGGCTTTAAAAATCTACAACAGCTTGAAGGTTTTTTTAAACAGCAAGCTTCTATTACAGATGTACATCTGTAAAGAGTGGAGCAGGCCACAACACAGCCTAGCTATCTGATGGACCCATACAGACACTTAAAGGAAGTGAAGCAGAGAAGTCAGCTCTCTTTGACAATGACCTGCCAAGGCAACAGCTGGAATGAGAAGCTTTTTATGTTGTCTGATGCAACATAAATGAGACGCATGGAGTTCAGTTGATTGAAGATGTCAAACAGGTTTATTAAACAGCTAACAAGTGTATACAATGCAGAGCTATCTATTTACAGGACTTGCCTCTAGGTGTTACAGTTACAGAGGGAGACAGGCATGTAGTCACATGACTGCATCCTGGTACTCAGCTTATTCGCATACTAAGATCTTAAAGGGACATCACTCTCAAAGGCAATCACACAATGTCCCCCTTCTTTCCAAAGATAAGTCTCGTATGCTAAAAGCAAAAACATATAAAATTGGATAACATTAAAATTATTTATACATGGATAGAGATTGTGAAATTGACAAAAATAGAGGCTCAAAAGTCCTTACATCGTCTTGGTGGTTTGACAACTCTTCCTTGGGGAGTTTGCATCCCATTTGTTGCTGTTCTTTCTGAAGTTTCTCTCTCTCTGCATTCAGTTTCTGCTGCTCTGCCTTCAGCTGCTAATATACCCTGTTGCCTTTCATAAGATGACCACTTTTGAGGCCTTGACATTCTTGGAATGTTCCGGCACCTCATCTCAAAGAGCCTATAGACAATGCTTCAACTCATTCCTCCTTTGCCTCTTCAGGGTATTGTGTGTCCTTCGCATGGCTTCATCCTCCACATCTGAAGGCTTGGGGCCCAAGGACAAGGATTTGTTGGTGGAAGAGTCTTATGGAGATACTTGTCCATTCTGGCTCGTTGTGGTGTTAGTGATTCTCTGGAGAGCAGAAGTGAAGGCGCGGTATAGTTGTGATGTTGCTGGATTTCCAGACTTCACCATTTGATGCCGGTCAGAGTCTATGAATGGGTTCCAGTCCTTGGAGATTCTCCTTGTTAATGCTCTCATGGATAGTTATGATGCTGAGGTCCTTACATGCTGGTAGTCCTGCCACCGTTGGTCTGCTTGTGTCTACTATGTAGAACATTTGTTGATTCTATGCAGACTTGCCATAGCTGCATTGCATCGTTAATTTCCACTGCAAGGGGTGGGTGACCCATTATATACGGATAACGTGACAGTCGTTGGTTGTATCATTGATTTCCAACGATTCCGGTACATATCCTGAGGATTTAGACTGGTAGGATATTTGAACTAGTGCCAGTGTCAATCTTGACCCTGAGTGTATGTTTGCCAGCTTTCTTTGGGCACGTGATGTTAATAGTGGTGAAAGCTTCCAGTTGTTGGACTTCATCAACGTGATGTGTCAGGTTCACAATGTGGAAGACTTACTCGTCTTCTGACTGAGAATTGCTTCTCTTTGAGTTTTGTCTCAGGTCTACTTCACTGTGGACTTCGTGTATTGGCTTGCATTTACACCGGTCTCTGGAGTTCTCCTTACTGCTGTTGCCCTGGTTTCTGTTTGCTTGTGTGCTACCATGACTGCGTCCTTCGAGCCAGAATTCTTGCATAGGCAGGCCCGTTGTCCTTTTGCAACAAACGCCCTGCACAGGTATCGAAATGCAGGACAAATTCTCCATGAGTGGGACCAACCACACACACCATACAGGTTGCTTGCCTTTTCCACCTGGTTATGGTGCAGATACTGTTGGTTGCACCTAGTGCTTGCAAATGCTGTCGTTCAGCTATAATGGTTTTGTATTTCCTGCCATCTTCCAGCAGTGTGTCAATGCTGTGATCTTTCTTTTTCCCCAAGAGGTCTTTCTGGAATGCTTTAATGGGTGCCAAGACAATCACCAGTTCCATTATTTGGTCTGAGAGCTCAGTTTCTGAGAAATAGCATTCATTGCTCTTGCTGCGGCATTTGCTGATGAACTGATCTATTGATTCCTTTGGCTGTTGCCTGTAGGATATCAATTCTAGATGGTGAATTCTAAAATTCACTCTTAATCTGAGTTGATTTTCCAGCACTTTCCATACATTTGTGGGATCTTTCTGGTACTCTTCAGATATGCCTGAGGTATTTATTCTGTGTAATCCCTCAATTCCAATTGCTATTATCATTTTTACAGCTTGCTTTTCTGGTTCTGTAATTACTTGGGCTGTAAAGCATAATTGCATTCTTTGTTGAACAATTGGAACTCAGGTAGGATATCAATGGCCTTCCAGTTCATGCTGTGAATTTTGGTATCCATCTTCCTGCCGCTCTTTTGCTTTAAAACTTGCTTTTAGAATTTGCTTTGTGGCTGTGTACTTGTTTCCCCTTTGAGAAACTCTTTTGATTGCTTTGATTGACAGCAGAAGGTATTCAGCAGTGTTTGTGTCTTTATCTAGCTTCCAGCACTCCAGTCTGCCTGCTTATACAGCTGTTCAGTAGGCAATTCAAGTACTTTTTTTTGCTAGGGTCTGTTTATACAGCCGTTCAACAGGCAATTTTTCACACTTGAGTGGTTTTATGAGTTGTAAAAAAAATTCTTACTGAGTGAATGAAAGCTCTTCAACTGTCGAGTGATGTAATGATTTCCTTTTATAGCTCTAGCTGCGAGCTGCGTGATTGGAGAATTCCTGTGTTTTTGCTATTGGGCGCCTCCTGTATGGTGCTAATGCGATCAGCCTGGGAAAGCCTTTGAAAACAATCCATCAGCCCGAGATAGGGATTGGGTTTTTCCTTTTTTTCTTTTACTGAGCCTTTAAAAAATCAATTTTGCAAGCACCTCAAAGCTTGTTTTGTTCAAGGGGGATTCTGACTCACCCGATTACAGTCTGTTATTCAGTGCTCTGCCTTCTACAGTTTGTGGTAGGTGTTTTATTGTACTCTTTGGGCCTGTATTTATTTTTAACATTCTCTTTTCTGGCTGTAGAAAGGGTAGTTTCTAAAACTGTTTTCCTGTGGTCTTCAATCTTCGATCTGTCTTCTCACCTCTGCTGCCACTAGATAATGTGAGGCTTTTTATGTTGTCTGATGCAACATAAATGAGATGCGTGGACTTCAGTTGACTGAAGATCCCAAACAGGTTTATTCACAACTAGCAAGTATGTACAGTGCAGTGCTATTTATTTACAGGACTTGCCTCTTGGTGTTATAGTTAGAGTGAGACTGGCATGTAGTCACGTACTAAGATCTTAAAGGGACATCACTCTTAAATGCAATCATGCAACAACAGCTCGGGAGGCAAAGGCAGGATATGGACAACATCACCATCTTCTCCACAACACCATACACAATGAAACAGTGCAAGATAATGTTCTAATACCTTACTCGGCAGTCAAGTTAGAGCAACTTACTGTGATAATCCATTAATGTAACAAAGTAGGATAAAATGACATAAATGGTTTTTACAATTATTTTCTGCTTGCAACATCTTAATGTGTGTTCAAATCTTACCCTGAATGCCTAGTAGACAGTGGGGTGTCCTTTACAACCACAGCCTTCAACTGAAAATGTTCCTTCACACAGGTCTTTACAAGTAGGCAACACAAAAGATTTTCCTAATTAAAGTAGCTTACTATTGCAAGAATATTTCCTCATAGTTGCTAAGGATTCCATATCAACAACACATCAACCTAACAAAAAAATAACTTTTTGAAGTGGGGGAAGACGGCAATAACAAATCTGAGATATAACATTCAGGAGGAGGACCTGTATCTTTAAACCACTTATCCCGTACTAGGTAGAAGCTTTGAAATCTAGGGAAGAGGAGCCACAGAGGATGCCAAAGGTGAGGAAGTAGTAGCTGCCAACTTCTGTTTCATTTACAATTTCTGCTGCTCTTCCTTCTTATTCTTTTTTTATTTGTTCCAGGGATGTGGACATCACTGGCTAGGCCAGCATTTATTGCCCATCCCTAATTGCCCTTGAGAAGGTGGTGGTGAGCTGCCTTCTTGAACCGCTGCAGTCCATGTAGGGTAAGTACACCCACAGTGCTGTTAGGGAGTTCCAGGATTTGACCCAGCGACAGTGAAGGAACAGTGATATAGTTCCAAGTCAGGATGGTTTGTGGCTTGGAGGGGCACTTGCAGGTGGTGGTGTTCCCATGAATCTACTGCCCTTGTCCTTCTAGGTGGTAGAGGTCACAAATTTGGAAGGTGCTGTCTAAGGAGGCTTGGTGCGTTGTTGCAAAGCATCTTGAAAATAAAAAGGGGGGCCCGTCATGCTCTGAAATGACTGAACTCAATGTTCAGTCCAGCAGGCTATAGCGTGCCTAATCGGTAAATGGATTTTCTTTAATTTGGAAAGTTTAAAATTATATCTTAGGTGATCTGTGGAGGGATGGGATTGAATTTACAGTGCATTTCTCCCACTACAATCAGAATTGTATATTTTGATTGAGGGCTTTGACTGGAGTGGCAGATCGTAACACTTTAGATATGGTTTTGTCATTATCATTGTTTACAAAATCATTTTCAATATTAAACGATGACATAAACTATGACTCAAAATCAGAGCAACAGGAAGTAAATTTTGTGGATGGGAAGTGCTCAAAAATGTAGTATTCTATAAAATTTGTTGAAATTTTAAAAGTCAATATATTCCCATCAGAGTGAACTTAGGATGCATTTTTTCTTATATTAGTCTTAATTAGAAGAAAACCATTCCAGACGAGGAAATGTTTTGTTATTGTGAAATAATTGCAATTGAATATCATAATAAATATTATTTAATGTTTTGCTTCTCCCTTCATATGACTAACCTCACTTCTATATGCAGCTCACCAGCACCTTTTCAAAGGCAATTAGGCATGGGCAACAAATGCTGGCCTTGTCAGTGATACCCACATCCCATGAAATGAAGAATTTAAAAAAATTACTATACAATGCAATAACTTATACTGTACATTGAAGTCCTAGGCTCAATTCACTGGATGTGATGAGTAAACTGATTTGAACCAAGGCAGCAGTCGGCCTCCATATCAAGCAAAATACAAATTAAGTAATGTTGTCATATTCCTGACCACTACCCTGTGACTGTTCCAAGTGCATGCTTGTGGATGTTAGATGAGCACACTTGGATACTCCAGCAGATGATTGGTGGCACTCTGTACTCAGGTCCATATGTGAAGAATGCCTTGGATGGAATGCCTGAGATTGATTGGCACAAATGAAAATGTATCACAAAAAGACTCAGTACCTTAAGATGAATGGTGGGGGAAATTAAGAATATGTACTGAAATAAACACGTCTTTGTTCCTTCAAACATTGATATTGTAAACTTTGTGTAACTAGCCAGAGTTAAATATACAATGATAAAGCCTATTTTACGTATAAGAAAATATAGAACATTGCCAAATTCATGAGGTAAATCTTTATTCATACAAAAAAAAACTAAACAGGGAACTCACACTTCCACTGTAGAGTTTTGCCTTGCTGGAGTACATTTTGGGAATATAGGAGCTCAGATTAGCTCAGCTGTCATATTCGAATGCTTCACCCAGAAGGATTCCTTCGCATAGATTTTGTGGTTGGTTATGCCTAATCTTCTGGCAGAAAGAGAGTGTCGCCAATCAAAAAATCTGGCCTCAATCTCCTTATGTGAATGTATCTGAGCAAGTGCTTGGAATGGAGAGAGTGAAGTGCTGCCATGCTCAGGTACAATGGAGTTGTATCTGACATATCTAGGAGAATATTAATACAGATTAGAATGGTGAATTGCTGAAGCAGCCTTCATAAAGCTTTCGGGAATGGCACAGTAACAGTCTTCAATATCTGATCGGCTGACAGACAGTGAACAACGGAATAGAAACTCAAGAGGTGAGGTGAGAGTGACTGCCCTTGAAATCAAGGCAGCATTTGACCGAGTATGGCATCAAGGAGCCCTAGCAAAACTGGAGTCAATGGGAATGAGGGGGAAAACTCTCCGCTGGTTGGAGTCTTAACTAGTGCAAAGGAAGATGGTTGTGGTTGTTGGAGGTCAATCATCTCAGCTCCAGGACATCACTGCAGGAGTTCCTCAGGGTAGTATTCTAGGCCCTACCATCTTCAACTGCTTCATCAATGACCTTCCTTCAATCATAAGGTCAGAAATGGGGATGTTCACTGACGATTGCACAATGTTCAGCACCATTCATGACCCCTCAGGTACTGAAGCAGTCTGTGTAGAAATGCAACAAGACCTGGACAATATCTAGGCTTGGGCTGATAAGTGGCAAGTAACATTCGCGCCACACAAGTGCCAGGCAATGACCATCTCCAACACGAATCAAACCATCTCCCCTTGACATTCAATGGCATTACCATTGCTGAATCCCTCACTATCAAAATCCTCGGGGTTACCATTGACCAGAAACTGAACTGGAGTAGCCTTATAAGTACTGTGGCTACAAGAGCAGGTCAGAGGCTAGGAATCCAGCAGCGAGTAACTCACCTCCTGACTCCCCAAAGCCTGTCCACCATCTACAAGACACAAGTCAGGAGTGTGATGGAATACTCTCCACTTGCCTGGATTGGTGCAGCTCCAACGACACTTAAGAAACTCGACACCAGCAACGACAAAGCAGTTCGCTTGATTGGCACCCCATTCACAAACATTCACTCCCTCCACCACCGACACACAGTGGCAGCAGTGTGCACCTTTTATTTTTAGTTACTTTTTCTTTTAATCATTTATTTTTATTATTTTTTCTTTGTTTATTTTATTTTAACTTGTTTCATCTTTCATTTTTTTACCATGTGCCTGCACACTTTTTTTTCATGTTTGTGCTTTGGAACAGGGCTGTTCATTTTTCTGTCAATTAACACCCTCTCTGCACTAACGCTTTGTCTTTGTCATCAATTATAACGCTCTGAGCATGGAGAAACAGCTCAACGATCTGGAAATGTTTGACTTTATTTAATCATTTGACCATTAACATACCGTTTGCCTTTGCTCCATGAACTTCCAGTGAGTTATTCTCTGTGACCCTCTGACCTATCAATACCTTACCTTTTCCTATCTCTTGCCCCACACCCTCTTTATTTGTTTAAAACCTATTACATTTCTAGCCTTTGCCAGTTCTGGTGAATGGTCACTGACCAGAAACATGAACTCTGCTTCTCTCTCCACAGATGCTGCCAGACCTGCTGAGTATTTCGAGCATTTCTTGTTTTGATAAAAGAAAGAACCAGCCCCGGAATAAGGCTAACCCAACCAGGTGTCTTTAGAGCAACAAATTAACTGTTTAATTAGAAAAAACTAACTTCTTTTTTTTTTATTCATTCATGGGATGTGGGCGACGCTGGCCAGGCCAGTATTTATTGCCCATCCCTAATTGCCCTTGAGAAGGTGGTGGTGAGCTGCCTTCTTGAACTGTTGCAGTCCTTTTGGGGTAGGTATACCCACAGTGATGTTAGGAAGGGAGTTCCAGGATTTTGACCCAGCGACAGTGAAGGAACGGCGATTTAGTTCCAGTCAGGATGGTGTGTGACTTGGAAGGGAACTTGCAGGTGGTGGTGTTCCCATGTATTTGCTGCCCTTGTCCTTCTAGTTGGTGGAGGTCGCGGGTTTGGAAGGTGCTGTCTAAGGAGCCTTGGTGCATTGCTGCAGTGCATCTCGTAGATGGTACAGACTGCTGCCACTGTGCGTCGGTGATGGAGGGAGTGAATGTTTGTAGATGGGGTGCCAATCAAGCGGGTTGCTTTGTCCTGGATGGTGTCGAGATTCTTGAGTGTTGTTGGAGCTGCATCCATCCAGGCGAGTGGAGAGTATTCCATCACACTCGTGACTTGTGCCTTGTAGATGGTGGACAGGCTTTGGGGAGTCGGGAGGTGAGTTACTCGCCTCAGGGTTCCTAGCCTCTGACCTGCTCTTGTAGCCACGGTATTTATATGGCTACTCCAGTTCAGTTTCTGGTCAATGGTAGCCCCTAGGATGTTCATAGTGGGGGATTCAGCGATGGTAATGGCATTGAATATCAAGGGGAGATGGTTAGATTCTCTCTTGTTGGAGATGATCATTACCTGGCACTTATGTGGCGCTAATGTTACCTGCCACTTATCAGCCCAAGCCTGGATATTGTCCAGGTCTTGCTGCATTGCTACACGGACTGCTTCTGTATCGGAGGAGTCACGAATGGTGCTGAACATTGTGCAATCATCAGCGAACATCCCCACTTCTGACCTTATGATTAAAGGAATGTCATTGATGAAGCAGCTGAAGATGGTTGGGCCTAGGGCACTACCCTGAGGAATTCCTGCTGTGATGTCCTGGAGCTCAGATGATTGACCTCCAACAACCACAACCATCTTCCTTTGTGCTAGGTATGACTAGGTATGACTCCAGCCAGTGGAGGGTTTTCCCCCTGATTCCCATTGACCTCAGTTTTGCTCGGGCTCCTTGATGTCATACTCGGTCAAATGCTGCCTTGATGCCAAAACATTACTCAGGTCAATTACTACTAATATATAAACAATATTTAAAATAGAAAAAAAATTAGAGTTCTTGCAGATTTGTGGTCCTGCGAGATGTGGAACAGTCCAAGGTTGCTTGAAGTCCTCACAGCCATCCGATGGGGAAAAAAAGGTTCTTCAACAGTGGAACAGTCCGTAGTCTCATCCATAAGTCAAAATTGTTGCTTTCCTTCTCCAGCGATGAATTTCTTCAATTAGCCACTTGCAAACACTTCTTAATAAATCAATTTGGCTTTAGAATTTTTGAGGGATAAAAGATTGTCACAGTCTAACTTCCCTTCCTTTAGTTTAAATTATCAGAGATCTCTGTTTTTGCTTGACTTTTTAGAATTTTGAGAGAGAATAATAAATAAACAGATTAAATTTTCTTCCTTCAGTTCAATTGTCTAAGAGTACTCCTTTCAGGTGCTAACACACGGATGTCTGTCTGTTTCTCTGAGTTAGAACAGTCTGTTTCCACTATCAGCCAGTTCAAAATTAAATTGTAACAGTGTATCTCTCGATCTCTGGTCCTGAATGGTTCTATCCCGGGCAACGAGAATGCACTCTTTGACTCACAGTCTCCGAATGGCTGTATCCCGGGGCAACGAGAGTGCATTCTTTGACTCAGTTTTTAGCGCTTGCTGCCTTAAAGCAGTACTGCTCCCTTTCTTCCCACATTCTTCCCAAAAAAAAACTACAGGATCATAACAAAAGATGCAAAACTTTTAGTCTAGAAATTTAAGATGTTGTAAGTGATGAGATATATTCGCTCATGGACACTTATGGTTAGGGGAGTTTACCCTGATTTTCTTGCCAGTGGAAGGCATATGCAGAGAAAAAAAATGGCAGAAAGCCCAGTGAAGGAGGCACAGCCAAGGTGTTGATTTGCCCTCAGAAACATTGGCCACAATTTATTTAACAAAAAATCTTGATCTAATTTGAACCCTATTTTTCCTATCCTGGACCTCCCGTTTGTCTCCACTTTATCCTCTATTGGTGAAATATGCCTGGTCTAATCAGGCATATCACTGCTAACCACATGCTGGGTTCTGCTGAGGGCCTAGGACTTGGAGACACCTAACACTAGGAGCCTTTGCCCCCTCACCACCCCACATTATCCCCTCCTATACAGATAGCCTGGTAAAGGATGGGTGGAATCTCTGAGTACATAAGGCTACCTCGAAAGTCCAACATAAGCTGGTACCTGGCATTCTCAGGATGCAGCCTAGCTTCTGGCCTTTCTAGTGGACTCATGCTAAAGTTACAATGAGAATATTCTGGAAGGGCCATGGATATACTTTACCCTGCAAACAGTAACCTGTCACAATGCAGTTGGATGGCTTTTACCACTTGGAGCAGTGGATCTAGGTTGGCATCCTTCCATCTATGAAAGATGATGGACACCCAGCAAACAATTTATTTAGGTGGGATGTCTTCTCTTGGTGCACCTTGATGGCTGTGAAGGTCAAGCCTTGAGAGACAGGTTCTTCCCCAAGTGCTGCACGTGAAGTTGCCAAATGATGCTGTGGGTTGTTGTTTTTGATGTTGGCACCTGTTGTCAAGCTGCTGTAGCAACTGGTCATCATGGTAGTGCATACCAGTCCACATGATGTGTTGCCATTTCCCTCTTTAACCAGCTTATGACTCCTAAGTGCAATAGCCAACATTTAGGGCCTTCATGTCGCGCTTGCAAGCATCCTTGAAGCGGAGCTTTTGGCGCCCCACTGGTCGTCTGGCCCCAGCTACCTCACCATACCGAAGGTTCTTGGTATGCGACCGTTTTCCATCCTGTGGACATGTCTGATCCACTAAAGCCGCCTCTGTTTGATTCGTGCCAACCATTGAGAGCTCTACCTGTGAGAGGACTGCCACATTTGTGATTTTGTCCTGCCAGGAAATACCCATAATGCACTGCAGACAGCGCAGATGGAAATTATTGAGCTTCTTTTCCTGGTAGCTGTAAGTCACCCATGTTTCACAGCCATACAGCAAGGTTATGAGCACACAAGCCTTATAAACCATCAGTTGGTCCTAAGGGTCAGCTTGGTGCTTTTCCATGCGCATTTTGAGAGTTGGCCAAAGGTGGTAGCTGCATTCCCTATGTATGTATCGAGCTCTGCATTAAGGGACAGATTGCCTGTCACCGTGGACCCAATGTAGCAGAATTTGCCAACAGTGGGGTGTTATTTAGTGTGGCCAAGGGTGGAGATGCAACACCTTGTCCCATAACCACGGTTTTCTTGTTGCTGTAGTCAGGGAGAACAAGTTACAAGCATGGGACAGCCAGTCCATGAGTCTCTGTAGCTGAGTTTCCGTGTGAGCAACTAGCACAACATCATCAGTGTAGAGGAGTTCTCTGGTCAGGACGTGCTGTGTTTTGTCTTCGCTTTCAGCCTTGATAGATTGTAGAGCTTGCCGTTTGACCTAGTGTGCAAGTAGATTTCTTCCATATCTGCAGGGAAGGCGAAGGTCAGGAGCATGGAGAAGAAGATACAAAACAGAGTGGGGGCTAGGACACAACCCTGTTTCACTCCATTCTTCACTCCGAAACTGTCAGAAGTGAAGCCATCAGACTGTACAGTACAGTGCATGTTGTCATGGAAGGAGTGGATGAGACTGAGGAGCTTCGGTGGACAGCCAATTTTTCCCAATTCTTGTAGAGCCCTGCTCTGCTGACAGTGTTGAATGCCATAGTGAGATCTACAAAAGTAAGGTAAAGAGGTATATTCTGTTCCCTACACTTCTCTTGTAGCTGGCATATGGAGAAAATCATATCCACAGTAGATCTGCTGGCATGGAAACCTCACTGCATTCTGGGTACACTCGTTCTGCAAGTAAATGGAGTCTTTTACGTATGATCCTAGCAAAGGCTTCCCCGTAACTAAGGAGTGAGATGCCCCTGTAGTTGTTGCAGTCTCCTCTGTCACCTTTGTTTTTGTATCGTGTGTTGATTTTGGCATCACGTATCTCCTGTAGAACCGAGCCTAGTTTCCAGGTAGTGGACTCGTGTTTCAATTATCACTCTTTGATTTTACTAGTCATGTTGTTTTCCTTTCAGGTTAGAGTACGTATTGTATATTAGTTTTATTATATAGCTTACGTCACTGAATTTTTATTTTTCATCTGATTTACAATTTGTTTCACATCCTGTCACCCATCTTTGTGCTGGTGAAATATCAGGTGGCCCAGAGAATGACCTAGCTGGCAGCACTGTAGGGCTGTGGGGTGAAGTGGGGGTGCTATTGAGAAAGAGGAATTGAGTCTAGGGCAGCTATGGCCTGCATTACTTTTGTGGACCCCAGAGAAGTAGTCCTGCTAATCCTGGGTCAACAAAAATAACTTTAACTTGACTACTTTTTTTTGGTCCTCTTCAGCTGTAATGCCCACTATCCCAAAATGGCAATTGGGATTCTCTGTGAGTCATTGGACCAGATTTGCATATTAAAAATTGAAATAACCCCTGTACTCTCTGGATTCCTGGCAGTAGGCCCCCATCAGGATGGTGCTGGCTGTAATGGGAGCAGGAACAGGGTGGGTATGTGTGTCCCACAATTCACAGGGCACTATCGCTCCATTTCTCCCTGGTTAAGCCAGTGAAAAATCTTCACCTAAACATTCATCTACATAAGAACAATTCCTTTTATTGTGCTCTACGTTTTCCTGTCAGAAACTAAAAGCAAACGTTTATTTTTCTCGTTTAAATTGATTTTTTCATCCACTAGGTGATGAATGTCCAATCCTTTCATGTTCATTTTTGTCTTTTAATAGTATCAAGGTAGAATATAATTCTTAGAAAGCTGTAAGAGAGGAAAAGACTAATTAGGAGGGGAAAGATTCAATATTAAATATCCTACTGTGCATCTATTTTCCGTTTGCCTTCTGACTGAGCATCAATCTGACGGCCTTAGCAATGTCAGATCGGCTGATTGATCTGTGATTGAGGAAGGAGTTTGCATTTGCTTTCAAATAGTGTATTAAGCCTGTCTGGAAGCTTAAATCTTTTTATTCAGTAGGATCAAATTGGATTTGCAGCTTTTTTTTTTACACCTAAATGTCAGGTTCTCCAGTATTAAATTTAATTGTGAGTTACCATCCATGTCTTTCATGTTCCCGAAACACTGCACCTTAATATGATTTTCGCACAATCTCTGGTAATATCCTTGATTTTCTTACAGGCAAATTCCACATTTCAGAAAAGTTCTGTTGGTTGATGAGATTTCCATGTATTTGACTATCTCTGTGGGTTTCACTCCTTCACAGGTCACACCTCAGCTGAATAATAAGCCACCTGCTAAGGTTTAGATCTGCGTCTCGAGGCAACATGAATAAAATTCAGTGCTAATACCCATAGCGTTCACGAAGCTTCACAATTAAAATCTTTGTCATTTAGACTTTAGTAAATGTCAATGAAATTGTTTGCTAAAATAAAACATAATATTTGCATAGTTAATTATTTGAAAATGATGTTAGTAATGCCCTTTTCCGTCATTGTTAGCATTATCGAAAATGAAGCCTAATTGATCGAAATACAGTTAATTTCATCTTTTATATCCTTTAAGATGCCTATTGAGTTATCATTTTATCGTGTGCTCCTGCCTGTTAAGTAGAAAACAGCATAAACTTCACAATACACAAATGACTTCTTCTGATGCTCTACAGTATTCTGCCTTTAATTTTACTTTCATGTATTAAATCTTTTATCATAGTTCCCCCCAAAATACTTTAGCTTTATCTGTACAAAAAAAATCTTTGAAAATA
Source organism: Heterodontus francisci (assembly GCF_036365525.1). NCBI lineage: Eukaryota > Metazoa > Chordata > Chondrichthyes > Heterodontiformes > Heterodontidae > Heterodontus > Heterodontus francisci. The sequence continues at coordinate 137,186,060 of NC_090375.1, forward strand.
TACCAGTTATTTAGAAACTGTACAATGCCTAAACAAATAAGAAATGCTAATTCGTAATAGTTTTTACTATCTTATGCCTCCATAAGATTCCAATTCCAATCTTCAATAGGCAGAGGCTCAAATCCGATTTTGCGGTCATTTTCAATTTTGATGAAGGCAGGAAACTACTGTAGGAGCAAAAACACGAAATGCTGGATTCACTCAGCAGGTCTGGCAGCATCTGTGGAAAGAGAAGCAGAGTTAACGTTTCGGGTCAGTGACCCTTCTTCGGAACTGACAAATATTAGAAAAGTCACAGATTATAAACAAGTGAGGTGGGGGTTGGGCAAGAGATAACAAAGGAGAAGGTGCAGATTGGACCAGGCCACATAACTGACCAAAAGGTCACGGAGCAAAGGCAAACAATATGTTAATGGTGTTTTGAAAGACAAAGCATTAGTACAGATTAGGTGTGAATATACTGAATATAGAACATCAGCAAGTGCAAACCTGAAGAAAAACAACCTGAAAAAAACAGTGGGTAAGCAAACTGAACAAACTAAGATGAAATGAAATAAATGCAAAAAATGTAAAAAGGAATGCAAAAAAAAAGGAAGAAAAAATAACTAAAAATGACTAAAAATGAAAGTAAAGTGGGGGGCTGTCATGCTCTGAAATTATTGAACTCAATGTTCCGTCCGGCAGGCTGTAGTGTGCCTAATCGGTAGATGAGATGCTGTTCCTCGAGCTTGCGTTGATGTTCACTGGAACACTGCAGCAATCCCAGGACAGAGATGTGAGCATGAGAGCAGGGGGGAGTGTTGAAATGGCAAGCAACCGGAAGCTCAGGGTCCTGCTTGCGGACTGAGCGGAGATGTTCCGCAAAGCGGTCACCCAGTCTGCGCTTGGTCTCCCCAATGTAGAGGAGACCACATTGTGAGCAGCGAATACAGTATACTACATTGAAAGAAGTACAAGTAAATCGCTGCTTCACCTGAAAGGAGTGTTTGGGGCCTGGGATAGTGAGGAGAGAGGAGGTAAATGGGCAGGTATTACACCTCCTGCGATTGCAAGGGAAGGTGCCCTGGGACGGGGACGAGGTGGTGGGGGTAATGGAGGAGTGGACCAGGGTGTCGCGGAGGGAACGATCCCTTCGGAATGCTGACAGGGGAAGGGAGGGGAAGATGCGACTGGTAGTGGCATCACGCTGGAGGTGGCGAAAATGGCGGAGGATGATCCTTTGGATATGGAGGCTGGTGAGATGAAAAGTGAGGACAAGAGGAACCCTGTCACGGTTCTGGGAGGGAGGGGAAGGGGTGAGGGTAGAGGTGCGGGGAATGGGTCGGACACGGTTGAGGGCCCTGTCAACCACAGTGGGGGGAAATCCTCGGTTGAGGCCCCAAACACTTGTATTTGTGTAGCACCTTTAATATTGTAAAGCATCCCAATACACTTATGGGGCATTATCAAACAAAATTTGACACCGAGCCACATAAGGAGATATTAGGGCGGATGGCCAAAAACTTAGTCAAAGAGGTCAGTTTAAAGGGGCATCTTAAAAGAGCAAAGAGAGGTAGAGAGATGGCGAAGTTTTGGAGGGAATTCCAGAGCTTGGGGCCCCTGTATCTGAAAGCAAGGCCATCAATAGTAGAGCAATCGGTGAAGGATGCACTTTGGTCTGCCCGAAACTTGCTGGTCTTCCAGAGCAAAGAGTTGTCCACGACCGAGTGTTGCAGAGTGGCACATTCCAAGGTCCAGGACCATGTGCTGAGGACACAGTAAAGCTTGGGGCAGCCGCCGTAAAGGCTCAATGTGGAAAGGCCACTGTGTAAGGTCCTCCCCATAGTACACCGAGTTGCTGGAACCTGTGTAAAACCCCTCTGTATGCATCAACATGTTTTTTGCGATGTAATGCCAATGTACATTGCATTTAAAATGGAATGGCAAAAATTGTTTTCTGTATCGAAGAAATCTGATCTCTATTGTACGTCTCGAAATGTGAAATTTGGACTGCTTAGAACTGTTTTGTAATGTATTTTTGCAACTTTTTATGAATAAAGTATATTTTTGGGAAAAAAAATCAATGGTAGAGCAATTCTCCAGCCATAGTATACCATGGGGCTGGAACCCATGTGAAACCTCTCGGCTGTACGCACCAAAATATGGTTTCGCTGTAATGCAAATGTAAATTGCATGTAAAATGGAATGGCAAGGGTTGTGAGGCAACTCACTTTTTGTATCGAAGGAAACTGATTTCCTTTGAACTTTCTGGAATGTCAAATTGGAACTGGTTTGTAATGGATTTTTTTTACAGATTTTTATGAATAATGTATATTTTTGAGAAAAAAATTCAATGGTAGAGCAATTAAAATCCAGAATGCTCAAACAGCCAGAATTGGAGGATTGCAGATATCTTGGAGGATTGTACGGCTGGAGGAGATTGCTGAGATAGGGAGGGGTGAGGCCATGGAGAGATTTGAAAACAAGGATGGGAATTTTAAAATTGAGGCATAGCTTAAATGGGAGCCAATGTAGGTCAGTGAGTACAGGGATGATGGGCAAACGGGACTTGATGCTAGTAAGGACTCAAGTTTATGGAGGGTAAAACATGGGAGGTTGGCCAGGAGTGTAATGGAATAATCAAGTCTCGAGGTAACAAAGTGGTAAGAGTCACCAAACAAACACGGCACAACTAGAATTTTGAAGAAGAATATAAATTACAGTTCTCTTTACACATGTCATTTACTACTGTTCACCTTTGTGCAACCTTTTAATTCTTGCCCTGCGAGTTGTTCTGTCAACTATAGTGTTCTTTTCAGGTACCCTTTGAGTGACTTAAGTGTAGAATGTCACTAGGCCTCCAATCAAGTTTGTAAGATGGTTGTGGCCCGTGAACTCAAGGGGGTTTGATCTGAGAAGGTCAGCTGCTGCTGGAGCAGTCTGAGCAAAGCTAGCACCTCACACTGATCTGTGGGAGAGAAGACAACAAGACTGTTTTTACTTCTTGGAAGTTCCTACCCAAGCTTTCTTTCAGGCTTAGTAACCTGGAGGAAATGGTGGAGTTCAAAGTCTGCACGGCCTCAGTATCAGCATCCCCAAGAACTGCTACCACTGCTACCAGAGACTCCTGATTAGTGGGACTAACTGCAGTCTGGATATGGTCATCATACGCTCAATGGTAAGCTGTAGTGACTTCATGACATGTGTGAGTATCATGCTCAAATTGGAAATACAATTCTCCACATTTTCAAGATAAGGTGTAAAGCACCCCATCCCCCACCCCCTCTACACAACAAGCTGACAACCACACCTGAAAAATTCATAGTAATCCTCTAATACACCCTTTTGACAGCTGGCACCTGGACCTATTTTAACTTGTATTTAACTTGCCATTAACTGGCCGATAATGACCTCAAAATGGGGTTGATGGTCCATTAACTCTGATGATTTGCCTGGTGCCAATGGGTGCCACTGGGTGGCCAAATGCTAGCATTCCGAAGGGATCGTTCCCTCCGCGACACCCTGGTCCACTCCTCCATTACCCCCACCACCTCGTCCCCGTCCCAGGGCACCTTCCCTTGCAATCGCAGGAGGTGTAATACCTGCCCATTTACCTCCTCTCTCCTCACTATCCCAGGCCCCAAACACTCCTTTCAGGTGAAGCAGCGATTTACTTGTACTTCTTTCAATGTAGTATACTGTATTCGCTGCTCACAGTGTGGTCTCCTCTACATTGGGGAGACCAAGCGCAGACTGGGTGACCGCTTTGCGGAACATCTCCGCTCAGTCCGCAAGCAGGACCCTGAGCTTCCGGTTGCTTTTCAACACTCCCCCCTGCTCTCATGCTCACATCTCTGTCCTGGGATTGCTGCAGTGTTCCAGTGAACATCAACGCAAGCTCGAGGAACAGCATCTCATCTACTGATTAGGCACACTACAGCCTGCCGGACTGAACATTGAGTTCAATAATTTCAGAGCATGACAGCCCCCCACTTTACTTTCATTTTTCGTCATTTTTAGTTATTTTTTCTTCCTTTTTTTTTTGCATTCCTTTTTACATTTTTTACAATCTTTTTTTGCATTTATTTCATTTCATCTTAGTTTGTTTAGTTTGCTTACCCACTGTTTATTTCAGGTTGTTTTTCTTCAGGTTTGCACTTGCTGATGTTCAATATTCAGTATATTCACACCTAATCTGTACTAATGCTTTGTCTTTCAACACACCATTAACATATTGTTTGCCTTTGCTCCGTGACCTTTTGGTCAGCTATGTGGCCTGGTCCAATCTGCACCTTCTCCTTTGTTATCTCTTGCCCAACCCCCACCTCACTTGTTTATAATCTGTGACTTTTCTAATATTTGTCAGTTCCGAAGAAGGGTCACTGACCCGAAACGTTAACTCTGCTTCTCTTTCCACAGATGCTGCCAGACCTGCTGAGTGAATCCAGCATTTCTTGTTTTTGTTTCAGATTTCCAGCATCCGCAGTATTTTGCTTTTATTATATTATTATGCTAGCATGTATTAGTTGTAAACCCATTTCAAGATGCAAATCAAGGTCCTTGATTTCCATTTTAGGTTGGAATTGTGCATGCTCCGATCATTTCTAAGGGTAATAGAACCACAGAGGCCCAGCCAAAGTAAACTTGAGGGGAAGCATTCCAGCCTTACAGAAGTAAACTTGGCAACTGTAACCATGGGATCGCGGTCCATTGTTAAGTGAGCTGACTTCACACTCGTTTTGGCCGTAAGTTAAAGTATCGCCCCCCCAGCATCACTTTTTAAATCCTGCAGAAGAATTATCAGGACATCCTGGGTTTGAATAACTAGCTACTCCAATTCCATTCAAATTGCTTCCAATCAGTCAAATACAACCCGGACAAATTCTGAAGCCTGTATGTATAAAGTAAATCCTGTTTATACTCTCTGTCAGCAGCCGTTACCGGTGTGACTAAAACAGCAAACTTCATGACATGATACTTGGGGCAGCTTTAGTTGGATCCTTATCACCCTTGTTTGGAATTTTGTGCCATTTCTTTTGGGTTTCTGACGACCTTCACTGAAGATACATTGGAAGATCGAGAACCTCCTGTGGAAGTTATTTGCACAATGTCTGACAACTACCAAAACAACATTAGACAAAAATACATCACTTATAAAGTAGACGGGGTATTTAAGTAATAAGTCGGAACAAGATACAGTAGACTATCAGGAGATAACAGATCTATTACATAAGGATTGGATTTCCACATCAGTCCTCAGAAATGGGGTCAAATTCCAGATCCAGCAATCTTGGCTCAGGAACCTACAACAACAACTTGTATGTGTATAGCAATTATATAAACATTAATAAACAAATTGAGAAAAAAAGCACAGAAATATTCAGTTCTCCCAAGCCCAAAGGGTAAGAACAGTATCATTTCTGCCCCAAATAATTTGGTCCTCCTTTAAAAATAGACTTTCTGTCACCTCAGAGTGTGCTGACTGCCAGTTTCACATGCACGATCTAAGCACACAGTAAATACAAAATAATGAACTAAGGGAAACTGTGCTCTTGCATTGATTTGTGTCTCATTAACACATTTAAATATTAAATTGAAGCTCTTGTGTACTTGAGGTTGGTCTAAAGGACCAGCTGGAAGATATTAATACTGCACAACAGACTGAGATCTGACAAAAGAGATCTCTGCCCCATTTCCCAGTCCCTGATCACCTGTTCCGCTGTAACATTACTGGTCATGAAAACTGCAGTTGGCTCGCTCGAATATTTTTATGCATGACTCGATATAAACCATAGATATTAAAACATATAGGCCAGAATTTTAACGGGCATTTAGAGCAAGTTTGAAGTGGGGGGGTGGGGGGGGGGGGTGGGGGGGTGGTGGAGGGCTGTAAAATGGGAATGGACTGCATTTGTCAGGAAGTCCGAAATCTTAACGTCGCGTCCAGATTTTACCACAGACAGCGGACTTCCAACGCTGAGGCGGCGGGGCACCAATTGAGGTATTTAAAAGGTCAATTAACTCCAATTCTATGGCGCATTTCTAATTTTATCAATGGCGCATGGGGACCATGGGGTTTCAGTGCCCCGCCTGGTGACACAACACAGCAAGGAAGCGAGGGATAAGTGCTGGCACTCTCACAAAGCCACCAGAAGAGGAAGTGTGTGGTGGCATGAAAGGTGGTGGGCACAGGGAACTGCCAGATGTCAGCAGTAGAGAGAAGGTGCCAGGACTGTGGGGACATGTGGCCAGAGATCACATGGGGCAGTGGAGAGGACTCAGGGGCAGGTTTGGGGTGGGGAGGGCCATCCTGGTAGACAGACTAGGAATCACAGAGGACAACTGTCATGGGCCTCATCCACCCAGGCCTCAAGGCCCCCAGAGAGGAGTAGGGGAAGCTCAAAGGGAGGGGGATCCAGGCCCTGGTGAGGGCACATCAGCAAACCTCATGACTAGCAAGAGGGTCAGCGTCAGGGTCAGCACTCTGGAGAAGAGCACACAGGGGCTCACCAACATCTACGTGCATGCAGAAGAGCCTATCCCCAGGAGACAGTCTACCATCCGAGGCTGAACTTCCTCCAAATGTCCAAGTGGCCATGTCAGCACTGTGGCTCTCCAGTGAGCCCTTCGCAGATCTCTGCACCATACTGCAGGGCAAACTGAGACCCATGGGGTTTGGTGGACACCCGATGCCAGTGGCCCTGAAGATCATTGAGGCTTGCAACGTCCATGCCTCCACCTTTTCCAGGAATGCTCTGAGGACATGTGTGGGGTCTCCCAGTCTGCAGCCCATCGGTGCATCAAGGAGGTGACCAATTTCCTGTTCAAGAGGACTGGCAAATATGTGCAATACCGCACTGATCCAGAAATTCAGGTGCAGAGATCTAATAGCTTTGGGGCCATCATTGGACTATTCCAGGTTCAAGATGCCAGAAACTGCACGCATGTGACCATCAAGGCTCCCACAGACCAGCCAGCAGCTTTCATCAATATGAAGGTCTTTCATTCCATCAATGTCCAACTGCTCTGTGACCACTGAAAGCGGATCCCTCAGGTGTGTGCACGGTTCCCAGGATGCAGCCACAACGCCTATATATTTCAGCAGTCCCAGGTGCCACAGCTTTTCTGACCACCTGCACACTTTCAGGGATTAATACTTGGAGACAAGGACTACTCATTGAAGACATGGCTACTCATGCCTGTGAGGAATCCAAGCATGGATGCAGAGGAAAGGTACAACGCCTGCCACAGGTCAACATGAACAGCCATTGAGTTGGCCATTGGCCTTCTGAGGATGCACTTCAGGTGCCTGGACTGATCCAGTGGAGCCCTTCAGTATGCCACAGTGAGGGTCTCGCTTATCGTGGTGTCTGCTGTTCTCTGTACAACCTAGCACCACTGATGGGGACAGGCATTGAACAATAAGGACATCACTGAAGTCAGCTGCTTCTCCAGCCTTGCAAGGCACACTTCTAACTTCCTGATGACCTGAGAAGGACGAGGAGTTGGTGGAGAATCCTGGTGCCTCGTCCCCCTTTTGCTTTGCCACTGCTGTATAGAGTTCATTCACAAGGCGATGGCATGCAGACCTGCCCGCATCACCGACATATATTGTGTGGTCTGCTGGAGCTGGGTCTCCCTGGGGTCACTAATCTCTCCGTGCAGGAAGCCAAACACACACCCATCTGAGACATGGCAGCACTCATGGCCTGGATAGATCCTCCATCATCCGCGCATGGGTGCAGATAGCCTCTGGAAGCTCTGCTAGATGTTCCATCACTTTTCGCTGCAGCTGCAGCAGTTGCTGTGCTGTTGCCAAATCCAGAGGCACACCAGCAGTCTGGGGCTCAGCATGGGCCTGGCCTATCACAGTCCTCCAAGTGTCAGTGACCTCGGCTGTCACAGGCTCTGTCAAATGCTTGAGCGCATCTGTGATGTGCTCACCACCTTGTGACTCTGAATCTAATCGCAAAAGCATACTCACCGACGTAAGAGTATCCATGTTGGTGGAGTGTGCAGCGGAATGATATGATGCTGCACCCTCTGAGGATTCCTCCTCCTTCTCAGAAGTGGTCGGTTGACCCCTAGCCTCTCCAACTTGTTTGTACCTCGGCTTGACCCTGACCTACGTGAGATAACATAAACATGTAAGGGTTAAGGGCCTCTCATTTCCTCATGCTTGCAATGGAACTCGAGGTGTCCAGCACTGGTCACATGAACACTATGCCTTGTGTGTGCCAAATGCACCCTTGTGCACCCGCACTCGTTCCCTCACTATCTTGGCTTGGTACTCTTGTCTTGCCATCCTCACTTGCACTGCCACACTGGTGCCCCGTCAACTCCAAGGCCTCCTCATCCGTGGGATGAGGATGTGGTACTATGGCTGGTCTTGGATTCTCCCTCTCCTTGTCTACCCTCTCCTGCAAGTACAAAAAGGAAGACTGCTGTCTCCCTACGGAGACAGGCAGGTGGCGGCCCAGCAACCCATGATGGGGGCACACATATGCCACCTGCATGCGGTCACTCTCAGGTGTCTTTGTGAGAGGGTCACCAATGACAGACGGGCACCTCTCACTGAGTTGCAGCCACGCCTCTAACACGACATGCTGCTGCTTAACCCCGTTGCCACTGACTTGTCGCTCCCTTAGCACCAAGCAACCCCTCTCGCTTTACTGCATACAAGCTCGAAATGGAAAGGAGGTATGGAGTACTTACCTTGGCGAACCAAATGAGGTTATTGACACGCTTGTGGCACTGGATGCAGGTTCAGGGAGGTGATGCAATGGCTGCTGACCTCTTCTGCGATCTCCATCCAGGCTTGGTTGGTCAGGCGGGGCCCTTTCCTTCTTCCATCCCTTGGGAAAAGGACCTCCTGTCTTGCACTTATAGCCTGGAGGAGAAACTATAGGAAGGCATTGTTGAACTGTGGGGCCATCTGGGGTCTTTCTGTAGAGCAGATCAAACTCAAACAGAACATCTAAGGTGACCATTTTGTCCGGTGTGCTCCAGTGGGATGAAACAGCTGAGGTTGCAGCATGAGCTAGGCTGTAGGCCCAGCTCGAGCAACAGCATTTAGCGAAACAAGTTGACAGTCTAACCACAGAGTTGAGAAGAAATTTTATGAAGGATGAGACTCTGGCATGATATCAGTTAGAGCAAAACCACAACATCACAGCTGAGGCAGCTAATTCTGAAGACATAGAAACAAATTATGGATTTCATTGACGAATTTCGCTGAAATTGAATAACCACAAAACACAGGAGCCAGGTGTGCAATGTTCTTCACAGAATAATGTCTGTTAAACTGTCTGCCTGTGCAAGAGGGATAAATGGACAGCAGTCTTCGAGGTTCGTTGCTGCAGCCGAGGTGGTCTGGTCAATTACCTGAAGACTACAATCAATGCTGGGTGGGTGACCTGTTGTGGATGGTTGTCAGTTGTATCCTTCACTGGGCAACTGGTGGGGCATTGTATTGCAATTTTGTCTCTGTAGTAGGTAGGACTGGTTATTGAATTGTTAAATGGAAACACTTAACACATGGCAACACAATATCACTGCGATAATGGAAACTTGGCTTAAAGAGGGGCAAGAATGGCAACTCAACATCCCTGGATATAGCGTTTTTAGGCGGGATAGAGAGGGGGATAGAAAAGTGGAGGATGTAGCATTATAAGTTGAGGAATCAATAACAGCTGTGAAGAGGGATGATATGTTAAATGAATCGTCAAATGAGGCCACATGGGTCAAGACCAGAAATAAAAAAGGGGCAGCCACACTACTAGGAGTGTACTATAGACCACCAAATAGTGAGAGGGTGATAGAAGAACAAATGTGTAGGCAAATTTCTGAGTGCGAAAACTATATGGCAATAATAGTTGGGGATTTCAACTACCTGAATATCAAATGGGATACAAACAGTGTGAAGGGCACAGAGGGCCCTTGAATTGCATTCAAGAGAACTTTTTTTTAGCCAGCACATAACAAGAGGTGGCGCATTTTAGAAAATTATCGTGGAAAAGGACAAAGATAAAACAGGAGTAAAAGTTCTAAATTGGGGGAAGGCAAATTTTAAGAAACTGAGAGAGTTGACTTGGCGAAAGTGAACTGGATACAGCTACTTGAAGGAAAATCAGTGGCAAACCAGTAGGAGGCATTCAAAAGCGAGATTCTGCAAGCACAATGTAGGCATGTCCCCATAAAGATAAAGGTTAGTACGGCCAAATCTACAGCCCCCTGGTTATCTAGAAGCTTACAGGGTAAGTTAAAGCAGAAAAAGAAAGCTTATGACGATCACGAAAACCTGAATACTTTAGAAAGACTAGGGGAGTATAGAAAAAGCAGGGGTGAAGTAAAAAAGGAAATTAGCAAAGCAAAGAGAGGACATGAAAAATTATTGGCAGGTAAACTCAATGAAAACCCAAACATGTTTTATCAGTACATTAAGAGCAAGAGGATAAATAAGGAAAGGGTAGGGTCTATCAGAGATGTACAAGGGAACTTACATGTGGATGCAGAAGATGTGGGCATCCTTTTAAATATGGTGGCAGCAGCTGCCGTGGCATCAGCTGACACCAACCTCACTGCTTCCATTGCTGCCTCGGGCCCAGGATTGCCCGGCCACTGCCCCTCAGGCTCATTAGTTGGATGGCCCAAATCCGTCCCTTTCTTAATTGACCGGCTGCCATGAGATCGCTTGTGGCCGGCCACTGAATGAGAAAATGGAAACGGCACCCGTTTCCAGGGCCGCTGCCATGACATTTGTCTTCAGGACAAAATTCCAGCCATATTTTTGTCTGCAGCAAGAATTTCTGAAAGCATGTAACTTCCTCAAAATGTATTTTTTTTCAGTAATCTGCTTACCAGTGTCGCTCCAAGCAATAGATCATTATGAAAGCAATATTACAGCTTTAATTTACAGACTGCTTTATGGTTTATTGTCAACCCTTTGGTTTCTGGTGATGAACAAAACTTGGTCTTACATTAACTGCAAATATCATCACATTGCACATCTGACCTCACTAATAAATCAGTTTCATGTGATCATACTTCAGGTACAAATCTCATATCACACTTCAGTTGGTGTAAAGTCTGGGTATGAGATATGTCTGTCCACATGTCAGGCATGCTTCATTCACACAGGGGCGACTTATCACCCACTATTAAGCATAACTCGCAACGCATGAGATACCAAATGACCTTTCTCTGCTTGCAGCCTTAGAATAGTCACATATCTGATTTTTTTTCGTAAAAAGTATATTTTGTGACATAAAGAATGCATAAATGCTGATGTTTTTATGATTTTTAATCTTCTTTGGACTGATGAAATGCTGTTCGTTTTAAGAAGTTTTTTTTTGCAAAAATGTAATTTGCCATGTTTATTGAAGAATTATAACAGGCTGTAGAAGCCCACAAGCAAGTGGCAATTGATGCATATTATTCACTCATATCTTTATGCAAATATAGATCTGGAAATGCTAAAGTGTTCACTCTGCTTTCCTAACTACAGTTACCGAGATCGTTGACATTTAAATCTACTGTGGCTAGCAAGATGTAAAAGATATACACTGTTGTATGACCTTCCATTCTGCACACTGCTACATACTTGCAGAAAATGATAGTCTTCAACCAGACCAAACTGATGGTGATACACAGCATCCGAAACCCTCCAGCCACACAAAGATAATATAATCGATTTTATAAACTGGGTGGCTCTACAGGACTGGAAAAAGACTGTTCAAATATGTATTCATTATGCCAATTATTTTGACTTTCAGTAGCTTAAAAGCTTTGCTGGCGGTCTTCCATGAATCATTTTGTGTATTGTCAGTCCAATGACAACATTATCCGTAATGCCCATGTGCTCATCCTGTGACACTGATTGTTTGTTTTGGAGGGGCCAGAGGCCTATGGAATGACAAAAGCAAAATACTGCAAATGCTGGAAGTTTGAAATAAAAACAGAAAATGCTGGAAGCACTCAGCAGGTCTGGCAGCATCTGTGGAGAGAGAAGCAATGTTAACATTGCAGGTTGATGACCTTACATCTGACTCCAACCCTCCCACTTCTGGCTTTGGCTGATGTGGAAATGTCATTCAACTTTAACTGTTGTCGGCCAGGTTTGCTGAGACTCTGGGAAGCTGGCTGTTACCTCCAGGTGAGAACTTGACGGATCCAGGAGGTGAGTGCCTGTAAACCTACCTCCTGGATCCAGCATGCCTGCCTGAGGATCCCCTGCAATCAGGCAACCTCCCCCATCCAACGGCCTCACCCCCAAGGCCTCTAATTCCCCCACACTGAGGTCTCCGATCCCCCTCCCCAGGCCTCCGACCATTCTCCGACGTCTCCAATTCCAAGCCCCCCTGACCTCTTCATTCAGGCCCCGACATCTTTCTTACCAAGCCTCCAATCCACCGCCATGCCTCCAATCCAGCCACCAGGCTCTCCATCCCAGAGGCTTCCAAAGGCCCCACAAGTTCCACCCCTCCCTCATCCCCCAACCTCTCACACCATGCCTTCAATTCCCACCCTCCCACAACCATAGGATCGGCAGCCTGCGCTCCCCATCACAAATCTACCCCCATACCCCCCATTTGACTCACCCTCCTCCAGGATCAAACACCCTTGGGCCTTAGGGATCGACCCCCACCTCCAACAGCAATCCTTCTCACCACCCCCTCCCCCGCCACCCACCATCACCAGTGCCTCCAGCGTTGGCCTACCTGGTTTGACCATCCAACTAGAGCGGAACCAATTGGTGACATCACACGCATTCTGTGGAGTTAAAACTCCTTGAGCATGCAGGGTAATCTTGACTTCAAGGTTCCTTGTGACTTTCTAACCCACCTGCTCCTGGCCATCAGGTAAGTAAAAATCCAGGCCTCTGTTTGCATCCTTCAATTTTTTACACAAATTTTATGTTGGAAAAAAAAATTTGGTAAATTGATTTGAATGTTTCCCATTAATTGTTAATTCACAAATAAAAATGGCATTAATATCAAGTCTCTGGATTACTCAGAACAAACTCAGGAACCTGCACTAAATTCATCACCTGTTATGTTAATGCTAACACAGAAAATGGCTATTCCTTAATATGGAGAATAATGTAACTACCATTATGGCTATTGCATTGGGAAATCTTGTGTATGCTAATATCTGCACAGCCATCATCAACAATACAGCAAAAAAAAAGTATGAGCCTTTGGATTCACGTCTGGTGTTTTTTAAAATTTGTTTTTAGGATTTTAGCATTGCTGGCAAGGTCAACGTTTATTGTCCATCTCTATTTGCTCTTGAGAAGGTGGTGGTGAGCCACCTTCTTGAACTGCTGCAGTCCATGTGGTGTAGGTACACCCACAGTGCTATTCTGTAGTTGTTCAATACAACTGATTGGCTTGCTTGGCCATTTAAGAGTCAGCCACATTGCAGTGGATCTAGAGCCACATGGAGGCCAGACCAGGTAAGGATGGCACATTTCTTCCCCTAAAGGACATTAGTGAATCAGATGGATTTTTATGACAATCCAGTAGTTTTGTGATCATTATTAATGAGACTAACATTTTATTCCAGAATAATTCATTGAATTTAAATCCCCTCACAGACATGGTAGGATTTGAACTCATGCTGCTGGAGAATTAGTCCAGTAATATTACCACTATGCTACCATTCTCCCTCTCTGTGTAGACAAATGATAATGGCCTTGAAGTTGTTAGAGTGGGGCAGCTCAGGGTGTGTTGTGTTAGTTAGACTTGCTCCAGCACCCTTTGTCCACAAAGCTGCAGCAAGTTCAAGCTGATAACAGTGCAGCAAGATGTGACAGAAACCACACCTGCCAGATGGAAATATATCAATTTTGTCATATGGAACATTATTTGAATGCTTACTGGACATCGAACATAACTTGTTTTAAAAAGACCGCAAACAGTGGCTGAAAACATGACTACACATTTGCATTCTAAAAGACAGTTGCATGGAGAGACAATGGGAGTGCTCCTGGATTCAATTAACTAGAAGGGTTTTGTCAATAGTGATGATCAAGAGACATTGAGAGTCATTGAATGTGCAAGAGCCAGCATTCCACCCCCCACCCCCACTGGGAATGTCTGATAAGCTCTGAGGCATCCACAAACCTCACAGGTGAGGCTGTTTTAAACAAGGAGCTAGTCATATGACTAACCTGCTGGCAAACCTGGAGTTAATTGAATTGTGCTCACAGAACAGTTTTTGGAACAGACTGCAATTGAACTTTAAGAGAGCACTCGCTCTCTCTGTCTCTCGCTCTCTCACATAAAGTTCCAGGAACCCACAGAAGTAACTTAAGCCTCAACACAGAAGACCAGCAAAACAAGTTTGAAAGTGTGCACTGGGCCCCAACGAAAACTGCAAGATCAAAGACTTCAATCAAAGACTTGACACCCAAACCGAAACCAGAAACTGAACTCCATCTATTGCTTCAAGCTTTAATTCTTTCTTCTCCTCTGTCTCTATTTGCGTGTGTATTTATTGCGCATGCATGCTAGCATGGTCGTGTCGTGTATTTTTAGTAGTTTTAACTGAGTTAGAGTTTTAAGGTTAATAAACTTACACCTTTCTTGTTTAAATATGAGAAAGCCTGTCTGGTTGATTTCTTTACAATTACAATTAGAGAGCAGTGAGCAAGGACTCACTGAGGGGAAGCTAAAAACATGGTGTTTTAAAAATTAAACCATGTTACGGCCAAACTGGAAGCGGCTGAGAGGGGAGCCCTAGACCGCTTCCTCACCTGGTCATAACAAAGGTCAACAGGGCATCTGGGACTTGGTGAGCTGATAACAGTGCAATGAGAAAAAACGTGTTTCTCTTTATTCAATGAGATTTAAGTATTTAGAAATAAACAGAGTAAGGACTGAAAAGGAGGGTGATTTAGAATGGAAGAATTCAATGTTAAATTAGATACAAATTGAGAAGTAAAGAGAGGGATAAACCTAATCGATTAAGACAGAATGAAAACAGAAAAAGGGAAAAAATGTTTTAAATTTTTACTTTTTTGACATTTTGAAAATCCTCAACAGTTCATTACCTGAAGGAATGAAACTCTACACACTCATTTATTTTCTGGATAAGAGAGATGATTGGCAGTCATTAGCAATTATCACATTGCACAGTGGCGCAGTGGTTAGCACCGCAGCCTCACAACTCCAGCGACCCGGGTTCAATTCTGGGTACTGCCTGTGTGGAGTTTGCAAGTTCTCCCTGTGTCTGCGTGGGTTTCTTCCGGGTGCTCCGGTTTCCTCCCACATGCCAAAGACTTGCTGGTTGATAGGTTAATTGGCCATTATAAATTGCCCCTAGTATAGGTAGGTGGTAGGGAAATATAGGAACAGGTGGGGATGTGGTAGGAATATGGAATTAGTGTAGGATTAGTATAAATGGGTGGTTGATGGTCGGCACAGACTCGGTGGGCCGAAGGGCCTGTTTCAGTGCTGTATCTCTAAAACTAAAAAAACATTGCCAAAAGCATACTCTTGCTATTAATTACTAGACTTAACTTTCTCTGGTCAGTTTAATGGACAATTAATGTGCAAATACAGCAGATTCATAAAAATCATGACATATTTAAGGACACAATGTAACTTTAGTGAAGCTAACTGAGTAAAATACTCGGCCAGCAACATATGGTGATTTGCAATTTACAGGGTATCTCTATAGTTTTTTATGTTGTTGTTTCTCACACACAAGTGGCTGGCCAATTTGCATATTAATAACGACATGCATTTTTTGGAGCAAATTCTAGGCCATAGATGTGGAATGTCTGTTGTCATCAACGTGCTTCCATTATTAATATTTTTTGAGGACTAGTGTTTTAAAAGTCTGTGAAAAATATCTGAGGAATTGCTGGACTTGTTTTTTTTAAAGGAGTCACTGGAAGGACACTTGGGACTTTGTTTAAAAACAAACACTGACTGGAAGTCACATGTCTTAAGCTAAGTAAACAGCAGGAGACTTGCTGTTTGATATTTGATATCGTACCTAAAGTTTGGTGTTCAGAATTGAACACAACACTCCTGCTGGGTCCTAACCAGTGATTTGGAAAGGTTTAGCATAGAGAAGGCCATCATTCACATTCAAACTCAACTCTTTTCTTACTAGACTTATCCCATTTCCCCACCTTTCCTTCCCATTCATCCCAACTTCAAAAAAAAACAGAGACCGGCAGCTAATACAGGAAACATCTTTTAAAAATTCAGCTGACCCCTCAAAAATAATGAGGCAAATCTTAGGGGGCCCCAGCTCTCAAAACTTTAACTTCTTTCCGTTATGAGGATTTAGTTTTCCAAAAATGCACCTAATGATTTCTTGAAGGTTTGCAAGGTGTTTGTTCTCACCACCACTCTGACAATGCTATTCCACAGGTTAATAACCCTGAGTCCCTGGTTTCACAATTTAAGTAAGTAGCCTTTTGTTTTGCCTACTTCAAATAATTTATCCACATATATCTTAACTATGCTCTTAATGATTTTAAATACCTGAATCAGATTCCTCTAAGCCTAAGTTTCCTCTAAGTCTCCAGTAAATCCAGATTCAAGCCATGAAATCTATTTCCATTGTTCAATGATCATGAGCAGCCTGGCGGTTCTCCTTGTTGCTGTCCCTGTACCCAGGTTGGAGCCTAACTATCTTCCTCAAGGTAAGAGGAGCAAAAAAGTGATTAAAGGCAGTACATCAGGTTAATAAGGTTATCAAAAAAGCTAATGAAATTCTAGGTTTTATCTAAAGAGATATAGAATATAAAAGTCAAGAGGAAACAATTAGCTTCTAAAAAACCTAAATAAGATACCATTGGATATGCAGTACTGGGCTTTAGACCTTGAAAGGATTTTGATGCTTTAGCCCCAGATGGTCAACACAGATACACTCGCATGCTGCCCAGTATGCGGTAATACAAATATAAAGAAAGACTTGAAGAACTATGTCCCGGTGACCCCACCTCTCTTACCTGAGCTCCAGGACTCCAGCGCAAAGTTTGGGTCCAAGGCTTTAAAGAGACAGGGATCTCGGCTCCTGAAAGTTAAAGACAGGAGGATTGCTCTGGGGGTGGGGGCGGGGGGCATGCAAAGGTAAAGGGCTTTCCCCTGCCTTTTTGATCCAGTGTCGGGAACCCCACCTCCTACACTAAATCCAGCCCATAGAGTCACTTACAGCACAAAAGGAGGGCACTCAGCCCATCGAGTCCATGTCGGCTCACCACAAAGCTAAATGCTCGAAGTGTTGAAAATTATGAAAGGATGGGACAGGGTAGATAAAAGACTGGTTCCAGTAGTTGAAAGTTTGAAGTAGCCACAGATACAAGATTTAATGTAATAGATTTAGAACACAGAGGAAGAGAAACGTCTTTGCGCATAGAGTTGTGAGGATGTGGAATTAATTTCCAGCATTAGTGGTTGAGGCAGAAGCTATGGGCAGAATTTACCTTGGTTGTTGGAGGCGGGTTCGGGTGAGCAGGGTGGAAAAGTCCAGTGACTTCAGGTTGGGATCCTGACATGATCCTGCCCTCTTCTGGTGCCTGCTGGTCAGCATTGAAGGCAAGGAGGATCCCCCTTGGACCTGACAGGTAAGTCATTAAGAGCTTGTTAAGAAACAATTATGAAGTCCTTTAGCCCTGATTCCAGGATTTCCCAGTCGTGGAACATCTTTCCCATCATGTCAGCAACTTGCCAGGGTCACCGAGATGAGTGCACAGCGGGAAGTGCCTCGTCAGTGAAACTGACAAGCTGTGAAGGCTTTGATCAGTTACACTGAGGAGCTCCACTTATGGCCATTGAGAGACTGCTGTTCCACCTGCTCGGAAGGCACTTGACCTGTCTAGTACTCCACTCACCTTCAGCAGCACCTCCCTGTTGCCAGCCTTCACCATGGCATGGGAGCAGCTTATGCAGCTCCACATTCCACCTCTGCTGAGGGTCAAGAGCAGGGACCACACCACCACCAACAGCTTCAGCAGCAGCAGGAGCAACACCAGCTGCAGCACTGGCTGCCTTCTCCTCAGCCACATGTCCCTACACAGAGCAGATGTGATGGACACTGAGATCCAGCTGGAAGGAGATGAGACTCCAACATAGGGTCCACAGGCAGAGGATCAGGTCTCCCAACATGTCTGAGCACCAGTGCCTCAGGTTGCTGCTGACACCTGCAGCCTCCTAAAACAAGACCTTTGTTGCAGAGGAGCAGGTGAGACTGTATTGCCAATGGTCGACCAGGTGCTCATCACTGGAGGGCCATGCACCCTTTCACCCCACCCCTCCCCTGCACACACCCCCCCCCCCCCCCAATCTGGGTATCTGCCTATCGCCATATTGTGTGCTATCTTCTGTAAGGACAGAAAGCAGAGAGGTATGATTGCTCATAATGGCTTGCGTCCAGAGGGGGGAAGGACACCATTTATGGAGGGTGACTTTGAGGGTGTGAGAGGACAATGGGCTGAGGCTGAGTGTGAGTGTTGGCTGTTCAGATGGGGATGTGAGGTGCCTGCGGGGAGAGAAATGAGTGGAACTGCAAGGTGTGTTGTTCTGAGGAGTGTTGTGCATGAGAATGCTGGGCACGTCAGAGTGTGGGTCTTGGCACCTGAATACGTGATGCCACTCACCTGTCATGTCCTCTTGAGGTCCTCGATCCTCTTGGTGCACTGTCTCCAGGTTGGAGGGAGCACACTCCTGCTGCTGACTTCCTCGGCCACTTCCATTCACCCCTGCTTGGTTGGAGAGGTTTGCCATTGTAGAGCTCATCCCCTACAGTCCCTCACATCCCTCAGTTGGACCTCAAGGTAAGAGTGAGAGGCCCAGGTGCATCCTTCCCAGGTCTCCTTTCTATTCCTGTAGTTGCTGCAGACTGAAAAATCCAGGTGCTGGTGAGCAGTTCTGACACATGCCGTGGTCATTTCCTAAGAAATCCTTCCTTTGACAGAATGGACACATCATCCCGCCCGCCCTCCCTCCCTGATTGGTTGGGGAGCCTGGAGGCGGGATGATAATTAGTTTGCGCTGGTTAAGAGCAACTGTCGGAGATTCTGCGCAGGAACTTGAGTTCCAAGCTTGAAAATGGTCCTATTGTTGCACCAGAGTCTAAGTTGTTAAAATTCTGTATAATGCTAGCATTCAATTAGTTTTCATTAGATAGGTGGATGAAGGAAAAGGGATAAAGACCAGGAGTAGGGTTATCACATGAGATTAATACCAGTTGGGCTGAATGGCATGTTTCCATTGTTGTAACTCCTTTCTCTTTCTTCCATGTATAATCATTATCTCAGCTCTGCTCCAGATTGAAAATGAACATATTAAAAAGGAAAAGCTCCAGTAAGGAATACTGGGGTACCCTACTAATGAATGGACCCCATAGAGAAGAAGCATAGAGAAAACAATCCTTTCATCTGTTTTCCAATTTGTAATCCATTTTGTAATATTCCCCTGAGCCCATAGGACTTAATTTTAAAATTCATGTGGCACTTTATCAAAAGCTTTTTTGGAAATCCATCTACTGGATCTCCCTGATTTACCATTCTGGTAATTTCCTAAACAAGAATCAAGTTTGACTACCTTAGTGATTTGCTCACTTAAATTTTAATCTATTTCCCTCTCTTGATTCAGTGAACTAGTTACGACCTCAGTGAGACCATTAGCATTAAAATGCACGATTTGAAGCCCCAGAAAAATTTAACGGATTACACAACAAGATTTCACATTTTAAGACTTCTTTGTAACAACTAAACTAAAAGAAATCCCTTAGCTGATATCCCAAATTACAAAGAAAGATATTTTGTTTACTTATTAAAATACTTGTAAACCTCACACCACACTTATACATTACACAGTCCTCTTTGATGGCGAAAATGTTGTCGTTAACAGAACAAACTCCTCCCAGTTGCAATGGGTCGGATCTCCTAGACCTTTTTCAAAGTCAAAGTCCTCTTTGTTCGCTTCTCCGAATACTTTTGACCCGGGCGTCCGTGAATAAGTTGATCCCAGAAAATCCTGCTGGTCTTTTCCTTCTCCGCAAACTTCAACTTTCAAAACAGGTTCAAGTCTTCGCAGCCTTTTGCTGAATCAGTTTTTCTTTTGGAGAGTGGGGGGCTCTCCTCTCTCTCTCTTGAGGCTGCCACTGCTGGTTGTTTTCCTTCCTTACAGCCCACTCTGAGGCTGCAACCATCAGTTTCCTTCCTCACAGTCTGTCTAACAACAGAAAATGTGTTAAGTTCATCTGGAATCAAAAGTTAGTAGCCTTTTGTCCTTTTCTAGTGTGCAAAGTCCGCAAGTCTGGTTTCAGCAGAGCCACCTGGGCTTTACATTGTTACCAAGTGTTGGCAGCTGCCGTGCACATTTACATCTTCAGAATCACTGACTCTTTGTTTATGATCTGAAAGTCTGGGAGGGTGAAATCCATTGTTCTTCAGGTGTTATACCCACGCAGTCTCTGTTTTTCAAAAAAGTTTTTGACCTGGGATCTTTGTTGTCCTGGTAAGCAAGATTTCTGTCTTGTCTTTAAGCAGAATTGATGTGAGGTCAGCTGACTTCTCTAACTCCACATTAAACTTTTAAAAATCACAGTTTTTAAAGCACAATCATGTTACAAAGTCCAGCATTTATAATAGTCTCTAAAGCAGACCTAGAAGAACTTTGGTATTTTGATAAACTACAGTTGAGGCCAGAATATTTCTTTGCTATTTTCTCCACCTACAATCAATGTTCCCTTTAATTTCCCTTTGCTGTATGCAGCCCATTTGTTGCATGGCGCAGTCCCCTAAGGATTGCTGCACAGCCACACATGTACACATCTTAAAGGGACCGTTGCATGTGTGCAGCCTGTATGTCCCCTGCATTGCACATTCCTGATTGCTGCATGGTCTTGCACCCCTCAGCTTAGAGGGGATGTTGCTTATAATATATTCTCCTTCCACAACCTTAATTCCTTTCCTGATTAAGATGGCCACTTCGTTCTAACGCTATTTATTGAGTCCTTTCTAAATAATGTATATTAAGTTATGTGAGGCTCAGACCCTCCCTCAAAACCCAGCCATGTTTCTATGAGTGCTAACAGCTCAGGGTTTTCAGTTGCTGCATAGAGTTTTGAGTTCTATCAATTTATTCTTAATGCTTCCATTGTTTCTATGCAAGCACTTAATACATTTTCCAGATAATTTGATAAAATTTTGTTCTTTCTGTGGTGGATCCAACTGAAAAGTTTGCTTCAGAGAAACCTCCATGAGCTGGAGAAAGAATTCTGATTTTGCAGTGCATTTAAAATCATGACAGGCCTTACAAATTCATTCATATATCCAGGTTTTTTATACCCATTGCTAGAATCCCATTAACTATCTCTAATATCCAGATCTCGTAAACAACCAATTGCTTTTTGTTACTCTGACAAACTATTTCCATTTTGTGCATAATGTGTCATGGCAGAGAAGAGATGAATATTAAAATTTGATCAAAATGATAAAGCAAACTAAAAGGCCTGATCAAACTTTTCTTCTTCGTGTATTTATGTTCTTATGTTCTTAAAGTGGGAGATTTGAAAATTCAACGTACATTTCTCATAATGCATAAAGAGTGCCGAGTCCTTGTGAATGAAATATTAGTATCCCAACCTTCCGAGGGAACTAAAATCATCGGAATTTTGTGGTGTCAGAAGGAACATCAATGCAGTGCAAGAGTGCTCCCACTAGATTGACAAAAATAAAGCTGCCTGCTATGGGTTTATGCTCGACTCCCTCTGAGATCGGCTCCTTCCCCTCAGGCCTGACCTGCCGGCTGCCTCAGTGGTGAAGTGGCTGATTTCCGGCTGTCTCACAGCCAGCGACATTCAAATGAGACCTGAACCCGAAAATGGTTTAGGCCGCCCCGTACTGGCTTCAGGCAGGATGTGCAGCCACTCCAACTTCGCACCTGTTCTGGATGAAAATTGAACCTCATCCTTTCAAGAATTATTTGAGCATAAAAGGAAAAGGAATTTTTTTCCCCATAAAATAGTGACTTTTTGAGTTAGGCTCCTAGCTAAAGCTAAAGCTACATGTTTTGTTGATTTTCAGCATTAATAAAGAGATTGATGAATAACTGGTTACCAACAGGATTGAGGATCATGAAGCAAAAAACCGATAGAAATGATCAAATACTAAATGGAATGTAGTAGTTCATGGAATGCCAATTTTTAAGTAATTGTTTGACATCTACATTCGAAAGACCCATTTTTTTCAGAATTACAATATCACAACATTCTGTTTATGAAAATACCAGTGTTTTTATCAAGGTTATTCATGTCCTTCTCATTCCCGATCACTTAGCCTGGAATTATCCATATTATTCTTGTCTTCTAACATTCAGGCCTGGCATTTCTCAACTGTATGCTTGCAAGATATGGGGTCGGGAACCCAATGCACAGATCATTTCTGGGTCCCAATCCTGCACCGTGTCTGCTTTGTTGATGCAACACTATTTTGAAATGGGAAGCATCTAATTGGGCCGGAAGCAAGCTCGGTGCCCAATTAGTGGTGCCAGGTGCTGCATGGAGGTGGGAACTGGCTCCAGATTGCAATGTTCAAAGGTAGACAGCAGCCAGGAGAGGGGTTGCTGTTGCCTTGCAAAATGGAGCAGGCAGTTGATCAGAAAGCCAGCAGTGTCATGCTGCAAAAAAATGGCTAAATGGTCAATTGGAAGGTACTTCACTCATTCAGTTTGAATCACCCAATTTTTCAACTACGTTTATTCATTTGCCACATCATATAATGGCTCCATGCATTATTCCCAAAAGCTGGTTGTTTATGTGCACCAAACTGCTCACTTTTTCCGGTCTCCTCTTTGAAACTCTCCTCCTGGCCTTCCCCAGCCCGTTAAAAAGCTTTTCAAGGAGCTTAATAGGCCATTACTTGGAGGCAATTGAGCTGCTGACTCTCCCAACCCACCCCTGCCCTCACTTTGAAAATAGCAGCGCGTTCTGGAGGCATTGGAAGACTGACACTGGAAGCGCTAGTTTCAAAGTGCACCATGCATCCCCATGGGCGTTTGAAAATCAAGCCCATGGTTGCCACCTTTAGCTGTTGCGGGTTTTTTACTATTGTTGTGATTTTATAGGAAGAATTAAATGACTGGTTCAAATTACCCACCCTAAACTCCTCCAATTAACTGCTCACCTTTAAAGACCTTCCTTAAAACCCTCCTTTTTGACCATTTTTAAAAATCGTTCCACCTAATGGGCCGGATTTTACAGCCCCCCTGACGTCGGGGGTCGTAGTGGGGGGGAGGGGTAAAATGCCTCCAGCAGAAGCCCATCATGGGCCTTGATGCTGGGAAGGCCCAGCCCGATATTGCCAGTAGTGGCAAGGTCTTATGGTGGCACCCCCTCCCTACCCCCGCCGCTCTGCGACAGGACCAGAATTTACATATGTTAATTTAGTAAAATTAATGAACTAAATACTTACCAGCTCCCACCATCCATTCCAGCGCCATATTGGAGCTGGCAGCCAGCGCTCCCGCGCTGTCGGATCTCCGACCGGTGATGTCAGGCGGAACACTGGTGGGGAGGAGGGAGCAGGTAGGTTTGCAGGGTGGGGGGGGGAGCAGGGTCTAGGGGGTGATGGGAAGGGGTAAAGTTTAAAATTTATGAACTTTGGTGGGGGGGGGAAGTCGGGAGCACAAGGTAAGTTTTTTTGGGGGGAGAAGGCAAGTAATTAATTTGATGGTCATGGGGGTTGGTGGGAGAGGGTTGGGACAACTTTATTTAATTTGTTAAGGTCATCTGTCTTGAAATATTTAAACTGTTATGCAGGGCTTGAAGCCCTTGAAAAATGGCGTTGGTGCCTGCGCAGTGGAACCTGACGCCGTTGCTGGGGACAGACTGTCCACTGTCTCCATGTCATCCGGGGGGAGGAGGGGTGGTCCACCCCGGCCATTTAAATGAGCTGCTGCGATTAATATCACTGCAGCTCCACGACAAGTGGTCCGCATGTGTGGACCGCCATAGTTTATGTCCGCCACCGATCACGGCGACGGACATGTAAAATTCAGCCCCCAATATCACCTTCTTTGGCTCATTGTCAATTTATGTCTAGTTGTATTTCTTTGAAACACTTTTAAGACATTTTTATTCTGCACTCAAGGCACTCTCTACATTCAAGTTGTTGCTATTACTGTCATAACTTAAAAATGTTTGCTTGGAAAATTAACAATAATTTCTAAAATGACAATTTTAGTTCGCAATCTAATGCTTTTTGGTAACATACTTATATTAATAATTATATTTCATGCTTTATGGCTTTAAATTCCAAATACCACTGAGGCATTATAACTTAAATGTTTGATGTATTCTGCTGTGTAGAACAAAAACAGACTTTTGTAAAAAAAAAAATCCTTTCTGAAAGCTCTCTCTCTGACCTTTTTATTAAAGGGCGCTTAGAGGCGATGACAGAATCAGTTAAAACATATTCATTAATATCTTCACTGCGCCACAGATTTCACCCATGTCAGCATACATAATTGGCATACTGCTTTTAAAATCAGCATAATAAACCATCTGTGACACCATATCTTAAATTTAGAGGGAAATAGTGGTAGAAGCTGTCAAAGCAAAGCTTTTTCATCACTGAGCAAATGGTTGTTGGTATGAAGTGCAATTTCTATTTGAATAGCCATTTTTGATAGTTTCTGACTTTGACACTAGTCAGTAGCATATTGCAAAGCATAACAAACATCATAGGAACAGGAGTTAGCCAGTCAGCCCCTCGAGCCTGTTCCGCCATTCAACTAGATCATGGCTGCCTTTACCTGTGTTTGCACAATATCTCTTGATACCCTTACCTAATAAAAATCTGTCAATCTCAGTTTTGTAGCACAGGTGCTGTGGCACTGTCTGCCCCAGGGAATTGATGTAGTCTGCATAGCACTGTTAGAAGTGATGCTACACGAATGAATTTCTGGAGGTGTGGTGCCCAAAGCTGAATGCAGTACTCCAGATGGGGCCTGACCAAAGCTCTGTGCAACTGAAGGATCACTTCCCCTTTGTATTTCAATCTCTTAGGATAAATTCAAGAATTCCATTAATTTTTTTAATGACTTTTTGTAACTTGGCACTGGACTTTAGGGATTTGCAAACACAGACATCCAAATCCCTTCCTCATCCACAAAAATACAGAATCCTGCATCTAACGCAGAAAACATCTGTTAAAAATTCAGCTGATCCCTCAAAAGTAATGGGACAAGTCCTAGAAGGCCCCAGCTCTTCTGGATGTTACCCAAAACATTCACTTCTTTCTATTGTGATCTTGTAGTTTTCCAAAATGCATTTAGTATCCTGTTTTTGACTTTCTTGGATCTAAAGTTGATTACTTCCCACTTCCTGACATGAAACTTCATATCTCACAATTTTGCTTTCTCACTTAGTCCATATCCCTCTAGTGACTTTCTGCCCCCATCTATACAACTTATTGTGCCTCCTAACTTAACGTTGTTTGTCTGCAAATTTGGATTTACAACTTTCTCCTCCTTCCCCCAAGTCATTAATTTATATGGTAAAAAGATGATGCCCAGAATAGATCCCTGGAGAACATGACTTGTCACATCCCACCAATTAGAGTATACTCCCTTTATCCCGACTCTGTCTTCTACCTCCCAACCAATAACTAACCCATGTCGCAAACGGATGAAACAGGATATATTATCAGATTGCCTTTCACTTATGTTATGGCCACATGGTGAGGGGTGTAGTTGGTTCCCATTATTCAACTTCCACATGACTGTAGCAAGTGTATTTTGTTATTAGGAATTAACCCCTTTATGTTTTATTTGTCAAATAAACAGACAGCAACAGGTTTTCTTGTAGATTTAAAAACAGAAAATCATTTATTTATTGATCAATACACTTTAACCCCAAATTTCTGCAACCACATCCACTCACGCATTCACTCGCACAAACACACAAACACACACACGCGCACAAGAAGAGACAGATAGAGAGGGAAATGGGTAAGCAATGGTAAGTGGAGGGTAGGTTTCGGCAGGTCACGGTAAAACTGTTGAATTCTCTCAGAAGTCAAGTTCTCATTGGTTGCAGGCCTGAGGTGCTTGTAGATTTATCTCTTGATTGAAAGATCAGTTGAAAATAGTGAATCACTTCTAATTCACTGCTGTATAAGTATAGATGTTGAATTCTACAGCAGGGCTGGATTTTCTCAGCCCCTTTAGCTGGAAAAAAGCTTCTTGGGTGCTTTTGTCTGGACACCTCTCTCTGTCTAAGACTGCCTTTTAAGGTAAAAATTTGTTACATCTCGCCTCTGCTGGAAGACAGGTATTTACTTCCCTGTAGTGACCAATGATGCCCAGGATATGGCTACTTCACACCGTCTTTGTTTCAGAAGAACCCATTCAATTCAAAAGGGTTTTTCGATGGGTTCAGGATGAGAATAATCTGGCTATGATTTTTCCACTTCACACTTTCTTTGTTTCAGAAGAAACCATTCAATTTGGAAATATTTCAGGATGGGTGCAATTGACACCTCTTAGCTTTGAGGTTATTCCTTTGTTCTAAACAGACAGTGTGGCCATGTTCAAATATACATGCAGCCATTTTTAGCAGTATTGTTCACTTTTTAAAAGAAAGGTCCATTTTTTTAAAAGGACAAAGTCAATTATTGTAACTCTTCAGTTTTAGTCTGTAATTTTTCATTGTCACATTTCTTGTCTACATGACAGTTAAAAGTACCTAACAGTATAAATCAACAATTTGTAGTAAATGTCAAAAATATAACAAATGAATAGAATGACAAAAGATTAAGGACACGTTTGAAATTCAGTTGTAAACATTTAAAGACTCCAATTTAGCAGTTATTGAATAGAATTAACAAATAGAAACCTTTGACAAGGTCTGGCAATTTGTACTTACAAACAAGTTGCCATCATATCAGTCTCTCACCAAAATCATGCTCATGGCTATCTTAAATTGCACTATGGTGCAGTAAATGACTCACTCTCTAACTCTATTTTGCAGTAACTTGGGGATCCCCAAGGCTCTCTCCCATTCTGTACATTCCCATTCCTCTGCATATCAGCCAAAATTATTGACCCTTTTGCTGATGATTCTACTCAACATTTAACAAGTTCCGTAATTTTACAGACACCAAGTCCTTTCACAGTTGCATTGCTTGAATTTGGATCGCAATTTTTTCCACACACCTTATTTGGGCAGTGAAATTATGTTTCATAGAACATAGAACAGTGCAGCACAGTACAGGCCCTTCAGCCCACGATGTTGTGCCGAACCTTTAACCTACTCTAAGATCAAACTAACTACCTACCCTTTATTCTACTATCATCCATGTACCGATCTAAGAGTCGCTTAAATGTCCCTAATATATCTGCTTCGACTACCACCGCTGGCAGCGCATTCCACGCACCCACCACTCTCTGTGTAAAGAACCTACCTCTGACATCTCCCCGAAACCTTCCTCCAATCACCTTAAAATTATGCCCCCTGGTGATAGCCCTTTCCACCCTGGGAAAAAGTCTCTGGCTATCCACTCTATCTATGCCTCTCATCATCTTGTACCCCTCTATCAAGTCACCTCTCATCCCTCTTCGCTCCAATGAGAAAAGCCCTAGCTCCCTCAATCTTTCTTCGTAAGACATGCCCTCCAGTCCAGGCAGCATCCTGGTAAATCTCCTCTGCACCCTCTCTAAAGCTTCCACATCCTTCCTATAATTAGGCGATCAGAACTGAACACAATATTCCAAGTGTGATCGAACCAGGGCCTTATAGAGCTGCAGCATAACCTCGCGGCTCTTAAATTCAACTCCCCTGTTAATGAAAGCCAACACACCATACTTAACAATACTTAATACGCCTTCTTAACAACCCTATCAACTTGGGTGGCAACTTTGAGCGATCTATGGACATGGACCCCAAGATCCCTCTGTCTCTCCGCACTACCAAGAATCCTGTCTTTAAGCCTGTATTCTGCATTCAAATTCGACCTTCCAAAATGAATCACTTCACACTTTTCCAGGTTGAACTCCATCTGCCACTTCTCAGCCCAGCTCTGCATCCTGTCAATATCCCGTTGCAACCTACAACAGCCTTCCACACTATCCACAACTCCAGCAACCTTCGTGTCATCGGCAAACTTGCTAACCCAACCTTCCACTTCGTCATCCAAGTCATTTATAAAAATCACAAAGAGCAGAGGTCCCAGAACAGATCCGTGCGGAACACCACTGGTCACCGAGCTCCATGCTGAATACTTTCCATCTACTACCACCCTCTTTCTTCTATGGGCCAGCCAATTTTGTATCCAGACAGCCAACTTCCCCTGGACCCCATGCCTCCTCACTTTCTGAATGAGCCTACCATTATCAAAAGCCTTGCTAAAATCCATATACACCACATCCACTGCTCTTCCTTCATCAATGTGTTTTGTCACATCTTCAAAGAATTCAATAAGGCTTGTGAGGCATGACCTGCCCCTCACAAAGCCATACTGACTGTCTCTAATCAAACCATGCTTTTCCAAATAATCATAAATCTTGTCTCTCAGAATCCTCTCCAATAATTGGCCCACTACCGACGTAAGACTGACTGGTCTATAATTCCCAGGGTTATCCCTATTCCCTTTCTTGAACAAGGGACCAACATTTGCCACCCTCCAATCATCCGGTACTACTCCAGTGGACAGTGAGGACGCAAAGATCATCGCCAAAGGCGCAGCAATCTCTTTCCTCGCTTCCCGTAATATCCTTGGGTATATCCCATCTGGCCCCGGGAACTTATATCCTCATATCATTCAAAATTTCCAGTACATCCTCCCTCTTAACCTCAACCTGTTCGAGCATATCAGCCTGTTCCACGCTGTCCTCACAAACGACCAGGTTCCTCTCACTAGTGAATACTGAAGCAAAGTATTCATTTAGGACCTCCCCTACCTCCTCCGACTCGAGGCACAAGTTCCCTCCACTATCCCTGATCAGCCCTACCCTCACTCTGGCCATCCTTTTGTTCCTCACATAAGTGTAGAACGCCTTGGGATTTTCCTTAATCCTACCCGCCAAGACTTTTTCATTCCCCTTCTAGCTCTCCTAAGTCCATTCTTCAGTTCCTTCCTGCCTACCTTGTAACCCTCTAGAGCCCTGTCTGATCCTTCCTTCCTCAACCTTAAGTAAGCTTCCTTCTTCCTTTTGACTATCTGTTCCACATCTCTTGTCATCCAAGGTTCCTTCACCCTACCATCCCTTCCTTGCCTCATCGGGACAAACCGATCCAGCAGTCGCAGCAAGTGCTCCCTAAACAACCTCCACATTTCTGTCGTGCATTTCCCTGAGAACATCTGTTCCCAGTTTATGCTCCCCAGTTCCTGCCTAATAGCATTGTAATTCCCCCTCCCCCAATTAAATATTTTCCCATCCCGTCTGCTCCTGTTCCTCTCCATGACTATAGTAAAGGTCAGGGAGTTGTGATCACTATCACCGAAATGTTCTCCCACCGAGAGATCTGCCACCTGGCCTGGTTCGTTGCCAAGCACCAAGTCCAACATAGCCTCCCCTCTAGTCGGCCTATCTACATATTGAGTCAGGAACACACCTGACAAAAACTGCTCCATCCAAACGATTTGCACTAAGGAGGTTCCAATCAATATTAGGGAAGTTAGAATTAGAAGTGGTCATTGGATAGACATATGGATGAAAATGGAATAGTGTAGGTCAGATGGTTTCACAGGTCGGCGCAGTACAGGCCCTTCGGCCCTCAATGTTGCGCCGACCTGTGAAACCATCTGACCTACACTATTCCATTTTCATCCATATGTCTATCCAATGACCACTTAAATGCCCTTAAAGTTGGCGAGTCTACTACTGTTGCAGGCAGGGCGTTCCATGCCCCTACTACTCTTTGAGTAAAGAAACTACCTCTGACATCTGTCCTATATCTATCACCCCTCAACTTAAAGCTATGTCCCCTCGTGTTTGCCATCACCATCCGAGGAAAAAGACTCTCACTATCCACCCTATCTAACCCTCTGATTATCTTATATGTCTCTATTAAGTCACCTCTCCTCCTCCTTCTCTCCAACGTAAACAACCTCAAGTCCCTCAGCCTTTCCTCGTAAGACCTTCCCTCCATACCAGGCAACATCCTAGTAAATCTCCTCTGCACCCTTTCCATAGCTTCCACATCCTTCCTATAATGCGGTGACCAGAACTGCACGCAATATTCCAGGTGCAGTCTCACCAGAGTTTTGTACAGCTGCAGCATGACCTCGTGGCTCCGAAACTCGATCCCCCTACTAATAAAAGCTAACACACCATATGCCTTCTTAACAGCCCTATTAACCTGGGTAGCAACCTTCAGGGATTTATGCACCTGGACACCAAGATCTCTCTGTTCATCTACACTACCAAGAATCTTCCCATTAGCCCAGTACTCCGCATTCCTGTTACTCCTTCCAAAGTGAATCACCTCGCACTTTTCCGCATTAAACTCCATTTGCCATCTCTCAGCCCAGCTCTGCAGCCTATCTACGTCCCTCTGAACCCTACAACATCCTTCGGCACTATCCACAACTCCACCGACCTTAGTATCATCCGCAAATTTACTAACCCACCCTTCTACACCCTCTTCCAGGTCATTTATAAAAATGACAAACAGCAGTGGCCCCAAAACAGATCCTTGTGGTACACCACTAGTAACTAAACTCCAGGATGAACATTTGCCATCAACCACCACCCTCTGTCTTCTTTCAGCTAGCCAATTTCTGATCCAAAGCTCTAAATCACCTTCAACCCCATACTTCCGTATTTTCTGCAATAGCCTACCATGGGGAACCTTATCACCCATGACCACAACCCTGTTACTTCTGCACCTTTCCAAAATCTGCCTCCCAATCTGTTCCTCCGTGTCTCTGTTGCTATTGGGGGGTCTGTAGAAAACTCCCAACAAAGTGACTGCTCCTTTCCTGTTTCTGACCTCCACCCATAATGACTCAGTCAGCAAACCCTGCTCGACGACCTCCCTTTCTGCAGCTGTGATACTATCCCTGATTAGCAATGCCACTCCCCCACCTCTTTTACCTCCCTCCCTATTCCTTTTGAAACATCTAAACCCCGGAACATCCAACATCCATTCCTGCCCCTGTGATATCCAAGTCTCTGTAATGGCCACAACATCGTAGCTCCAAGTACTGATCCATACTCTAAGTTCATCACCCTTATTTCTGACACTTCTTGCGTTAAAATAGACACACTTCAACCCATCATACTGGCTGCAACTTTGTCGTGTCAATTCTTTCAATTTTGAAGTTTCCTTCAATTCTTCAAAGACATAGGAGCCTAAATGAAACATTATTGCCTCCTATCTATTCTGGGGCACTAATGGCAATAACAAGATCAGGCTGGGCAGGATCAGCCAGAGTTCTACCTCTGATGGGTCCTGGGTTCCTATCTGCCGACCTAAAGCTCCGTTTGCTTCACCTCATTGTTCATACTGATGTCCATATACACAAACCCCCAAAAGAGCACTGGAGCAAGTTCTCCACTAAAACTCCCAACCAATCTTTCATAAGGAGGATCCACCCCTGGCTCAACACCCAGTGAGTTTTTTTTGTAAAGGGGATGGCTGAGGTTCCATGCCTGACAAGACAAAAGAAAACTTCCAGGGCAAAGGATTTTGTGTTTTGGGTCGGAGCAGCAGCCTGATATTGATTTTGCCTGGATTGGCCAATCAGTGACCTGAGGGTGCATTCCCTGTCCAATTAAGGGCAGAGGACAGGCTCTCAAACTGGAGGGCCAATAGGAGGCCCTCCAGCTCAGCAGAAGCTGCAGTCTCTCAGCATTTTTAAAACTTTTGGAAAAAGAAATGGGCACAGGTGCCTCGCCACCATTATAAGAATATAAGAACATAAGAAAATAAGAAATAGGAGCAGGAGTCGGCCATTCAGCCCCTCAAGGCTGCCCTGCCATTCAAGAAGATCATGGCTGATCTGTCCCAGGCCTCAACACCTCTTTTGGGCCGGCTCCGCATAACCTCGACTCCCCGAGATTTCAAAAATCTATCTACCTCCTCCTTTAATACATTTAGTGAACTAGCCTTAACAACACTCTGAGATACAGAATTCCAAAGATACACCACCCTCTGAGAGAAGAAATTCCTTTGTATCTCAGTTTTAAATGTGTGACCCCTTATTCTGTAACTATGTCCCTAAGTTCGCAATTCCCCCACCTGTGGAAACATATTCTCAACATCTACCCTGTCAAGCCCCCTTAGAATCTTATATGTTTCAATTAGATCACCTCTCATTCTTCTAAACTCCAATGAATAAAGGCCTAACCTGTTTAGCCATTCTTGATCAGACAGCCCCTTCATCCCAGGAATTAGCCTGGTGAACCTTTTCTGAACTGCCTCCAATGCAAGTATATCCTTCCTTAAATACAGGGACCAAAACTGTCCGCAGTACTCCAGGTGTGGCCTCACCAACACCCTGTACAGTTGTAATAAGACTTCCCTATCTTTAAACTCTAACCCCCTAGCAAAAAAGGCCAAAATTCCATTTGCCTTCCTAATTACTTGCTGCACCTGCATGCTAACATTTTGTGTTTCATGTACAAGAACACCCAGATCCCTCCGTACTGTAGTATTTTGTACTCTTTCTCTATCTAAATAATAATCTGCCTTTTTATTCTTCCTACCAAAGTGCATGACCTCACACTTTCCCACATTGAACTCCATCTGCCAAGTTTTTGCCCACTCACTTAACCTATCTATATCCCTTTGCAGATTCTTGGTGTCCTCATCACAACATGCCTTCCCACCTATTTTTGTATCATCAGCAAATTTGGATGCACGACACTCTGTCCCTTCCTCCAAGTCATTAATACAGATTGTAAATAGTTGAGGCCCTAGGACCGATCCTTGTGGCACCCCACTAGTTATGGTTATCCAACCTGAAAAAGACCCATTAATCCTGACTCTCTGCCTTCTGTGTGTTAGGCAATCCTCAATCCATGCCAACACATTACCCCCAATACCCTGAACTCTCATTTTGTGAAATAACCTTTTATGTGGCACCTTATCGAAAGCCTTCTGAAAATCCAAATGCATTACATCTACCGGTTCCCCTTTATCCACTCTGCTTGTTATATCAAAGAACTCTAACAAATTTGTCAAACATGATTTCCCTTTCATAAAACCATGGTGACTCTGTTTGATTGCATAATATTTTTCTAAATGTCCTGCTATTTCTCCCTTAATAATGGAGGGGAAGCTCCTCCACAGGATGGCCTGTGACCAGGTCGGCAAGCGTTGGATGGGGGGAGCAAAGTCAGCCTGGAGTGTTGGCACCCCAGGCCTGTTGCTGGGAAACTGCCTCCAGGGAGCTGCCATGTTCTCAATACCGCAGGGGGGCCCTTTCCAGTCAGCCTCTGATCATTGGCTTTAATTTGCCTTTTAATGATCTTAACAAGCTACCTGCTGCTTGTAGGTTGGTTGCCATTCTGCCTGCAGTCCAGCCTGCAGGAAAATGGCTTGGAGGCTGGATGGTGCCAGAAAACCAGCACGCCTCCATTCCTGCTCCCATATCGGTGTGAAAATCCTGCCTGCAGAAATTGCAGAGACCCAGCACAACTGGGTCCAGAATCTTTCCATGGGGTTCCAGTACTGTCCCTGTGGAGTTACAGTAGGAGTGGCAGGACCCCAGGGAATTTCGGCAACATGATGGGCTGCATTTTAAAAGCCTGCCACTGAAATAGGTGGCAGGTGTACAAATTTGCGGATCGCACGCACGAGGCCCCGTTGCCAAGCCACCGCGATTCCAAATGCGGTGGCTCATTACCATATCCAGGGCAGCCACCCACTCCGCCGATGACATGGAGGGGGCGGGCGAGCCGTCCCCGGCAATGGTGTCCAGCGTTATTGTGCAGGCGCCGACACCATTTTTAAAGGGATTAAAGCCAGAGAATCATAGAACCATAGAAAAACTACAACATGGAAGGAGGTCATTCAGCCCATCGTGTCCGTGCTGGCTGTAATGGCCTTGCTGGTTACAGCACTTCAGGTGCATGTTCAGGTACCTTTTCAAAGAATTGAGGGTTTCTGCCTCCACCGCCATTCCTGGCAGTGAATTCCAGACACCCACCACCCTCTGGGTGAAAACATTTTTCCACATGTCCCCTCTAAACCTTCTACCAATCACCTTAAATCTGTGCCTCCTGTTAATTGACCTCTCTGCTAGGGGAAACAGGTCCTTTCTGTCTACTAGAACAAAGAACAAAGAAAATTACAGCACAGGAACAGGCCCTTCGGCCCTCCAAGCCTGCGCCGATCCAGATCCTCTCCCTAAACATGTCGCCTATTTTCTAAGGGTCTGTATCTCTTTGCTTCCAGCCCATTCATGTATCTGTCTAGATACATCTTAAAAGACGCTATCGTGTTCGCATCTACCACCTCCGCTGGCAACGCCTTCCAGGCACCCACCACCCTCTGCGTAAAGAACTTTCCACGCATATCCCCCCTAAACTTTTCCCCTCTCACTTTGAACTCGTGACCCCTAGTATTTGAATCCCCCACTCTGGGAAAAAGCTTCTTGCTATCCACCCTGTCTATACCTCTCATGATTTTGTACACCTCAATCAGGTCCCCCCTCAACCTCCGCCTTTCTAATGAAAATAATCCTAATCTTCTCAACCTCTCTTCATAGCTAGCGCCCTCCATACCAGGCACCATCCTGGTGAACCTCCTCTGCACCCTCTCCAAAGCATCCACATCCTTTTATCCAGGCCCCTCATAATTTTGTACGCAACTGACCTAACTGACCATTTAAATTTTTAAAGCAACATGACACTACACTTCAATAAAAGTTAATGAATTTTTTTTCCATCCCCTCTCATCCTCCCCCAATAGCCTTAAATTACATTCATTGCCCGTTCACCCCACAAAATGCTTACCTTGACGAAGTGACCTTCCACTCCCCAAAGATCTTAAACTTTAACACTCAGCCCCTTCCCACCATCCCCCCAACCAATCCGAGGAGTTTGAACCAGATCCCCCCCCCGTCCTGCACCGAGAAAAGTAACTCCTTCCCCTCCCCAAAGGAGTCGCACCTCGTTTGCCCGAACAGGGATTCGAAGGCGTGGCTGCTGGTTGCCCGAATGAAGATCGGGGCGGTGAATGAGGAGGCAACAGGACCTTTATTAAATCAGGTCGGTAAATTTATTTAAATATGGAGATTGTGGTTCCATCGCCGAGCGGCGGGTTGACCACCACGAGGCCTCACCGCCACCGAGATCAGTATGGGGCCTGCCGGCGTCGGGGTTGGTGGCGGGCCTTCTCCGTTGCTATCTTCATTTCCCCCCCGCCACCATTCCCGGTGTCGGAGAGGCTTTAAAATCCAGCTCAATGTTTTTGTTCACCATGTTATAGGGCACTAAGTGAAATATTTCCCGGCACATTCTGACCGAAATAACTGCTGGTGTTTTTCACTCCTGGGTATCAATTGCTGTTAATATTAGATCAATCTCATCTTAAGTCCAAGTTTTCACTGTCGAAATTACCTCACTTACAATAGACTAAGAGATATTTCAGATGACTGCCAGGAATACATGCAGTGGTTTCAATTGCAGTTTATTAAAGGCAGTCCAAATTGCAGTGAAATGTGACTGGAGCAATTGTATAGGAAGCTGGGTGTTAAACTTATCTATGCAGTTTAAAGAATATCAGTACATGACTCCTGGATCCTTTAAAGAATTGTATAAATATATGGGAAGGCCAAAAGCCATGGAAGAGTGTCGCATTTCTCTTTGGATACCTAATCTATTGCCCTGCATGAAAATTACCAAAATAAGTCACACAATACTTTAAATACTGAGAGAAATGATTCCACATGACATTAGTGAAAACTGAAAATGGAAACCATGGCACAATAAATTACACCGTTTTAACCATGAACCAACTCTATAAACTCTTTAGTATGGTTCAGTGCCTTATCCTGAGACCTTCTCCTGAAAATTAGTACTGTTGGTAATAAGCTATAGTTGTGTAGCACATGGGAAAAGATTGAAAGCTATAGAAATACAGTACATTTGGAAAAAATAAACTACATCAGTTTGATTATGTACCAGAAAGCAGCTGATGAAGTGTCAGGAATATAATTGAACATGCTGATTTATTTTATTATTTGAATACTTTTTCTTTCATTCTAGTTCTGAACTTATTTTCAACTTAACTGCTGGATCCAGCTCGTATTTTCTTCACAATGCAAGTCCTGTAGTGTTGCTATTCCAAGCAATCAAAGATCATTTACATTCTTGCATTTTTTTCACTTTGCTATTGGGTGAACAGTATGGTTGTATGATTGTATGGACTAAATTAAGCTTTCTCCACACAATCAGGCACTCAATGCATTACTGTTAGCATATTAGAACCTTAAGTTTCAGTCTATCACTTATTTCAGTGTGGAGTCAGGCTCATTTAATATTCTGCTTTCTGATATCTGTGGTTGTCGGGTACAGCTGCACTGACTGGAGAGAAATAATCAGCAAGAATTGCCTGAAATCAATTTTAAGTAACAGGCATGAATGATATTAATAGTTTGTGTTATTGCTCCTTGTACCTGATGCAAGAAAAGGGAAGAAGAATCCTATGAATATATATAGGCTAAGACTATGGAAAGAATCTTCTTCCAAATTTTGGGTGAACAACCAGCTGCTAGTGGCAGATGATTGAGCAAAAACCTATCATGCCAGATCCCCGACCCTCAGTTATCACTCTTGCTGGATGCTAACAGCACCCACCCAGGTATGCGGGACGTATTTAATTCAGGTGGTAATGATAGTGTGATGCTGTACATTGTATTTTCTAGAATTAATGTCTCAATAATGTTAGGAACACTTCATATAGCAGTCATCAAGTTTTTGAGGTGATGCAGAATGCATAAAATAACTTAAATGGTTACAGCAGGTACTGAGATCTACACAGAGATGATTAATCATGATTTAAAGATTATTTAGTGATAGAATCATCTTCGTGGGCAACAATATGGATATATTTTTGGAGGCTACTTGGCCTGTTAAACTGCTGCTGTTGTTACGAGCAGGAAGTGGTCTAGGGGTCCCTTTCAGCCTTCACCTGGTCTTACTGCAGCAGGGTTTAACTTTAAACACACCGTGTTTTTAGCTCCCCCTTGGTGAATCCTTGTTCACCACTTTCCAATTAAAAGGCAAAGAAACCAGCACAAACAGGCTTTCTTAAGTTTAAAGAAGAAAAGTTGAAATTTATTAAACTTGAACTTAAACCTTAATTTGGTTAACACCTACGGATATACGCTGCACCCCACGCTAGCATGTATACGCGATTCACACATGCAAATAGGGACAGAAAAGAGCAGAAGAGAAAACAAAGTGGAAAGATTTGAGGCGCTATTTGTAGAGTTGTTACTACAGTTCTTCAAGCTCACTGTAGAGCCTTTGATTGTAGGTAGATCTTGCTTTTTGTAGGGACCCAGTATTTATCTTAAACCTTGTTCACTGTAGGAGACTTTTCTCTCTTGGGGTTCATGTGTCTTCAGTGGATTCAAAGGCTTGTCAGAAAGAAATGACAACAGCTTTCTTCCCAAACTATTTGTACAAATTCAAAAAACTCAAATTGCCCAACAGGTTAGTCATGTGACTAGCTGGTTTGACCATGTCCGTTTGTGTATTTGGCCATCTTAGCAGTCAACCTGGAATGCGAGCTCCCCCACCTTCAAAGTCTGGTGATCAAAAGTCCATTGTGAGTTGAATGTCAGGGAATGGCTGTTTTGTCCTTCCAAACATTGTCTGTTAATATGAAAATGTATTTTCCAGCCACGGCTCGTCTGTTCAACAAGTCCTCCCCTCACTCGAGTAACAGTTTAAAATCAATGTTCATGACAAAATTAATGTGCCTCATTCTTGGCAGGTGGTGGCCTGGCATGACCCCTCCACACCCAGAAGAATGAAATGCGACTTGAGAAACGGCACCTTTCATTAAAAGGGTTGAGAAAAATGTAAGATACAGAAAAAAACATGCAATTCTCTCTTTCATTCCCATTCATTCTTAAATCCTAAGATTTATTATGGCCTGTCTTCTCTTGGTGCCAGTGCTTCTTTAATTGCCCCCATTTTGGCATTCCAATAAACATGTGGTTCTTTTTTTTTGGGAAGTTTCCCTTCTGTTTGCCCATTTCCATGGCTGCCTAGGGTCTTTGTTCCTGCTGAGGTCATTTTTTTTTAATGAGTCAGTAGTAGGCGGGTCTATCCTGAACTCTCTTTCAGTGCTTTGCTGAGTCATGCAAAGGCTTTGGCTTCAGGGGATGGGTGGTTCACTTTTTTTCTGACTGTGGGGGAGGATTCTTTGCTAATCTCCCCTTTGGACCAGAGGACACTCTTGCCTGCAGATATTTGTGCAGACTTTGCTGCACTCCCCTGTGGTAGTGCAACTAGGTGAAGCATCACCCTCACGGTTTCTCTGCCTCCCAAGAGGTCTTTCTTTGTCTCTGCAGGTTCCTGTAAATGCTGTTAGCAACTCTGGTGGGGTGCTTCTGGTGTCGGCATTTACGTTGGAGGATGTGGAGTCTAATTTTTCACATTTTCCAGGGTTGGCTAACTGAACAGTAGGGGTTTTCATCAGGGATTCCTCCCGGACTTCCTTTAACCTGCCCTCTTGGTCACTTTCTCCCCTTCTCTGTCCACCCTTTTGCCAGCCTTGTGCTTGCCTGTCTCTTTTTGTTCTCGGTGGGGGTCCCTTACAGTTCACCAGCCCTCTGCTGGAGGGTCCTCCTAACACAGGGCTTAGGGGTGCAGATTTCACGATAGCTTGGGGTTTCCCCTCAACCTGGAACATGTGGCAACTCCTGCAGTACTCCACCACATCTATGTGGAGTTTTGGTCAGTCAAACTGCTGTCTTATGTGGGCTTTGGTCTTTTGTATACCGGCATGTACAGTCTCTGCAGTCTCAATATTTCTCCCCGGTACCTCTGCAGCAACACTAACTGGTAAACTACTGCCCACTCCCTGTTCTCAGATCTATGAGGAGAGCAACCATTTCCTCATCAGTACCTCATTCTTTAAATAGTAGCAATCAGGGAAAAGGGAAAGGTGCTGTGAGCAACAGTGAGACCCGGAGACCTGTGTGCTTCCATTGTAATAAAGTGGGGCATTTAAAAGCTGACTACTGGAAACTAAAGGGAAAGCCGATAGGGTTAATCAGGGCACACCCGCTCAGTGAAGACGGGGAATCAGGGAAAGCTTCACTTTCATACTGGGCAGCCTGTGCTAACTCTTGCAATACTGGGTCGGCTCGCTGAGCCTCAGCTAGGGAAAATCATTTAATTCATTCCCTGGGTCTCCTAACTTTCCAAAGAAAGTCTCAGACAGACAGACCTGGTCATCTGCCTGCAGTGCCAATGCAGTCTCCTCTGGGGGAGCTGGTTTGATCATGGCCTGATCCGCCACACGTTCTGGGAAACTGCAGAGGTCCATCTCCTGCCACTGCCCTGTCTCTTAGACCTCCTGTGGTCTTTCTTTCACTCCTGGGGGGCTACCACCTTCAGCCCTGCCTGATCATTACCTAGGAGCAGGCCAAACAAGTTCACAGGCAAACTAGGGACAATCCCTATGGTCACCGGTCCTGAACCTAGGTCGAACCCCAGGTGCACCCGGTGTACAGATACAGGCATATGCTACCCTCCAATATCATTCACCAGCATTCTGTTGTCCACTGCACTCTCTCGGGTAAAGATCAGGCCTTTTCCCAGTAAAAGGGACCTAGTGGCCCCTGCGTCCCTGAGAATCACGATGGGCTTGCTTGTCCCACTCGAGGGTATGGGGGTACTTTCCCTTTGGATACAAAACCCTGATAGCCTTCAGGAATCCTAGTAAATTTTCCTGCACTTGCAGTAGTAAACTTCCTGGGCCTTACTCATACTGCAGTTAATACCACAACTTGTTCTGTTGTGCTTCCCATCAGGTTCCCGTCTACACTGAGTGGGTGTGCCTTGATTAACCCTACAGGTTTTCCCTTTAGTTTCTAGCAGTCTGCTTTTAAATGCCCTGCTTTATTACAATAAAAGCACACAGGTCTCCGGGTCTCACTTTTTCTCACAGCACCTTCCTTTTGGGCTAGAGGAGGGTTCCCTGTGTCTTCTGCTTTCCTTTCTCTCCCAGGTCTGCTTGGGCTCCTATCATCTTCCCACCCTTTGTCCTTTTTGGATTTGTGGGGGTGACTAGGAAAGGTTCTCCCTTGGGAAACTGACTTATAAATTAAAGCAAACTCATCAGCCTGAACGGCCACTTGCCGGGTTCTTTGGACCCGCTGCTCCTCCACATGGGTATTTATGGAGAGTGGGAGAGAGTGTTTAAATTCCTCTAACAGAATGACTTCTCTGAGATTCTCATAGCTGAGCTGTACTTTTAGAGCTCTCAGTCACTGGTCAAAAGCCAGCTGCTTACTTCTTTCAAACTCCAGATAAGTTTGATTAGCTTGCTTCTTGAGGGTTCTAAGCTTTGGGTGATAGACTTCGGGTACTAATTCATATGTCCCAAGGACAGCATTTTTGGTCCGTTCATAATTTGATGAACTCTCATCTGACATCAGGGAATAAATCTCATGGGCTTTTCCAGTAAGCTTGCTTTGTAATAAAAGAGGCCAGGTCTCAGCAGGTCATTTTAGCTGCTTTGCCAGTTTCTCAAAGGACAGAAAATTCTTCTACATCCTCCTCATTGAATTTTGGAAATAGTTGAGATAGTTTTAACATTTATGTACCCAGCCCTGAATTATGCTCCTCCATATTGGTCATGCTTTCACTGGCGTTACTCTGTCGCCCCCTAGTTAACTCAAGCCACTTTAGCTCTCTCTCTTCGCATTCCTTTCAGAATATTTTTTCTCTCTCTCTCTCCTCAAATTCAAGTTTCTTCTGTTCAAATTGTATCTTTGCTCACAATACCCTGTCGGAGTCTGCTTCTAACCCTGTTTCTGCTTCTTCAGATTGAAGGGAAATATGGTTGGCCACTAGCCTTAGGAGTTTCCACACTGCTCAGCCATTTGTCTCAACTCCTCCATAGCCAGTGCTTTTAACTTATCCCAAGTTACTTCACCCTGGTTTGGACAGCTACTAGCTTCAGTTGCAGATATGTTAGTATTCAAGCACACACAACCACAAGAAACCCTGTATTGAAATCTTGCTCTTTTTTGATTGGGAACAATATGGCTTCCCACTACTTCCAACTTCCCTTGCTTGTCTGTGGGTCAATTTCGGACGCTAGCACCCAAATTTCTGTTACAACCAGGTGAGAAAGAGGTCTAGGGTTCGCTCTCAGCTTTCACCTGGTCTTAATGTAACAGGATTTAATTTTAAACACACCATGTTTTTAGCTCCCCCTTGGTGAGTCTTTTTTTACCATTTTCCAATTATAAGGTAAATAAACCAGCACAAAAAGGCTTTCTTCAGTTTAAAGAAGAAAAGTTGAAATTTATTTAACTTAAACTTTAATTCAGTTAATGTCTATGGATACACACCACGCCCCATGCTAGCATGCATATGCGATACACATATGCAAATAGCGACAGAAAAGAGCAGAAGAAGAATAAAGTGGAAAAGTTTGAGCTAATATCTGAAAGTTGTTGTCACGGTTCTTCGAGCTCACTGTAGTGTCCTTGATTGTAGGTAGATCTTGCATTTCATTGGGGCCCAGTATTCTTCTTAAACCTTGTTTGCTGTAGGAGACTTTTCTCTCTTGGGGTTCATGTGTCTTCAGTGGATTCAGAGGCTTGTCAGGGAGAAAGATGGGAGCAAACAGGAGAGAGATCTTCTCAATCCAGGAGCAAACAGCTTTCTGCCCAAACTATTTGTACAAATTCAAAAAACTCAGGTTGCCCAACAGGCTAGTCATGTGACTAGCTGGTTTGACCATGTCCGTTTGTGTATCTGGCCATCTTAGCAGTCAACCTGGAATGCGAGCTCCCCCACCTTCAACATCTGGTGATCAAATGCCTGTTGTGGGTTGAATGTCAGGGAATGGCTGCTTTGTCCTTCCAAACATTGTCTGTTAATATGCAAATAGAAAAGACATCTATTAATATGCAACTGTCTTTTCCAGCCACAGCTGATCTGTTCAACAAGTCCTCCCCTCACTCCAGTAACAGTTGAAATCAATGTTCATGACACAATTAATGTGCCTCATTCTTGGCAGGTGGGGGTCTAGCATGACACTGTCCTGATCCTTAAGCCACATCCATCTCCCAATCTCTTCCAATTATAAACTTCAAAGCTCAAGTGGTAATGTCAGCATGACCCCTTCAAAAATACATACATGGACTTAACTGCAAAAAACCTGATCTGGTTAACACTGACTACCTTGGGCAGTGGAAGCCCTCCCAGCCACTCCCACCCACCACACCACCCCACATTACTTCTACCAGCAATCACATCAGCAATGAAAATCTTGAATTACTTGTCTTGCTTTATTCACATATTAAAATACTACACAGATGCAGAAAGATAAACAGACTTGCCCTGAAATTCTATCATGGGAGGCCAGCGGTATCTCCAAGGAAATGCCATTAATAGTGCTGGAGTGGGAGTCAAGGAGAAATGCAATTTACAGTAATAATTTAACTGACACCACTGTAAGCAAAGTGGCTTGGCTGTTACCTGATAGTATATATATAAATCTTTATCAATTCTTCATGTATAGAAGCACGGCAAATAGAACGCTGAAAACTGTGAGAAATTCTCTGGATCATAACAGTATCGCCTTTTGAAGTCCAAGCACATTCCTGGAAGATTGTATCACCTATTTAGCTTTGATTGCATTAGGCATCAAAACAGCGATAGTGTCTTACAGCATAACATTGATACCAACCTTAAACAACCCTTCACAATGGAATTCCAATTTCTTAACAATTATGGAACACTCTCAATATAACAGGTGGTGCTTCATAGCAGTTACATCTCTGTCTGTCAAGCTATATATACTAACGCACCATTCAAACCTGTTTGACAGGTATCAAAAACAATCCTTTTATCAGCTATTTCTCTCCTGCAGACTAAATTGCCTAAAATTTCCAGATTGAGCACAATCTTGACTGGATGTGGGCAGAATGTGATTCATATTTGTGCCACGTAATGTAACTAATTTTAACATTGTTTGTGAGGTCTACCCAAGGGCAGAAATTCATTTGTTCGATGGATTCTTTTGCTACAGGAGATCAGACTGAGAAGTATGTTCTTCTTTGGGACAGAGGAATAAAAGGACACAATAGTAAAATCTAGTGAGAAGATATGGCCAGGACATTAAGTGTCAAGTCTAGTACCGCATGTAAAATGCTGGAAAAAGCTTAACAAGCCTAGGTAAGAGTAGTCAGCTGTACCTTCAGAGAATGTATATCTCCCTACCACTTGGAGTAGTTGAGATGACTAGCATAGATTCATTAAGGAGACGTTAGACAAGTAATGAGGGAGGAAGGAATAGAAGGATATGTTGATAGGGTGAGATGAGGTAAGATGGGAAGAAATACATGTGGAGCATAAACACCATCATGGATCTGCCTTCAGTCCCTGCCACAAACATCATTTCCTCGCCACCAACTTCATTCCTCTCTCTGGCAGTTGTCTGAGGCTGAATCAGGACGTTTGCAACATTGGTGTCATATTTGATCCTGAGATGAACTACTGACCACATATTCGTGCCATCACTAAGACCGCCTGCTTTCACCTCTGTAGCATCACCTGACTCCTCCCCACCTCAGGTCATCTGCTGTTGAAAACATCATCCATGTCTTTGTTACCTCTCGACTTGACTAGTCCAATGCTCTCCTGGCCAGCCTCCTATCTTCCACTCTACATAAAGTTGAGCTCATCCAAACCTCTGATGCCCGTATCCTAACTCACACCAAGTCCTATTCTCACTGAGCTGAACTCCAGAGGTGAGGTGAGAGTGACTGCCATTGACATTAAGGCACCATTTGACCCAGTATGGCATCAAGGAACCCTAGCAAAACTGGAGTCAATGGAAATCAGGGGGAAAAATCTCTGCTGGTTGGAGCCATACCTAGTGAAAAGGAAGATGCTTGTGGATGTCGGAGGTCAATCATCTCAGTCCCAGGACATCACTGCAGGAGTTCCACAGGGTAGTGTCCTAGGCCCAATGATCTTCAGTTGCTTCATCAATTACATTCCCTCCATTGTAAGGTCAGAAATGGGGATGTTCGCTGGTGATTGCACAATGTTCAGTAACATTCGCGACTCCTCAGATACTGAAGCAGTCCATGTAGAAATGCAGCAAGACCTGGACAATATCCAGGCTTGAGCTGATAAGTGACAAGTAACATTTGCGCCACACAAGTGCCATCTCAAACTATCTCAAACAAGAGAGAATCTAACCATCTCACCTTGAGATTCAATGGCATTACCATTGCTGATTCCCCCACTATCAACATCCTGGGGTTACCACTAACCAGAAACTGAACTGGAGTAGCCATATAAATACCATGGCTACAAGAGCAGGTCAGAGGCTAAGAATCTTGCAGCGAGTGACTCTCCTCCTGACTCCCCAAAGCCTGTCCACCATCTACAAGGCACAAGTCAAGAGTGTGCCTGGATGGGTGCAGCTCCAGCAACACTCAAGAAGCTCGACACCATCCAGGACAAAGCAGCCCACTTGATTGGTACCCCATGAATGAACATTCACTCCCTCCACCACCAGTGTACAGTGGCAGAAGTGTATACCATCTACAAGATGTACTGCAGCAACGCACCAAGTGTCCTTTGACAGCAACTTCCAAACCCGCGACCTCTACTGCCTAGAAGGACAAGGGCAGCAGATGCATGGGAACACTGCCACCAGCAAGTTCTCCTCCTAGCCACATAC
Organism: Heterodontus francisci; assembly: GCF_036365525.1. NCBI lineage: Eukaryota > Metazoa > Chordata > Chondrichthyes > Heterodontiformes > Heterodontidae > Heterodontus > Heterodontus francisci. The sequence goes on from NC_090375.1 coordinate 137,230,913, forward strand.
TATCCTGACCTGAAACTATATTGCCGTTCCTTCACTGTTGCTGGATCAAAATCCTGGAACTCCCTTCCTAACAGCGCTGTGGGTGTACCTACCCCATGGACTGTAGCGGTTCAAGAAGGCAGCTCACCTTCTCAAGGGCAATTAGGGTTGGGCAATAAATGTTGGCCTAGCCAGCAATGCCCACATCCCGTGAATAAATAACAAAAATACATCACCCCTGTGCTCACTGAGTTACATGATCATCTGGTCTAGCAATGATCAATTTTCAAATTCTTATCCGAATTTTCAAATCCGTCCATGGTCTTACCCTTCTGTTTCCCTGTAATCTCTGCCAGACCTACAATCATTCAAGATCTCTATGCTCCTCCAATTCTGGCCACTTGTGGATCCCCAATTACAGTTGCTTCACCGTTGCCAGCCATGTCTTCAGTTAACGAGGCCCTAAACTCTGCAATTCCCTCCCTACGCCTCTCCAACTTTCTACTGCTCTCTCCTCCTTTAAGATGCTCCTTAAAACCAGTTCCTCAACGAAGCTCACTAAAACAAAAACAAAATACTGCCGATGCTGCAAATCTGAAATATAAACAGAAAATGCTCAAAATATGTCAGCAGGTCAGGCAGCATCTGTGGAGAGAAACACAGAGTTAACGTTCTAGACCTCTGTGACATTTGGCAGAACTTACAAAAAGTTAGAAATGTAATAGGTTTTGAGCAAATGAAAGTGGGGAGGGCGGAAGGAAAATAAAAAGGAAGGTCTGTGATAGGGTAGAGGGCAGGAGAGATTAAGTGACGAAAGGTTTCACGGTACAAAGCCAAGGGGAGTGGTAATGGGACAAGTAAAGAAACAAAATATGTGTCTGGATGAGGTGTAAGTGACAGGATAGCAGCCATCTGAACACAAAGTAAAGGGATGAAGAAAGAAATAAGGTTGGGGGGGTGGGCTAAAAAAAAGAACCAGCAAAAAATAATGAAGAAAGAAAAAAATGGGGGCTAAGGTCATCATCTAAAATTATTGACCTCAATGTTGAGTCCGAAAGGCTGTACAGTGCCCAATTGAAAGATGAGGTGCTGGCCCTTGAGCTTTCATTGAGCTTCATTAGAATGCTATAGCAGGCCAAGGACAGAAAGGTTGGTGTCAGAGCATGGTGGAGAATTAAAATGACCAGTGACAGGAAACTCAGGGTTGCACTTGCAAATTGAATGGAGATGTTCCGCAAAATGTTCACCCAGTCTGTGTTTAATCTCCCCAGTGTAGGGAAGACCAGATTGGGAGCAGTGAATACAGTATACTACAATTGAAAGAAGTACAAGTAAATCACTGTTTCACATGAAAGGAGAGTTTTGGGCTCTGGACTGTGAGAAGGTAAAAGGGCAGATGTTACATCTCCTGTGCTTGCATGGAAAGATGCCGTAGGAAGGGGGAGGTGTAAGAACCATAGAACCAGAAAAAAATTATGGCACAGAAGGAGGCCATTCAGCCTGTCATGTCAGTGCCAGCCGGAAAATCTAGCTGCCCAATCTAATCCCACCTTCCAGCACCTGGTCCACAGCCTTGCCGGTCACAGCACTTCAGTTGCATGTCCAGGTGTTGGGGGTAACTGAGGAGTGGACCAGGGTGTCGTGGAGAGAACAGTCCCTTCGGAATGCTGAAAGTGGGGAGGAAGATATGTTTGATGGTGGCATCACGCTGGGGGTGGTGGAAATGGCAAAGGATGATCCATTGAATATGAAGGTTGGTGCAGTGGAAGGTGAGGAAAAGAGGAACCCTGTCATGGTTCTAAGAGGGAGGGGAAAGGATGAGAGCAGAAGTACACAGTTGAGAGCCCTGTCAACTAGGGTTGAGTGGATTGCTTGGCTGAGGATGTAGGAAGACATATCAGAAGTGCTGGTATGGAAGGTTGCTTCATCCAAATAGACACAAAGGAGATGGTGAAAGTGTAAGAATGAAATTGAGTCCTTGCAGTATGTGCGGTGTGAGGAAGTGTAGTCCAGGTAGCTGTGAGAGTCCATGGACTTGTAGTGAATATTGTTGATAGCCTATCCCCAAAAATGGAGACAGAGAAGTCAAGGAAAAGAAGTGAAGAGTCAGAGATGGACCATATGAAGATGAGAGAAAGATGGAAATTGGAAACAAAGTCAATGAAATTTTCCTGTTCAGGGTGAGAGAAGGAGGAGGCACCAGTACAATTCAATGTACCGGAAGAAGAGGTGAGGGAGGGGGCCCGAGTATGATTGGAACAAGGAATGTTCACATATCCCACAAAAAGACAGGCATAGCTAGGACCCCTGCAGGTGGCCGTAGCAACAGCTTTTACTTCGAGGTAGTGAGACGAGTTGAAGGAGAAGTTGTTCAATGTGAGAACAAGTTTAGCCATGTGGAGGAGGGTGATGGTAGATGGGGACTGGTTGGGCCTCCATTCAAGGAAGAAGCATAGACCTCTCAGATTATCCTTGTGGGGGATGGAGGTGTAGAGGGATTGGGTGTCCATGGTCAATAGGAGATGGTGAGGGCCAGGAAACTGGAAACTGTTGGAGTGACGGAGGACATTGGAAGAATCACAGATGTAGGTGGGAAGAGATTGGATGAGGGGAGTAAAAATAGAGTCAAGATAGGATGAAATCCTATGGGTGGTACAGTGGTGCAGTGATTAGCACCGCAGCCTGACAGCTCCAGGGACCCGGGTTCAATTCTGCGTACTGCCTGTGCGGAGTTTGCAAATTCTCCCTGTGCCCACGTGGGTTTTCGCCGGGTGCTCTGGTTTTCTCCCACAGCCAAAGACTTGCGGGTTGATAGGGAAATTGGCCATTGTAAATTGCCCCTAGTGTAGGTAGGTGGTAGGGAATATGGGATTACTGCAGGGTTAGTATAAATGGGTGGTTGTTGGTCAGCACAGACTTGATGGGCCAAAGGGCCTGTTTCAGTGCTGTATCTCTAAAATAAAAAAAAAAATCAGTTCAATGGGGCAGGAATAGGCTGAAACAATGGGTCTACCAGTGGAGTCTTGTTTGTGGATTTTGGGAAGGAGATAAAAACGGACTGTATGGGTTTGGAGAACTATGAGTTTGGAAGCTGTGGAGGGTAGATCTCCAGAGGAGATGAGGCGAGTGACAGTCCTGGATACAAAGGCTTGATGTTCGGTGATGGGGTCATGGTCCAGGGGGAGGTAGGAAGAAGTATTAGAGAGTTAGCATTTGGCGTCTGCTACGTAGAGGTTTGTTCACCAGACAACAATGGCACCACCCTTGTTAGCAAGTTTGATAACAATGTTAGGGTTGGACCTGAGAGAACAGAATGCTAGATGTTCAGAGGGAGATAGGTTGGAGCGGGTGAGAGGAGCAGAGAAATTGAGGCAGCCAATGTCATGCCGGCAGTTCTCAATGAAAAGATAGAGGGAGGGAAAGAGGCCAGAGGGAAGGGTCCAGGTGGAGGGAAAATATTGGAGATGGGCAAAAGGGTCCGCTGAGAGGGGGGAGGACTCCTGGCCAAAGAAATGGACATGGAGGTGGAGGTGATAGAACAACAGCTCGGTGTCATGCCAAGCTCGAAATTCATTGAGGTGGGGGTGTAAGGGGCCGAAGCTGAGGCCTTTGCTGAGGACAGATCGTTCGGAGTCAGAGAGGGAAAAGTCAGAGGGTATCGTGAATGCACAGCATAAAGTGAAATTCGAAGGTGAGATGGGGTGTGAGGGAAGAGAAGGGGAAGAATGATCCAGAGGGGTGTTGGTATCTATGTGTTGTTGAAGCTTGTATCCGTTCAAACCTGAAAGGAAGATGGAAAGTTTTTTGTGAAAGCGTTGGATGAGGTGAAGGATGAACTGAAACCATGAACCAGGACAGCACCTCCATTCAATCCGCAAGCTCAATGCCAAGCTTCCTGTCACTTGTCATTTTAACTCTCCACCTTGTTCCCACTCTAACGTTTCTGTCCTTGGTCTGCTACAGTGTTCCAATGAAGCTGCCATTTACACTGACACATCTTTTGTTTCTTTACTTGGCCCATTACCACTCCCCTGGGCTTTTAACCATGAAGTCTTTTGTCATTTAATCTCTCCTGCTTTTGCCCCATGCCATACCTTCCTTTTTGTCCTTCTCTGCCCCCTTTTCACTTGCTTAAAACCTGTTATATTTCTAACTTTTTCCACTTTTGATGAAAGGTCACAGACCTGGCATGTTAACTCTGTTTTTCTCTCCACAGATGGTGCCTGACCTGCTGAGTATTTCTAACACTTTCTGTTTTTATGTCCTCTTCCAAGCTTTTGGCCGTCTGCTCTATTATCTCCCTATGTGGCTTGGTGTCAAATTTTGTTTTACTTGTTAGAAGAGCTATATAAATGCAAGTTCCTGTTGTTGTTTTTGGGCTGAATGGCCTGTTTTAGTGCCGTAACATTATATGTAATTCTAGAATGCACTGTACTGAGCATATCATACACTTGCATTGACCTTTGCTTCACACTGTGTTTGATGCATGAATTGTGTATTCTCTGAGGTAGTTCAGTGCCTTGTACATCCCAGCCTTCACCTGGTAGTTAGCCCCTACTCATAGACTTCACCCCAAAAATGCTCCACATCAAATGTAATTGTTGTACTCACCTGTCATCACACCCATAATGGACAACGTACCAATACTATGATTTCCCTGCAGTTCATTGAAAAAAAATACAATTTTTCTTTTACTTTTTCATCCTTATTCAGGGTGAAGACTGCCCATTTTAGTCAAATGAGAGCTATGGAAGATGATGGTCCCCGAACCTCAGACATCCAATCAGCTATGAAGAGGTGTTCCAAATTCTGGGCTCGGCGACCATCGAGGATTTCAGGAATTGAGAAGTAGCAGGTAAGTTAGGTCTTTGACATTCTGCTGCTGTTCCTTCTGTACGACCTGCCGTAAGTGAACTACAGCAGGAAACCCTCATGTCAACCTTCTACTGAAAATGATATGCACACTCCGCTCCTCATGAAACCATTCAAACCTCTCTTTCTCTTCTCCTTCTCTAAATGTTCCCCAACAAAAAGGCATATACTATTCAGCCTCTGGCAATGTCAGCACTTTGCAGCATCATGCACTCTGTCCCTCCTGAGCACCAACTCAGAGGCATCTAGCCTAGGGGAGTCAAACATTAAGCCAAGGGAGAATGTACTTGGTAATACACAAAGCTCAAGTGAGCAGACATTTGGTGCTGGTACATATGGATAAAGATATTGCTGGCCACAGTAAAAGGTTGCATCACTTCTTGGAGAACCTGGGGATCTGGAAGGTTGGACCCTGTGTTTAAAACGATGATGCTAGCAGAGCAGCAACTATTGGTACTGACATTGGGAGCATCAAACTGTGCTGTAGATGGTGGCTTGAGTGGTGGAATCCACAAGTATCATGTGCAATACATTGAGGATGCTTAAACAACATCATAGCACTAACATGGAACATGTGGTAGCCCCAAGGACATGTGCAGTGGAGATTATTGTGACTGCCCCAAAGGCAGTCTTCACTTCTTCTATGGATACTTTGGCTGCTGCTATACAGGTCTTGAGTGTCAGATCAGGCTTAGTCAATGTTTACAGATAGTCATGAGGGTGGGCTTCACTGATCTCATTGGTACCTTTAGGTCTACGTTCCTGTTGATTTGCTATCCTGCTACCGGAATGACAGGACACACGCAGAATGGTGCTGTCCATTGACAAAGCTGTGCATGTGTGTCCTCCCACCAGCCACCTACTATTCCTTTACATATGACAGAAGTAACCACGAAATGCAGCCTATAGCAGGTGAATCCCAGAATTTCGCTGTGCAGACTCAAGAGGAACATATTTTACACATGCCTGACACTTAACAGTACCTTGAAGAAGCACTAGATTAGAGTAAAGAGCTCATACAGCACATACTGATGCTAGACTCTAGCTGGACTGTCTTGTAAAATACCACGAATGGATCCAGACACCAGTAGCACTGCTAATATGATGCCCTTATTCAAGAAGGGAGGGAGACAAAAAGCAGAAAACTGTAGGCCAGTCAGTCTAACATCGGTCGTTGGGAAAATGCTAGAGTCCATTATTAAGGAAGAAATAGCAGGACATTTAGAAAAGCTTAATGCAATCAAATAGAATCAACATGGTTTTGTGGAAAGGAAATCATGTTTGACAAATTTGCTAGAGTTCTTTGAGGATATAACAAGAAGAGTTGATAAAGGGGAACCAGTAGATGTAGTGTATTTGGATTTCCAGAAGGCATTCGATAAAGTGCCACATAAAAGACTATTGCACAAGATAGGAGCTCATGGTATTGGGGACAATGTATTAGCACGGATTGAGGATTGTTTAACTCACAGAAGACAGAGAGTCAGGATTAATGGGTCATTTTCAGATTGGAAAGACGTAATTAGTGGAGTGCCACAAGTATCAGGTCTAGGGCCTCAATTATTTACTATCTATATTAATGACTTGGAGGAGGAGGCAGAGTGTAATATATCCAAATTTGCTGACAATACAAAAATATGTGGGAGCACATGCTGTGATGAGGATATAAGGAATCTGCAAGGGATACAGATAAGTTGAATGAGTGGGCAAAAACTTGGCAGATGGAGTTTAATGTAGGAAAGTGTGAGGTCATGCACTTTGGTAGGAAGAATCAAAAAGCAGACTATTATTTAAATGGAGAGAGACTCCAAAAAAGTGCAGCACAGGGGGATCTGGGTGTTCTTGTGCATGAAACACAAAAAGTTAGCATGGAAGTGCAACAAGTAACTAAGAAGCCAAATGTAATTTTGGTCTTTATTGCTAGGGGGTTCGAGTTTAAAGATAGGGAAGTCTTGGTACAATTGTACAGGGTGTTGGTGAGGCCGCACCTGGAGTACAGTGTATAGTTTTGGTCCCCGTAATTAAGAAAGGATATATTGGCATTGGAGGCTGTTCAAAAGAGATTCACAAGGCTGATTCCTGGAATGAAGGTGTTGATTTATCAAGAACGGCTAAACAGGTTAGGCCTTTATTTATTAGAGTTTAGAAGAATGAGGGTGATCTTATTGAAACGTACAGGATTCTGAGGGGGCTTGACAGGGTAGATGTTGAGAAGATGTTTCCATTAGTGGGGGGATCTTGAACTAGGGGACATAGTTACAGAATAAGTGGACACTCATTTAAAACTGAGATGCAAAGGAATTTATTCTCTCAGAGGGTAGTGAATGTCTGGAATTCTCTACCCCAGAGAGTTATAGAGGCTAGATCACTGAAAGTATTTAAAGCTGAGATAGATAGATTTTTGAAATATCGGGGAGTTGAGGGCTTTAAGGAGCTGGCATGAAAGAGGAGTTGAGGTCTGCAGCAGATCAGCCATGATCTTATTGAATGGTGAGGTCAGGTTTGAGGGGCCGAATGGCCTACTCCTGCTCCTATTTCTTAAGTTCTTATATATGGTGACATTGACCTTTCTATAATTTCTTGGGCTTTCAGGAACTCTGCAATTCTATAAAATGGCATGCCTGCTTATGCCACTGCCAGCTGTCCCAGGAGAAGTAAATTAAATTGCTTGCTCCAGCTAACAATGCATCCTTAATGCATGGCTGATTGGCTAATGTTAATGATGTCCCATCTGGCAGTTTGGAATGACTAAGTAGTATAAAGGTTTGGGGAGACTGTGACCTTTACAGTTACTGTTAGTGTGGTGCTTTTGATGGAGTTGGGCTGTACATCAGATTACAGCATGCAACATAACTCAGTAACAGCTTCTTTTATAAAGGAAGTGAAGGTGGAAGTACCCCTGAGCACGTCTTTTATCCTAGCAAAAAACATGAGGTGGCGCCAATGAAACAGAAATGACAACAAATATTATCTATGATGTTACCACATTATTTCTGGTTCATTTGCATGCGTCCTCCAAAGCATGAAAGAGCATTTATCCTGGCCACTGGAAATGATGACAGAAAGCGTCATAGGTGATGTTCCAATGGAATAAAACTTCCACCCATTTTCCTGGTCAACTGATTACAATTAGTACAATGGATGGCCCAAAGTAGAAACTCCAAATGAGTGTCTACTTCCTATTTTTTATCGAGCAAAGAGATAATCTCCATTTTAAACTTAGCTTTTAAAAGTGAAGTTAGATAAAGAGAAGGGGAGGGGGAAATTTGTTCATGTCGCATGCTTCTATCAGTGTTATGCAGACTACATTGATTCCATGGGGACAGGCAGTGCCACAGGCTGCTACCTGGGTGGCCTGCATGGCATTCTTCAATGATATCAATGCTACATGGCCACACAGGTAGCAGCCCACGGTGCTGCCTGCTCCTTAGGGAATTGATTTAAGTCTGCATAGCATGCTACACAAGCAAATTTCTCCCCCAGAAATTCCTGTTTTTGTCACATCCTGTAAGATGTACCTGCATGTGGGCATCAAGTGAGGACAAGAATTATAAAATTTCTTTCCTCTTTCATAAAACCTAAATGTTATTCTCACATTTTTTTGTTTATTTTGATAGCAAGAAGAAAAATGTTACGAACAATTTTCCCTGGGTTGGCTTGTTCTATCATCTGAAAGCTGGACAGTCAGGGCTTGACTCCCATAATGCTGATCCTGTATCTCTCAACTAATCAAGTAACAGCCAAAGACATTAATCCAGTTCCTGAGAAAAGCAAACTGGAAGAAATTAAGCAGGGCAGCAAATTTGTAAACTCCGGCTCAACAACACAGCCATTTTGGGAGTTTGAATGACAAATTTAAAGAAATAAAGGCATCAGAACTCAAGCAATTGGTGTTATGTGCCAAATAAATAGAAAAACAAAACAATTCAGGTTTAAAAAATTGGGCACATTATCTATCTGCTTGAGCAGGTTGTATTGAAATTATATTTAAATTATTTTTTTGAGTAATTCAGATCATTCTATGTACTTGCAATGGCTCATTTAACCATCCAAAGTTTGATATCTACATTTCTTACGAAAAGAATGTGCAACACATTAGGGTTTCTCAACAGTTTTCTGCTCATGTGTTTTACTGTTCAGCTCAGCTGATTAAAGTGCTGACGAGAACAGTGTATCGAACTGTTTAAATGCCACTATGATAGTTGATGAAGTGGGTGCTTTATCTTTGGTGAGACAACAGTTTTTGGAAACCCTCTCTCACCAAGGGCAACGCTGTGTTGGTCAATGTGGGAACTGTAGCAAAATCTACATTGAACAGATGCTCTACCAAAAGTTTAGCTGCTGCATCATTGCATTCATTCCAGCTGAGCAGGTAAGCTAATTGCTACCTGATAGTTTTCATTTACCAAAGTGAAAAAGCTGATATATCTTACACTAAAATGTCTTAAGTAAGATCTTAAAAAGTAATAGCAAGAAAAGAATATAGATTACAGTTTCAACTCATTTTATTTTGGACTGTTAATCAGGAATAGCACAAGAGCAACAAAAAACTGACATTTTCAGCTACTAGATTTGGTTATGTCCAATGAGACAGGATTAATTATTGATCTCATAGTGAATGCGCCTACTAGGTAGCAGTGATCTTAATATGATAGACTTTCACATTCAGTTTGAGGGAGAGAAGGGCAGATCTAAGACTAGTGTTTTAAACTTAAATAAGGGCAATAATGAGGACATGAAGGCAGAACTTGCTAAAGTAAACTGGCAAATTAGGTTAAGGGATAGGTCAGTGGAGATGTAGTGGCAGACATTTAAGGAGATATTTCAGAATACTCAGAAAAGATACATTCCAGTGAGAAAGAAAGACTTTAAGGGAAGGCGCTCCATCCATGGCTAAGTAAGTAAGTTAAAGATGAGACGAAATTGAAAGAAAAAGCATATAATTCCACCAAGATGAGAGGCAGGTCAGAAGATTGGGCAGAATATAAAGAACAGCAAAGAATGACTACAAGGTTCAAAAGGAGGGAGAAATTATAGAGTATGAGAGCAAGCTAGCTAAAAATATAAAAACAGATAGTAAGAGTTTCTATAGGTATTTAAAAAGGAAAAGAGTAAGTAAATTGAGTATTGGTCCTCTAGCGAGTGAGTCTGGGGAATTATTAATGGAAAATAAGGAGATGGTGAATAAACTGAACAGATATTTTGCATCTGTCTTCACTGTAGAGGATACAAATAACATCCCAGAAATAATTGTGAATCAGGAGGTGAAAGGGAGGGAGGAACTTAAAACAATTAAAGGGTACTGGAAAAATTATTGGAACTAAAAGCTGACAAGTCCCCAGGTCCTGATGGACTTCAACCTAGGGTCTTAAAAGAAGTAGCTGCTGAAATAGTAGATGCACTGGTTTTAATTTTCCAAAATTTCCTAGATTCTGGAAAGGTCCCATCAGATTGGAAAATAGTGAATGTGACTCCTCTATTCAAGAAAGGAGGGAGACAGAAAGCAGGAAACTACAGGCCAGTTAGCCTAACATCTGTCATAGGGAAAATGTAGGGCACTTAGAAAATGTCAATGTAATCAGGCAGAATCAACATGGTTTTATGAAAGAGAAATCATGATTGACTAAGTTATTGGAGTTCTTTGAGGAATGGATAAAGTGGAACCTGTGGATGTGCTGCACTTCGATTTCCAGAAGGCATTTGACAAGGTGCCACATCAAAAGTTACTCAGCGAAATAAGAGCTCATGGCATTGAGGGTAACATATTAGCATGGATAGAGGATTGGTTAGCTAACAGGAAACAGAGAGTAGGCATAAATGGATCATTTGCAGGTTGGCAAAATATGACGAGTGGTGTGCCACAGGGATCAGTGTTGGGCCCTCGACTATTTACAATTTATATCAATAACTTGGATGAAGGGACCTAATGCTAAATTTGCTGATGACACAAAGATAGGTAGGAAAGTAACTTGTGAAGAGGACATAAGGAGCCTACAAAGGGATATGGATAGGTTAAGTTAGTGGTCAAAAATATGGCAAATGGAGTATAATCTGGGAAAATGTGAACTTATCCACTTTGACAGAAAGAAAAGTAAAGCAGCATATTATTTAAATGGTGAGAGAATGCAGAACTCTGAGGTGCAGAGGGATCTGGGTGTGCTGTACATGAATCACAAGAGTTTGGTATGCACATATAGCAAATGATTAAGAAGGCAAATGTTTATTGTTGTTTATTGCAAAGGGAATGGAATATAAAAGTAGGGATGTTTTTCTACAGTTGTGTAGGGTATTGGTGAGATCACATCTGAAGTATTGTGTACAGTGTCGGTCTCTTTATTTAAGAAAGGATATAAATGTGTTGGAGACAGTTCAGAGAAAGTTCACTCGACTGATACCTGGGATGGGGGAGTTATCTTATGAAAGTGGAACAGGTTGGGTCAGTATCCATTGGAGTTTTGAAGAATGAGAGGTGATCTTATTGAAACATATAAGATCCTGAGGGGACTTAACAAGGTGGATGCTGGAAGGATGTTTCCCCTTGTGGGAGAGACTAGAATTAGGGGAAACAGTTTGAAAATAAGGGATCGCGTAACAAAGATGGAGATGAGGAGAATTTTTTTTCTCTAAGAGGGTTGTGAGTTCTTTGGAGCTCTTCCCCAGAGAGCGGTGGAGGCAGGGACATTGAATATTTTTACTGCAGAGGTAGATAAATTCTTGACTAACAAGGGAGTCAAAGGGTAGGCGGGAAGTTGAAGTTGAATCAACAATTAGATCAGCCCTGATCTTATTAAATGGTGGAGCAGGCTTGGAGGGGCCGAATGGCTTACTCCTGCTCCTAATTTGTGTGTTTGTATGTCCCAGATTTTTGCCACCTTTAATGCCTACAAGCAGAAACTGCCCTCTAAGATTGTTGGGCAATCACTCATTGTGGTCAAGCAGTTTACTGACACCCAGGGCTTGATTTTTAGGCCCCACTGGGTCCAGGAGCAGAGGTGGTCTGGTGCTATAAATAGCACCACGAGCTTACATGCTAGTTCTCAGGCTTAGTCCCACCCCTGGGCCATTTCTGGGAGGCAAGATGGTGTGGTGCAACAGGGCTACTCACTCGCATGTGGCGGATAGCTGATTAAAATAATTAAGGACCACTTCAGGCCCTGCAAGTGGCAGGGGTAAGTTTAACTACCTGGGGATGGTCTCCAGGCGGCAGACCGATGGAACCAGTGCTCCAGCCAGGCCTCGAGGCTCTCCCTGCCTGTCTGGATGCTGCAGCAGTTGCAGACTGTAGAGGGGTTTCATCCACTCCATATTGGTGGCCTGGTTACAAAAGCCATTTTTAAATTTAAATTTTAAAAGGCTGGAGAGAGAGCACCTCCATTTTGAAGTTATTTACTTTCCATTGCAGCCCTCTGCTCCTTTAAAGCCTTGATTCACCCTCCAGCTAGCTTCAAGAACCCACCCACTATCCTTAAGAGAACGGTGAGCCCACCCTCTGGTCAGGGAAAATCATAATGAGTTACTGCTGCCCACACAAGGCTGGATTTTGTTCTTCCCCAGGCATTGGGGTCCATGGCGGGGGTGGCAGGGGGGAGCCTGAAGATCCCTTCGGAAGAGGGCTGCCACGCACCACAACGCACCACGATGCCGGGAGGGCCGGACCCATTATTACTGGTGGCTGTGAAGCCTTGTGACAGCCCCCCCGCTGCTCGGCAACAGTACCCCCATTTGAGTATTTAAATAAATTAAATTGAATGAATAAATGATACTTACGCCGCTGCCTGATGTCCCACTGCGATCTTCGGCCCTGTGGTCGGCGCTCCCATGCCTTCGGATCCCTGTCCGTGCAAACAAGGCGCTACATTGGTGGGTGGGGGGGAGGTAAATTTATCAGTGCGGGGGGTGGGGGGATGTGTTGTAGGGGATGGTGGGAAGGGTTGGAGTTTAACGTTAATGCAGTTTGGTGGGGAAAAGGTCAGATGGACAAGGTAAGTGTTTTGAGGGGGAGTGGGCAAATCATTTATTTAATTATTTTGGGGAGTGGGAGAGAGGCAGAAGAAATGTCTTTATTTATGTTTATTTTCTTCATCTTTGAACATTTCAATTTCCCGGTAGGGCTCTCAGCCCTTTAAAATGGTGTCAGCACCTGCACACAGGCAGCTGAGGCCATTGCTGGGGATGGACAGCCATCCCTCTCCATGTGATCGCGGGGGTGGGGGGGGCGGGGTAAGCAGTCTGCCCTGGCTATTTAAATGAGCTGCCGCATGGAAGATTACAGCGGCTCCACGACATGCAGCTTGCGTGGGTGGGCCGTAGTTTTTTTCACCCGCCACCAACATTGGCGGCGGGCACAGAAGATTCAGCCGACATTGTGGGCTTCTGACCCACATTTGAGCCTGTCAATGGTGTTCAGAAGCCTGCAGGGAAAATCATGCCCCCCTGCCAGGGCTCTCACAGTATTAGTGGTCAGTTAGGTGAGGTATTACTGAGCAACTCATGCTATGGAACTATACCCAGCAAGAGCTCAATGTCTTCAGGACAGGAAGAGAGTGGTGAAAGTGTACGAGAAAATATGTGAACATTAAATAAGAAAAACTTTGGTCTTAATTCCCAAAAGTGCGTGCATTGGGATCATGTCAGTGGTTGAAATGCAAAACATCTGAAACAGGCACTTTTTCTCCCTCGAGCCCACCCACTTTTGGTTTCAGCAGAGGCACGACGAAAAGCGGGCGACCAATCTGCTTTCAAGCAGGTTACCACACAAAATAAGAGTTTATGGTGTAGGGGGTAACATATTAGCACGGATAGAAGATTGGTTAACAACAGGAAGCAGAGATTAGGGATAAATGGGCCGTTTTCGGTTTGGCAGGATGTGGCTAGTGGTGTGCCACAGGGATCAGTGCTGGGGCCTCAACTTTTTAAAATCTACATCAATGACTTGGATGAAGGGACCGAATGTATGGTAGCTAAATTTGCAGATGACACAAAAAGATATGTATGTAGGAAGGTTGTCAAGAGGACATAAAGAGTCTACAAAGGCATACAGATAGGTTAAGTGTGGGCAAAAATTTGGCAGATGGAGTATAATGTGGGAAAATATGAACTTGTCCACTTTGGCAGGAAGAACAGGAAGGCAGAATACTATTTAAATGGAAAGACACTGCAGTAGGGAGGGAGCTGGGTGTCCTGGTCCATGAATCACAAAAAGTTAGTATGTATGCAGGTACATCACGTGATTAGTTTTTTAGTTTAACAACTGAAAACAGAGTGCCGATTGCAAGCTGAGTGTAGAGATTCAAGGTTGGTGAGTGGCGAGTTCGGTGAAAGGGGAGGAGGTGCTCCATTTTTCTACTTTTTTTTCTACTTTTTTAACCCTACAGTATTTGGTTCTTGCTTCGGTGCAGTGGAAAGAGCTGTTTGGTGAGTAACTGGTAAACTATTCTCCTGATAATAAATAGCCTATAAAGTTAAGGTATGGTAGGGCAGCTCTACTAAGTGGAATGTACAGCCTGTGGTAAGTGGGAAGTCATGGACGCACCACGTATCCTAGACAAACACATCAGCAGGAAGTGTCACCAGCTGCAGAAGCTTGAACTCTGGGTTTCGGAACTCGAGCGGCAGCTGGAGTCACTGTTCTGCATCCACGAGGCGGTGGACTGCATGGATAGCATCTTTAGGTAGGTGGTCACACCTCAGGTTATCAGCATTCAGGCTGATAGGGAATGGGTGACTGCCAGGTATTCTAAAAGAACCAGGCAGGTAGTGCAGGAGTCCCCGGATATGATCTCACTCGCTGTTCAGTTTTCCATTTTGGATACTGGTGAGGCTGATTGCTCCTCAGAGGTGTGCAGTCAGAGCCAAGTTTGTGGCACTGCACGTGGCTCAGCTTCACAGGAAAGGAGGAAGGGTGGAAGAGCAATAGTGATACGAGATTCGTTAGTTAGGGGATCAGATAGGCATTTCTGCGGCAGTAAATGTGACTCCAGATGGTGTGTTGCCTCCCTGGTGCCAGGGTCAAGGATGTCATGAAGCGACTGAAAGATATTCTTCTGGGGAAGGGTGAACAGCTTGAGGTCATGGTCACATTGGTACCAATGACATAGGTAAGAAGGGGGATGAGGTTCTGAAAGCAGATTTTAGGGCGCTAGGAAGGAGATTAAAAAGCAAGACCTCAAAAGCAGTAATCTCAGGATTACTCCCAGTCCCACGTGCAAGGGAGCAACAGAATAGGAGAATTGAGCGATTGAACAAGTGACTGGAGAACTGGTGTAGGAGGGAGGGCATCAGATTTATGAGACATTGGGACCAGTTCTGGGGCACGTGGGAGCTGTACAAGATGGACAGGTTGCATCTTAGCAGGACTGAGATGAATATTCTCATAGGGAAATTTGCTAGTGCTGTTGGGGAGGGTTTAAACTAAATTGTCAGGGGGATGGGGGCATGAGAGGGAGCTCAGATTGGAGGGAAGCAAAATTGGTAACTTGTCAGGGGTGTGGGAAATAGGAGCAAGTATCAGAGAGGCATACCAAGGAGCACAGAAAACTGGGGGAGATAGTTAACATTAGAATAGGGAAGAGTAAGTTATTAGGTGGGATCGGAGTAAGGGAGAAAGTGATAAAGTCTGAATCAGGGTTAATGAGCATGTATGTGAATGCACAGAGTGTGGTTAAGGAGCCTGGTGAGGTACAGGTGCAGATTGTCATGTGGAAATATGATGTTATGGCTATTACAGAGACCTGGCTCAAAGAAGGGCGGGATTGAATGTTAAATATTCCTGGATACAAGGTGTTCAGGAAAGATAGGAAAGGGAAAAAAGGGAGAGGGGAGGTAGTATTGATTAAGGGGAGCATTGCAGTGCTGGAGAAAAAGGATGTCCCAGAGGGGTTGAGGACAGAATCAATTTGGCTTGAGTTAAGGAACAAAAAGGTGTAGTTACATTGCTCAGTGTTGTCTACAGGCCACCAGCTAGTGGAAAGAATGGGAAGGAACAAATTTGCAAGGAAATTACAGAGAGGTGCAAAAATTAAATGGTAGTTATAATGGGGGATTTTAATTATCCAAACATAGACTGGGATAACTGTAGTGTAAAGGGCCGTGAAGGGCAAGAGTTCCTAGAGTGTGTTCAGGAAAATTTTCTACAGCAATATGTTGCTAGTCCAACCAGAAAGGAGGCACTGCTGGACCTGGTTCTTGGGAATGAGGTGGGCCAAATGGATCAAATATCAGCAGGAGAGCATTTAGGGATAGTGATCATTGTATCATGAGGGCTAGGGTGACTAGAGAAAAGGACAAAGTGCAATTCAGGGTAAGAACAATTGAAAGGTGGAAGGCCAACTTCAATATGTAAGAATGTTGCTGGGATTAATAAATTGGAATCAAAAGCTGGCAGGAAAACCGATAGATGAACAATGGGCTACCTTCAAAGAAGAGATAGTTCAGGAACAGTCAAGGTATGTTCCCTCGAAGGGGAAAAGTAGGACAAACAAATCCAGAGATCCCTGGATGACAAAAGAGGCAGCAATTAAGATAAAGAAGAAAAAAATGTGCTTATGATAGATGCCAGATAGAAAACACTATTAAGAACCAGGCTGAATTTAAAAGGTCCAGAGGGGAAATGAAAAAGCAAATAAGAGAAACAAAGAGAGAGCATGAAAAGAGACTGGCAGGTAGCATTAAAGGAAATCCCAAAACATTCTATAAGCAGATAAATAGTAAAAGGGTGGTAAAAGGAGGAGTGGGGCCAATTAGGGACAAGAAAGAGGATTTACAAATGGAGGCAGAGGGAATAGCATTACATATTAAATGAATACTTTACATCTGTCTTACCAAGGAAGAAGATGCAATCCAGGCAATGTTTAAAGAGAAGGTAAGTCAGACACTAGAAGGGTTTAAAATTGATAAAGAGTAAATATTAGATAGGTTGTCTGTACTTAAAGTAGATAAAGCGCCAGGACCAGATGATAGCCAAAGATACAGAGGGAAGTGAGGGTGGAAGTTGGAGAGGCATTGGCCATAATTTTTCAGTATTCCTTAGACTCAGGGGTGGTGACAGAGGACTGGAGAATTACAAATGTTACACCTTTGTTCAAAAAAGGGTGTCAAGATAAGCCCAGCAACTACAGGTCAGCCAGTTTAACTTTGGTGGTGGCCAAACTTCTAGAAAAATTAAATCAGGACAAAATCCATAGTCACATGGACAAATGCGAGTTAATTAAGGAAAGCCAGCATGGATTTCATAAGAGAAAATCATGTTTAACTAACTTGCTCCAGTTTTTTGAGGAGGTAGCAGAAAGGGTTGATGAGGGCAATGCTGTTGATGTGTACATGGACTTTCAGAAGGCGTTTGATAAAGTGCCACACAACAGACTTGTGAGCAAACTTGTAGCTCATGGAATAAAAGGAACGGTAGCAACATGGATATGAAATTGGTTAAGTGACAGGAAACAAAGAGTAGTCATTTTTCAGGCTGGAGGAAGTTTTGTAGTGGAGTTCCCCAGGGATCAGTGTTGGGACCCTTGCTTTTCCAGTTTTATATTAATTACCTAGACCTTGGTGTATAGGGCACTATTTCAAAGTTTGTGGATGATATGAAACTTGGAAGCTTTGTGAACTGTAAGGAGGATAGTGGGAACTTCAAAAGGACATAGACAAGTTGGTGGAATGGGCAGACAGGTGGCAGATCAATGTGGAGAAATATGAAGTGATTCATTTTGGTAGGAAGAACATGGAGAGATAATATAAAATAAAGGGTGCAACTCTCAAGGAGGTGTAAGAGCAGAGGGACCTGGGGGTATCTGTGCATACGTCATTGAAGGTGGCAGGACGGGTTGAGAGAGCGGTTAATAAAGCATACAGTATCCTGGGCTTTATTAATAGGGGCATAGAGTACAAGAGCAAGGAAGTTATGTTGAACTTGTATAAGATACTACTTCAGCCTCAGCTGGGTGCCACACTTTAGGAAAGATGTGAGGGCATTGGAGAGAGTACAGAAAAGATTCACTAAAATGGTTCCAGGGATGAGGTATTTCAGTTATGAAGACAGAAGTTAGGACTGTTATCCTTGAAGAGAAGGCCGAGAGATGATTTGATAGAGTATTCAAAATCATGAAGGGTCTGGACATGGTAGATAGAGAGAAACTGTTCCCACTCGTGAAAGGATTGAGAACGAGAGGGCACAGATTTAAATTATTTGGGAAGAGAAGCAAAAGTGACATGAGGAAAAAAAAATGTTCACGCAGCGAGTGGTTAAGGTCTGGAATGCGCTGTTTGAGAACATGATGGAGGCAGGTTCAATTGAAGCATTCAAAAGGGAATTAGACAGTTATGTGAAAAGAATGTGCTGGGTTATGGGAAGAAGGAACGGGAATGTAACTGAGGGAATTGCTCTTTCAGAGAGCCAGTCTGGACATGATGGGCTGAATGGCCTCTTTCTGCACTGTAACAATTCTGTGATTCTGTGAAAAGTAAGGGGTCACTCACTTAAGACAGAGATGAGGAGAACCTTTTTCTCTCAGAAGGTTGTTAGTCTGTGAAGTCACTTCCTCAGACAGCAGTAGAGGAAGGTCATTGAATATATTCAAGGCTGAATTAGACAGATTCTTGATAGACAAGGGAGTCAAATGCTATGGGGAACAGACGGTGGATTTGATGCCACAGTAAGATCAGCCATGATCTTATCAAATAGCGGAGCAGGCTCGAGGGGCCAAATGCCCTACTCCTGCTCCTAATTCATATGTCCATATGTAAGAAACGGGTTGATCATTTAATTATTATAATAAGGCTGTCGTGAACAGTCTTCTATTTTTAACTACAGGCGGCTGGATTTCCAAGGCCTTGGGAAACCCAGCAGCTGAAAGGAGAAGGGCTGAATCCATCAGCTGAGTGCCTTTACAGCACTGCTTGTGGCCAGGGGGAGCAGGAGCGTTTCCTCCAGGTCCAACAAGCTGTCCAATGAAGCCCCTCCCACTTTGTGATCTGTCTGCTCTGTTACGACCACGATTGAATCCTCCAAACACCATCGGCTCACTTGACCACTATTTACCCCCCTTGGGTACCATCGGCCGAACCCCCAGTATTACGACCCACTGCTCCTATCAAAGCCCACAATCAAAATATATGATTCTGATTGTGGTGGGACCAACGCACTGTTAATTCAATCCCGTCGTTCCAGAGATTGCCTAACATATCATTTTAAATTTTCCAAATTAAAGAAAGACTCAGTCAAATTGTACCATCTATTAACCCCCAAATGAGGCTAACAAAACCAGGTGTCTTTAAATCAACAAATTAACTCTGTAATGAGAAGAACTAATTTCATAAACACTATGAAGATATAAACAGCATTTAAAATAGAAAAAAATAGATTCCTTGCAAATCTACAGTCCAATGTTGCTCAAAGTCTCCAACAAATGTACCGTTTTGGATACTGTTGGGGGGGATGGCCTATTAGGGGAAAACAATAGCAGCAGCCAAAGCAGTGGCACCACGGCTGGCACTGTTGTTCAGCAGGAAGGGACAAA